>NW_013952418.1:1288104-1290294 GCF_001266775.1 Austrofundulus limnaeus | reverse complement strand
CCTTCTGAAGCTGCTGCCCCCGCGACCCGACCCCGGATAGGCGGAAGAAAATGGATGGATGGATATATTTAACTCATCAAATAAAGGGTTAAAATATTTACCAATACGTCACAACACTCAAGCCTTTCATTCCCAAATATCTCTTTAAATAATGTCRCCATTGTTGACCTTTTTTTTTTTTTTTGCCTCTTCAGCAGATTCAGGAAGTAAACAAATACATGTGTTTGTTTGCTTCTGGTCACAAATTTTGCTTACATATTTTAAATGTGGGGACACAATAACTGTTGATGTAAAAATATTATGGGAAAGTTTTGTTCCCTTTATGAATATAAATAATGTTTCAAAATCTTTTTTTCTTTTTCACTCATCAAACTGACTTTAAATGAACCTGTCTTTGTTCCACCGGTGAAGTTTCTGCAATTTAAATGTTTCCAGATGCTACTGGGGGGGCTTTTATTTTGAAAACTAGCTGTCAGACAACTTCTTCCAGTTCTTACCTTTAATTTGACATCCTTACTGAAAATTTAAAAAATCAAAAGGCTTTTAAAGAATTTCAAGGTGAACTGTTAAGGGGTTAATTTTAATGAAACTGCTCAGTTATATTCATCAAATATGTAGTTAGGAGCCAAGTGTCAAACAAAAAAAACCTCAACATTCGCTGCTTGTAAACCAAACTGATTTTCTGATATCAAAATATTCTTTTAAATGTTGGAATAATCTAAATATGAAAATAAGTGAGTCCAAGTGGAGCACATACTGTTTAATCTGCAGGCCTATTTATTACATTTCTGAATTCAGCTCTGCTCCAAACAAGCTGTTTCTCTGTCTGRAGCTTTAAATCTTATTGAACTTCTGTCCATCCCTGATTCTGGAACTAAATCTGTCTTTGCATCTTTTCCTTTTTTAGTGACGGCATCTATRGAAACTGGAGAGAAAGAGAGGAAACAAAGTTTGTTGTTTCTGATGTTCTCCCTGGGTGAYGTTTTACTAAAATCACAGAGTAGTAAATAACTTTACCTTCAGTTCATCCTGAGGTGTAAAACAAWATTTAAATCTTAGCAGAACAGAAATAAATGATTATAAATAAGCATTTTTTTCAAATGCAATTTTTTTAAACTGTTATATTTTCTGCCAATAGAAACCATGAAATGCAAAAAAAGGAAAAATTCTTTGAAAATTTGCGTTTTTAAAGAAGCCAAAGGGTCAGATTGATATAAACTGATGAAATGTTAGCGACCAGAAACTGTTCAGTTGTTTGAGACGTTGCAGTAAATGTAAAAACAATCAGTTCCTCTGACAGCCGGAGCTCAGGAAGAAGTTTATATTTGGACTCGTCCAGCAGGAACAGCATCGGTCACGCTCCGAGCAGTGTGACCAACATCAGCAGCTCCGCAGAGTTTCAAAGGATCAAAAAGAAAAAAATAACATGAAATGTGTTTTTTTAACATCTGTTTTGCTTTTTTTTACCACTTTGTGTTAAAAAAATGAAAATAAAATATAGAAACTAAACTGACAAACTGGGATTAGAAATGCTGAAATATTATTTGTGTTTGGTAAAAGTCAAAACAGCCGGCGCACGTTCACCTTGGAACAAACTGATTATCTTTAACAGCTGCATTAAAACCTTTAACAGGTGCCTAATTACTCCTAATACAATTCATCAGGAATTAATAATTAGAAAACATTTAGTCAGGAAATAACCTTTACTTACATTAGATCTGAGCTACAACACAAAATAAACCRATATTCTGGTGGAGCTGAATGACTCCAGAGAGGTTTACATGATCTACCTTCAGCAGATAAAGTGTTTTATCCAAACTTACAGCTAGAATTACCAATTGTTCAAATCATTTTAAAGCACAGCTTTTGTGGATCTGGGCTCGGTGGTCAGGTCTGAGGTGAGGCTGCTGGAGCTCARGTTGCATCAAGAATCTGTCATAAAACAAACAGCAAACCTCTGTGGTGGCAGCAGCTCAAAGATGTATGGAGGGCCGACACTGACATAATTAGAAATAAAATCAGAAATATATAAATGGACCAATAAATACATAAGTGCACTTAAAACTCACCAATTAAATGAAAAAGGAGAACTTTACCTCATGTTTTTGTCATTTAATTGATCTTTATATTTATTTTTCTAGCTTAGTTCGAAAAAATTATGTATTTTAGATCATAATTTAAATATTACTG
>NW_013952418.1:1276918-1287334 GCF_001266775.1 Austrofundulus limnaeus | reverse complement strand
TAAAAAAAACAGTAAAATTTAAATTTTGTGTTAAAATACATAGACTGATTTACCGAAACTAACCTGGAAAAATAAATATATAAGTCATTTCAAACAAAAAACATGACATAAAGTTCTCCTTATTTTAATTGGTGCATTTCAAATGTATTTATTTAGTGGTTCATTTATGTATTTATGCTTTTATTTCTATGTCAGTTTCGGTCCTCCATACWGCAAGAAGCCTGATAATCATCCATTCATTCAAACCAGGTGTGTTGGAGCAGARAAGCAAGTAAAACATGCAGGGCTGCGGCCCCCCAGGACCAGGATTGCCCACCCCTGTTCTAAGGACTTCCAGTATATCTCTGGTTTTCCAGGTTTCTTTCAAATCATCACGAAAAAACAAAAAATCTCTTTTTCTCCCAGTTGCTTTATTGTTCATGAAATGTAGCAAAACAACAATTCAGAATAAACTAATTATATTCTGGTTTAATATYCACAGAGGTGCAGGTGAAACCCAGATGTGGAGCCTGAGCAGAGCACTCAGAGGATGGACGGTTGTGAGGAACGAGCGGCCCCGGCTCAAACTGAAACTCCTCCAACATGCAGATCTGCACGAGGCGTGCTTGAAATGGGCCGCTGGTAAATCGTACTGTATTCCCATGTCCCTTTGACAGCCCTTCTTCAACGCCTTTTTGGAGGCTTCCTCTGATACCAAAGAGACTTGAGTCTGTACCACAGGGAGAGAGAGATGCATTTCCCCACAGCATATCATTAAACCAAAACCTCCATCATCGTGTGTGAAGGAGCTGAATTCCAGGGAACTGACTATTTCTGATCAAAGAGGATCTTACTCAAACCAGCTCTTGATGCTCCCTCGTCTCAGCCTTTCTGCCTCTGAGTAATTTGTTTGTTTGTTTCTTTTTGCTTTGTGTGTTTTTGAGAGCTGATTGTGTGATTAATCCAAAGTGGCATGAGAGCCAGAAGCTCATGGCACTCCGGTTTATAAATTATTCATATTCTTTTTTCTCAACTTACTAATTTGGAGCTTGTCTTTCATACGACGTGGGATGGAAAATGTGGCTCTGCCTCCCCGATGGTTTAAACCGAGCGTGGAGACGAGACGAGCGAGTTAAAGGTGAMGGCAAATAAAAGGCTTTAGTGCCACATTCGTTTAGGTAAATGTCCCTCAGTATTAGCCAAAAAAAAAACAACGGACGCTGAAGAAGTGCGATTACAAAGACAGTAACAATTATGACGAAGCTGCGTCTCAAGCCTTCAGCTCTGCCGTGTATTAAACCGAAACAAACAAAATTAAATTCATTCACTGTGAAACGTTCTGGTGTCCGAAGCCGAGCTGAAACCCAGAGCTCGTTCCGGCCGAGTCCAAACGGATGTGAAATGAGTGGGACGAGTCAAAATCAGGCCTTAGGAGAGTTACAGACTGCAATAATTATCACTTCCACCACCTCTGCATCTCACCTCCGCAGCGGCTCAGCTCTGACCTTGAACTAAAAACTGTCTGCAAAGAGAAACTTTCCAGAAATTGGGTTTTGAATCAATACTCTCCAACTTCTAACCTCCTTACCTAATTATTTCCCTTTGCTTAACTCTTCTGAAGCTGCTTATTGAGCCCTTTCGTCAGACTAGCAGCTTGTGTTCGGGCTTCCACACTGTTGTCTGTGAATTAATGAGGATGAGTTGGTGAAAAGGTTTTTACACAGGTTTCTTCTCATAGCAGGTATTTAATACAAATAAGTAAAATAATGGAATTGCCCCTAAACTCTTCACAGAAGCTAAACTCCATCTTTTTTACCTAAAATGATAAAGATCTATTTTATCTGTCTCAGAATTAAACACAGATTATTAATTTGTRGAACTCTCGACTCAAACTAATCTTCATGCTGTTTGGTAACATTTGAAATGAAGAGTTTTGTTTTTTGACGGCTGCTGGATCTGCAGCTCACATCTCCAGTTTTCAACTCAAACTGGAGGCTTTTTCTTTCGGTTACATCACTCGCTGTCATGACCCTTTCCTCCRTGGTTGTGCTGAAAATATCTCAGCTGTTCTGTTTACACATAATCACCACTGCCACTCACCACCGGGGTATTTTGATACCCTTTCAGTCAAATCCTCTAAACTACTGTCTCCCGTTCTTTGCCTTCTAAAACAGAGTGTTACTATAATAATTTCAAACTTGGTTTAATTTCGACTTCAAATAATGGGCCTCATGCAAGAACATGTTCGTATTGTTCTCCTAAATTTCTCTTACTTTTGTTCGTACAAAGGGTTCGTACGAACATGTCACGTCAGATTCAACAAACTCTTCTATCTTCAGGAAAAGTGTGTAAATGAGCTGCGTAAATTACACCTGTTCTATCCAGCTGCTCGTGCACGCGAGAGGAGATTAGCATAATTACCACCCCAAAAACACCATATAAGGCTGTGTTTCCTGCCTCAGATACAAGTGTTCATTCATGAAAATGACAGCGATAATTAAAAAGAACTTTACGAGTTCAGAGATTGAAGTCCATCTGTCAGAGATCCAGAAAAGAAAATCTGTCATTTTTAGCAGGTCAGCTGTGGAATAAAAAGAGCTGCTAAAAGTATAAACAACTGTGTTAAATCATTTTCATTTATTCAGAAGCTGCAGCGCTGCAGTTAAAAATAATGATTTATTTTCAACTCAAAATATCTTCAAACTAACGAAATATAAAGTTATTAGTGAAGAAAACCCGTCTGGATAACAGCAGACTGACTGCTGGTAAAATATACGACAGGTCTGGACCACTCGTAAATTTTGTTCGTATCTGAAAAAGATCTTAGAATATGAAAACATTGGTGAATGCCACAAATTCTCCTAAATCACTCGTACGCACAATGTAAGAACAAATCTGTGCGTATCAACGGTTCTTGCGTGAGGCCCATTGTCTTCACCACACACAGCTGGACTGATTACATGGCAGAGATAAACTGGGTTAAAGAGGACATATCCTGCAAAATCCAAATTTTTTAGCTGTTAAATACATTTTGTTGTGGACTTGYAGGCTCTACGAGGCAGAAAAGTGGAGTTTAGTCTCTCCTGGTGCAAAGATGTCTTTATATCCATTTTGGTTCAGAGTTTTCAGCCCGTTCAGTTGTTTTATATTTTCTATTATGTTTTCTGAAATATTACATCAAATTATCTGTGATGGAATTACCAATTTTCTGGTCTAAATTCTCCTCTGGTTCTGGGTCAGACTCTGGTTCTGGGTCAGACTCTGGCTCTGGGTCAGACTCTGGCTCCAACATGTAAGGCTGGATGGACAAGTCTTCTGTTGTTGACATCTTTCAATTTAATTGTAAATAAAACATTTCTGCATCGGAGGAAAGAACTAAACCTGTCTCTCAAACTGGAGCGGACCGGTCTGGAAGCAGAAGGGGGCGTGGCTTAAAGCATCTTAAAGGAACAGTATCAAAATGAGCTGCTTTGAGACACACAGCAGAAAAGTGGAGAAAGAGGAGCTGGTGAAGTTAGGATAAAGAGGAATTCAGACCAAACCTTTGTGGTTCCACTTTATAAAGACCCAAACTGAACGATTTAAATGTGAAAAGGATTTAAATTTACTACTTTATATACTGTATGATCCAACACGTGTTACTTAATGTGAATGCTTTAAAATATATTTAATCATATTAAAACTGTCAATAAATTGCATGTTGCAGCAACAAGAACAAATGTTTCCGTCATTATCGTGAATGTTTGCTGAGCTGAGGCCGTTATGACAAACACATTTAACTGGTTGTTTTGTCGTCCTAATATAAGCAGAAACTGTTCTGAAAGGGCCTTTGAGCAGCGGGGCTAATACGACTGTCTGAACTCACTACGTGGACGGTCTCAGGAGCAGCATAAACTGCAACTCAAACAGGATTTGAAAATGCTAATTGCATGGAAACATCCAGCAATGAGCCAATGTTGCTGACTGATTGCCAGAGTAAAAAGCAGACGAGGCTCGACGCTTTGCACGTTTTCCAGAAGCAACCTCTGTTCGAAAAAAAAAACCAGACTGGATTTAATTAGTTAATTTTCAATGCTCACGTTGCCACTCTTTTAGTTTATTAAATCAATGGGATTTTCATGAATACTAATTGTGGTTGAAGAGATTGTTGGAGCAGCTGCTAGGTGAGCGTTTCATCAGGTCTGCAGAACAATCTGACTCTTTTTTTTTACTCCCTGCAACAGAAACGCTCGGCGCTAACTTTCATGAACTTCTCATTAGCATTAGCTAAAGGCCTTCCACCCAACATGCACCAATTTACATCCTGGATGGTTCTGTGGGCTTTTGTTCCCCTGCAGATCTGTGTGACACCGTCCTGATGGGAATTCATTCATTTATTTCACTGGAGAGTCTCATTTAGAAAAACATTTCAGCTTGGAGTATATGATCATTGCTCAATACATTTCATTTAAAAACCTGAAGTTTAACTGGTATCTTATAATACAGATAAGCTATGGTGCAATTTAAAAAGAATTAAAAAAATAATAATTCTAAATAAAAATGAAATGGCTGCCACAAAGTCTAAATTTAATTYATCTTTTTTACTGGTTTTAGCTAATGTTCTCACGCTAAATGTTGCTTTGTTTATTCACTAAGTAAGGATAAAGGATATGTTTACAGAAAAAAAAGTATTTTTGATAAGTTAAATAAACTTAACTTCTTAGATTTATTTTGAAAATCCTTGAATAAAGAAATGTAACGATCCTGTGCACATTTACAATCATTTTAACAAACCTTTTCTTCTATAATCCCTTTTAACTCTGACATGGTTTCTGATCAAAGCAAATTGCAAGCTGTACTGTGGCCTTTCTTTAGGTGCATTAATTCAAATGTAGTCACACACACACACACACACACACACACACACACACACACACACACACACACACGCACCTCCAATAAAAAAATAAATACCCTACTTGCTGGTCTGTTTTTAAAAAGGCATTGCATTTGCTGACCAACTCAATTATATGTTTACGGTTGCAACTAAAAAAAGTTCATTTTATTTCTGCGAAATGAAAGCTTTGTTACCTTCAGTGTTTATCACTGATTTATTTTTATTTTAAATATGCCTAAATAGGAAAGTAATTACATAAGAATAAAAAAGAAACATGTTCCTTGAAATTCTGCGATGTGAACTCTTTTAAAAAAACTTTTTTTCTGACAGAAAGTTTAAAAAAAAACCAACAAAAATCAGCAGCTTGTGAAAAGAAAAATTTAAAAAAAGTGTAACTTGATTAGGGCGAAAAGGAGTCAGTAAGACGGGAGAAAATCTAAGCTCTTTAACCAGTCCTCCTTTGCATTTAAATGAGAGATTTTAAAAAACTATATCTTACTGCCTATTAGAATACATACGCCTAATTACAATATATTCAGAAAATCAGAGTTTAATTTCCACAAAGGAGATTACAAACGAAGCACAAGGTCAGGAAAAGCCTCGTTTTGTTCTCATATCATTAAGGATGATGATGCTGATGCTGCAGAGAACATAACTCAAGCTCATTGGTTCTCCTCAGAGAGTGGTTTTTTTTTCCTCGTGAATATAAATTCAGATAAATGGAAATGAGGAAGGTTGAATAGTAATAACAGCAATAAAAACATGAAAGTTAAAACACTGAACATTTTTTTCAACCTGTTTATTTTTTAGATTATTGTTGATGATCAACCTGAACACTGATTTATAACAGCTGATTAACTTTTGGACCCAACTTTATTTAAGATGTCCACCAGCTGACTGATCTGAGCAAACACACAATGTTTTTTTATTATTATTTTTACAGATATTGAGCTAAGAGTTGTTTTAGTAAAGTCATCTGCAACATGTACTCCGTGTGCTAATAGCTAGTGAAAGAAATTTTGTTTATGAAATACAAGACTGGATCTAACATTCAGTTAATTAGTAACATTTCCTTCAAAACATTGGCAACATTTTAACAAAATTGGTTACATTCTATTGGCCGACGTGGAAGGTAACACTTCCAGGGCTGTGACCAGGAGGTCAGATATGTGTTTTAAAAGGTTGATTCATCATTATGAGTTACTGAGTGTGTGTGATGGAGCTGATTGGAGTTGGAGACAAAAATAAAACCTTTTTAGATGAGAATCAACTGGTTTACTTTAGTCAGATTTCTATTTATTAATCACAGATTTCTTTAAACAATACGGCAGGGGTCTCCGACCAGTAGCTCCTGAGCTCATTTCAAGTAGCTCTTCAGTGCTCATCAAAAATTAGGAGAAGCAACATGTCATTTGTCACTGACCAAACAAACTTTCAGTTTAATTCACTATCAATAGATGTCCCTTCCCCTTGGTTGTCAATCAAACAGTTTAGGGCTCAGTATCGTTGATAGGCAGACGACGCACAGTTAGGTGGTTGTTCGACGTTYGTTTTCGCACACGCCTTTCATAGCCCCGTGACACACATTGAGCCGAGCTCCTGGGAAACCCCCTCCCGCTGCGGTATATGTCACTGCACATGGTTTCTTCCCGCTGGGGTCCACAATGCAGAGGGACCATCATCCGACGTTATTTGTGCACAAATCTGTCCCGGTTAAACCCTAAGTTAGTAGTGTGAAATACAACCTTTTTGTGCAAAACAAGCTTATTCCAATGGTTTAAGTTTAAGGTTAAAATTAAATGTTACAAAAAGTAGCTCTCTGACAGTTTTATTTTGTAGAAGTAGCTCTTAAGGAGAAAAAGGTTGGAGACCCCTGCAACGCGGTGACCCCGACGTGATGGATGAACCTGAATAGGCAGAGGACATTGGATTTTATTTCTGCCTGCCACTGAAGGACATGAGAAGGTTTTGAGATGTCAACTGCTGAGAATGAGGAYGGATAAGCTTTYGAGATGCCKCCTTCCTTTTCCAAAGAGGATTTCTGCCAGCTTCTCCAGAAGGTGACGTGTTAGAGCTCAAGATTCATCGTCCAGAGGAGACGAAGGCTTTGGAGGRTTCATGAGTGAGATGGCTGAGTGGGGAAATCGTGACGCAGAGGAGATGGGAACTTGTTTGAAGAATCGAACTGTATGGGACTCTCTGGGACCAAAAAAATCTGTCAGGAAGGATTGAACACTTGGATGACAACGAACGGCCAAAATTACAGAGAAAAGTTTGTACTTCAGCACCAAAGAGGAGAACACAGCAGCAGGCTATAGTTTAAATCTAAATGATTTTATTAAAAAAAAAATAAAAATACTATAATCAGTCAGCTTCAGCAGGGTTCAGGTTTTTTCTGTGTAGAATAGAATAACTGCCTTTTTTTTTCCAGAACCTGTAGGATGTAAAAGTCACTCTACTATGTAAAATCCATTGGGTGTTAAACCACCTGTGTGTTTAAATGGACCTTTAAATATTACCAATAAAATCTCTGTCAGTTCCTGCCTTCCCTGTGTTCCCATATTCAGCTTTTATTGGGGAAGTAACAGCCCTGTTAAGTGTTTTATGCTTTATTTTTTATCAAACAGTAAACAGAAGTGTTTCCTTTGTAGTTTTTGTAGTTGTGAACAGCTAGTAGTATTAATGGTAGTAGCATTTTATTTCTATAGTTCTAATTCACAATACTCAGCTCACTGTACAAAAATATTCACATTGTAAAATACCAATAGGAGCAAGCTGAGTGTGTCRAATGTTCACATTGTTGCAATCATCTGTCCTCAGCAGTACATTGGTGACAGTGGAAAGAAACAACTTCCTTTTAACAGAACAATAAGTTCATCAGAACCAGGCTTAGGATGGTCGAAACAGTTAAGAGTTATCTCACTGACAAASGCTGTTCTCTTAATTGGGAATTAACCCCAGCAGGAATCAATTTAAATAAATCGCTGTGTGTAATTGATGCTTAAGCCACGCCCACTCCTCCTGCATAGATCAAAAACATTACAAAAGCTTTGCGTTAAACATGAAATAACTAAACACAACTAAACATGTTAGAAAGAGAAATATTTGGACATAATATAAACACAGGATGTACACTAGGGCAAGGGCGGGTATAAAGCAGAAAACTTTTTTTGTTCTTTGCGGTGGACTAAGGATCCGGCCCACCTAGACTGGGTCCTTCGAAGGACTCAGCCCCTGAATTTGGACAAACCACAGTCTTTACTTCAACCATGAACTACAATATTTATTCAAGTATAATACGTAAAATTAAATCCATAAAATCATCCATAATGTTGGGGGGTAGTACTATACTCGGATAAATATTTTTACTTATGTATTTTAACTGAAATATCGGCTCCATTCACAAAATGCATGAGTCTGGAAATGAGACCGCGTCATAAAAATCAGTTGAAACGAGCTTACCTGTGACACTCCTCCGTGCTTCAGAGAGAGATAATAACAGATCCAGGCAGGAGACATGATGTGAAAAAAGTATTCCTGCACCTTAGTAATGATAACGAACTAATGACATTAGCGTGTGACCAGGCCGCTCCTCAAACAACAACAAACATGTTTGTCTGTAATGGCTGCCGTCTACCGGTGTTCTGAAAAAGTTTGTATCCCTGAAAAAAGTTTTCCTACCAGAGGGGGGCGCTCACGAGTAGGAAGTAATCTGCTTTTCCCCCACAAGATGGTCCAAATCTCGTGTGAAGTGTGACTTTTGTGTTGGCGCCTCCTGGTGGACTATATGTAAAATGCCAGAATTCATATGATGCTGCTACAGCTGATATATATTTGTTGTCAAAATACCTTTTAGTACATWTGTTGTTAAAATAAAATGAACAGTCCAATGATCATTTTACTGATATGTATAAAGACTGCAAAGGCTGAAAAATCTTGAAGTTTGTATGAAATTGGAGGTAGTTTGAGGATTAAATTTTTTATACTTTTTAAGCAAAAAAAAGTGGGGGTCGTATTATACATGAGATCATATTATACATGAATAAATACGGTAATTAGAACCATTTTTGTGGACTTTTATGTTTAACAAAAATAAAAACAGTTTGCAGAGGAGTCAAACAAAAATAAATCTGTCATCCAGAGAACCTTTAGTGAAGCAGCTAGTCTGGATACGTTAGTTTGCTTCAGCTCTTTTCACTAATAATAAGAAAGGAGAGGAGTCCTGGATCGATACATGAAACGATTACTAACTGTCTTGCTTTCTAAAATGACATGATTCCCATTAATTCAGCTTACTCCGACATTTTCCTTGACATTACATTACGTTTAGTTCAAAGTAAATGGAAAAAGAAAGGACATGGCAGAACCAGAGACAAAACCAAAGGCAGACCTGCACAGTAAGCAACACAGGACGGCTGTCAGAGCTCCGACCTGCTGGACACAAACTGATTGGACGTTTCTCAGCGATCACTCTCCTGCTTCAGAGCTGCTTCTCCTCCWCATCCAGCACCCAGCGCATCTTAAATCATCAATCTTCTCTAAATCAACTGTCTCAGTGGAAATTTATGAAAACTCCTTTTCCAATTATGAGCAAGTGAATACCTAAAAGCTCTTATTTCTGGTAATATTCAACCGTGGTGTTTTCATTAGAATTTTAATAGATATTACTTATCTGGGTTCTGTCTTTCACAAATTCAGAAGTCCCTACATAAAATCAAAAATCCCCCCAAAGCCAGCACAATTACATGTAATTACATTTTAATTCAGCCAAAAGGTGACTTGACAGAAGGCATTTTGAACGTTAGGTGAAAGAAAAAGTTTCAATTATAGAGATAATGTGTGAGAAGAGGAATCTTGATTAAACTGTAAAGTCTAAAGGACTGTATGACATAAAAATCAGCATGAGCTCATTTTAACAGCAATTATTTACTATCACCCAAATTTCTTTAAAATTATTTTTGATATAATCTGTTTTACTGAATGGCTAAATTTTGATTAATTTTGTGTTGAAGATTTTTTACCAGTTTTTTTTTTCAGCCTCTCTGGTGTTATATGTTAAATATTATCTTTATGTATTGCTTGTTGCCAAAAGCAAAACACAGTAATGTTTTGTCCAGGTCTGTTTGTTTATTTCTTTGTCTACAGTGTTAGTAAAATATCTCATAAACCAGTCCACAGTGCTTGAATAAAACTTTCATTAACAACTTATTGTATATAAATCCACAACTGAAACTTTTGAAGCCAACCCCGATCCAAATGGCCACTACAACTAACTGAATTAAATAAATAAATAAATAAACAGCTTAGTATAACTTAATAACTTAATAACTTAATCTCAAAAGTCCAGCAAGTTTCTCAGTGGATCTGCTCTCAAAAATGCAGCCTAGGTGGAGTAGTCGAACACAGATCCACTGATCCTTCAACACAGAGCATCTTCAGAAGACAAGYTGATAAAATAAATGTTAAAAATCTGTATTGTTCCATACATGGGTGTGTATTGTTCCATACATGGTGTGTATTGTTCCATACATGGTGTGTATTGTTCCATACATGGTGTGTAT
>NW_013952418.1:1272878-1275317 GCF_001266775.1 Austrofundulus limnaeus | reverse complement strand
CACACATAGTGTGTATTGTTCCACACATAGTGTGTATTGTTCCACACATAGTGTGTATTGTTCCACACATAGTGTGTATTGTTCCACACATAGTGTTTATTTTTCCACACATAGTGTTTATTTTTCCATACATGGTGTGTGTTGTTCCATACATGGTGTGTGTTGTTCCACAGATAGTGTGTATTGTTCCACACATAGTGTGTATTGTTCCACACATAGTGTGTATTGTTCCACACATAGTGTGCATTGTTCCATTCATAGTGTGTATTGTTCCATACATGGTGTGTGTTGAACGTTTCCATACAGATACATGTGTTGTTGTGACCCTAACATATCAATGCAGATTTTACAAACAAATGAGAGACAAAACAGGATTTGTGGATGTGGATTCTTAATAAATAAACAAATCTTGATTTTAATTCTCTCATTTCRTTATTCCTGTTGATCTGATTCTGCATTCATTTAGCTATTTTCACAGCTGAGCTGCTAGATTTTAGCTTCTGTTCTGCTGCTTTTAGCTTGTGTTTGGATATATTTTAACCTGCTCTGCTTGTTTTAACTGTAACAACTCAATTTTAGCTTCTTCAGTTGCTTCCAACTAGACCGATAAACTAAAACCATTCACGTTATTTCCCATGATGTGTTTGAAATCAGATTAAATAACCACCTTTTGGTGACTCACTTAGGTGTTTGGCATAAATTAGAGCTGATCTGCAGCTCCAGTAAAAAAGGAAACTGTAATTTTGTTCCTCATTACGATCGCTAAATTCTTCATAAAAATTGACGATGGCTTTGCTCGAGTAAGAAAACAGCAATCGCAGCAGCATTTATATTTCTCCCCCCCACTAGTGAAGTAGCCAACTGGGAGTAAGCTTTCAGTCATTACAAGATACCACAGAGAAGGCAATAACAGGTGAGAATCAAACTGGTCTACAACCTATTTCAACACACTGTGTTTAAAAAAAAAAGCCGGTCTTGACAAGAATCCTTCTCAGATTGCCGTGGTGGACATGGATGAGTCTTATCCCACCACCTGGGTTTCTACAGTGTGTACAGATTTACTGCGGACTGCAGAGGTTAATCAACAGTCCCACTCTGCTTTCTGTCTTTCATCTCATCCCTCTGTTGAGAGCTCAGGCCTCATCTGGAGGGAATATTGGCAGAGTGTTTGTTCCCTGATTGGCTTGCGGGAGCAATCCATACAGATGTGTCTGTTGTGTCCGTGTGGATCAAATTTCTGGAAGGACCAAGGCAGGCCGAAGCCATCAGATCTCTGTCTAAATGGCCTCAGGGTCCAGGGAATTGTTGTCTCACAATCAGTGTGCTCATTGATCCTGGCTAAGGTGTTAACGTGTGATGAAACAATCAGGGCTTTCTATCAATGCCTTTACGAGCTGTCCACTCTTAATATCTTATTTTTACTACGTGCTGCAACTGATGCAATAACCTTAGCAGGGATGGCAGTTGCAACAGATAATAGTTGCTCATTTGTTGTTGTGAAATCTGTCCTCGGCATATCTCAAACAGAACTGTGGTATATTAAAGGCTTAGCTTTCCTAAAGAGGTGTAGTGTAGGAGACAAACAGCTACTAAGGCTGGGTCCTACCCGGTCTAGGTGGACCGGGTCCTTGGTTGACCCCAAAGACAGGAAAAAGTGGCTGTGAATTTGGACGGTCTAGCCTTCTGCTTTATTCCCACCCTTACCCTGACATATCCCTGTCACCTAACAGCATTTTTAAGACATTTTTATTCAGACAGGCTTTTAGTTAAGTGCTTTTTACTGTTTTAATTGTTGTTTTTTAATATTTGTGATCTGTTTTATTGTTTTTAGTTATTTTGCTCTCTGTTAAGCACTTTGTGATGTTTGTGTCTATGGAAGGCGCTATATAAATAAAGTTTACTTACTTATTTAACAGTGACAACGCTAAATAGAAGCAAAAATAGATCAAAATTAGCAAAGTATAAATATATTATTAGTATTAATCAGAGGTTCATAGTAACTAAGTACATTTACTTTGTTACAGTACTTAGGTATTATTTTAAGATTTGTAATTTTACCAAGTATTTTTTAAATCGTGACTTTTAATTTTATTTTGTCACTTTTAAAACCTAAAAGAATACTTTTACTTGTTTCCTTTAAAGTTTAACACCTAGCGTTATAAATTAAATCTGTCTGAATTCATCATGAAAAGAGTTGTTTATGTGCTCTAAAAAATAAGTGTTGTATTTACTCAACCAAGTCATGTCAACTATTTCCACTAAACCTAGTAGAGTAAATTTGAGGCAGTATGCATATTTTATTTTAAAGAAATTGACCAACTTACTCAACTTGGTTTTGTGGAACCAGTTTGGTTCAGTAAATTCAACAGTTTATTTGTTAGAGAGCGTGCAAAATTACTTTTACTTCTAATTTCCCAATTTTTGTGAACAGTGATGTAC
>NW_013952418.1:1267123-1270565 GCF_001266775.1 Austrofundulus limnaeus | reverse complement strand
GTGACTATTCAGATTATTTTCCTAATTAATTTGTTTCTTTTTATTAAAACTACAGAAATATAATCAGTTCCTTCAGAACAATTTTTCATTCCTTTTTATTTTTTCAAGCTTATACAATTTTAATTTAGAATTACTCAACACATCTTTGATTCTTCAAACTGTTCTTGTTCAGTCTTTAACTTCTTCAGCTTAAAGCAGCACTCGAAATTCAATCAAAACAAGAGGTTGACCMTTAGCTTTTAGTTATTTTCTACCATTCTTGTAAAACTGCTGTAAATTTTGAATTGTTTTCATACGTCTCATTTTATAATGGGTWTCTGATGAATTGGCTCTTTAAGTGGCTGAAATCACAGGTGAAGCATTAGACTGRTTTACTGTAACTTACAAAATGGAATTAAGTTTTCAGAAATGTTTCACAGTTGTCTTTTATCCGCTCATGTCTGTGTTAGGTTGTGTTGATGTCCTTGATTTTTTTCTTTATATTTTCTGTCATCACCAAGTTATGTTTTACCTTATTTAACCTTCACTAATATTGTTTTGGACCTGTGTTTGAGTCTTTCTCTCCACATTCTGTAAATCCCTCATGACGTTTTTAAACTAAACACAGAGGACTGCATGAAAGATGGATGCTTTCTGTTAAAGGGCCAAATATCATGTAAAATCAACTTWTTTGAGTTTTATATCATGTTATAATGTTATMCTCTCATCATAAACATGCTCAGTCTTGYTTTGACTCATTCATGCATGTTTGTGAAWWCCTGTAGTGTCCTGATGCAGCCATGAAGGAGAACAAAAACCACCGGCTGGGCCTAGAACCTCMTTTTATGATCAACTCCTCCTTTGAGCTGTAATCCTATAGAATCATAGCTAAGAATAATCAAGCAACATGCTAAAAGCTAGTGAMAAATTATTATTCAGCTRTTTTTAGACATACAAAGCTGAAGATCAGCGTAGAATTAACCAAAAACAACTTTTATGAAATTCTAAATGCTAATCAAAGATCCATGCTAACTTTAAAAGGTTTTAATTCGGCCATTTTAGGACTCATTGAGATTCAATTTGTTGTGGAGTAGCTAAAAATGATAAGCCAGTTGTTGATGCTAATCCCAAATTAAGCTAACCACTAATGCAAATTTTACAAAAGGAAATATTTCAGTCAATTTTAAACATATGCAACTACAGTGATACACAGTAAGTTAGTRTCAGATACATTATCTGTAACAAAATCAATTAAAATGCAAAATCAACAGTTTGTTGGTCATTGAGGGTGGCACCTGGGTGGCCAATCAGGCGTCACTTGCCACCCTGACCACTCCTCTGGCTCCGCCCTTGCCATTACGACTAGAGTTTGAGGGGTACTCCAAGATTATTTTAACATGAATTTGACCTTTGTGTRAGTTTAAAGTTTAAACAGAGGATAAAGACCTCTGTGATCCACGCCTGTATTTTCCATTTGCCTTTAAACATTTTGTTTTTGTTTTCAGCATGACTCTAATTCTGTGTGGGACATGTTTGTCCATTTAGAAACAAACTTCAAACCTCTAAAATACATTAGCACACAGAAACTCATGTGATCTTGACAATAGTAATAATAATAATAATAATAATAATAATAATAATAGAGGGAAGGTGATTCGTATTCTGAAAGACGGAGCAATTTTGCCCATTCTGTACACTATTTGGTCGTGATGCACTCAACAGTATTATGTGCTTTATAAACTCTATAATGCACCATTACAGCTGGATGTACATCTCAGAGATCATGTCAAACCTATATGTGATCTGGTTTACATTATCTTCCGATAGGAAAAAAAAGTCTGTTTAAGGCTTTTAGAGSAAACCTTAATATTCAGCGTTGACCTACACTTCGCTATGACCTCTAGAAATGTAATAACTTAAATGATTCAGATTCACAGTTTAAGGTCAGAGTTAAAGAAGCTGGCCGAGCTACAGTTTCTCTTTAATCTGTCATAGTTATTGCTGTGGCTGTGGCATGACAGTTCATGTTCTCTCATCTTCCTCTCCACTGACCTTCATGTTTCATTTAGTTAGCCAGCTTTTTTTTTCTGTGGTTTATAAATGTAATATATTGTCCTGGTGTTTATTTAAATGAGGACTGTAAGGTTACAGTTTTGAACAAAATACATCAGCTTTAGCTATTTACAGCTGTCCATGAAGGTTGTACTGTCAGGACGAGCTGTACCTCTGAAACAAACTATGACTAAATAGAGAACCAGGGCTTTTCATAAGACAAGCACTTTGTTTTTCACAATCTCTTCCCWGAATTTGCAAAAATCCCTGGAATACTTTAAAACTTGATTAAAACATGCTCTGTTATATCATCAACAGTATCTCACTGCGCAAAGGGCGTAGACTTATTATAAGACTAGACTGAGKATTGGCTCTTTTTTCATTGTTGGGAATTAAAGACAGCAGGAAACTTTTTACTGAAGAGACCATGTTGTGTATTTTTGGAACCAGCATCTGCACACTGTCAACACGACCACCTTCTTCCCGTCCAACGATCATTACAATCATCATATGAACGTTTTTAAAGGCGTGGAAACATTATGTACAGCTAAACATGTTAGAAAAATTAACATTTAAAAAGTTTTAAACTACAGTTGGTCAACAATAAATTAAATGACTTTGGTGAAGTTTTATTTTGTTACATGGATGGAGCAGGATGTTAGACCTGGGGCAGGACTTCAGACCTGGGGCAGGACTTTAGACCTGGGGTAGGACTTTAGACCTGGGGCAGGACTTCAGACCTGGGTAAGGACTTCAGACCTGGGGTAGGACTTTAGACCTGGGGCAGGACTTCAGACCTGGGTAAGGACTTCAGACCTGGGGTAGGACTTCAGACCTGGGTAAGGACTTCAGACCTGGGGTAGGACTTCAGACCTGGGGTAGGACTTCAGACCTGAGTTAGGACTTCAGACCTGGGGCAGGACTTCAGACCTGGGGTAGGACTTTAGACCTGGGGCAGGACTTCAGACCTGGGTAAGGACTTCAGACCTGGGGTAGGACGCTAGACCTGGGGTAGGACTTCAGACCTGGGGCAGGACTTCAGACCTGGGTAAGGACTTCAGACCTGGGTAAGGACTTCAGACCTGGGGTAGGACTTTAGACCTGGGGCAGGACTTCAGACCTGGGTAAGGACTTCAGACCTGGGGTAGGACTTCAGACCTGGGGTAGGACGCTAGACCTGGGGTAGGACTTCAGACCTGAGTTAGGACTTCAGACCTGGGTTAGGACTTCAGACCTGGGGTAGGACTTCAGACCTGAGTTAGGACTTCAGACCTGGGGTAGGACTTTAGACCTGGGGCAGGACGCTAGACCTGGGGCAGGATGCTAGACCTGGGGCAGGACGCTAGACCTGGGGCAGGACGCTAGACCTGGGGCAGGACGCTAGACCTGGGGCAGGACGCTAGACCTGGGG
>NW_013952418.1:1264811-1266839 GCF_001266775.1 Austrofundulus limnaeus | reverse complement strand
AATTCAGAGTGAAACTAATCTGCTGGAGCCGACTAATTTTAATTTCTACTGTTATTATCTTCCAGTGCAGCCTTTTAAATACGTAGTCGGTGCTGTTTTTTGTCAACTGCATCTTTGTGGAGAGTCCCTCTCTTCCTGTCTGATGTGCAGCGCCGTCTCTGTGACTGATTCCTGCTGAACATTCACTCTGTTCCACTCTGTGCACAGAGGCTTCTCTGACTGCAAGAGAAAAATATTCTCAAAGTCACAGGAAAAAAAACCCCAAATGCGATTGGGAACCTTTTTTCTTGGTTGTGGCGTGACACTAATTTACTTCCCCTCACACTTCCAAGGCAATTAGCTTTGAAGATTCTCAGAAACTATTCTTGCACAAGTCGATAGCTTGCATGGGAAGTTAGAATTTAAGCTGGTCCGTTGGGCGACGGCTGATAAACATATCAAATGAGGTTACAGTGAGAGGAAGRAACCTAAAAGGAAAATAAAATTAATTTCTGTTATGCTGGGGGTCCAACTTGGTAGCATAGAAATGATTTTGTCCTAAAGATGGTCTAGTTTTTCCTAAAACACTGTCTAAAATGATGTTTTAGTAGTTTATTTTTATCATGTAAAACACACTTTGATGTCTGAGAACCGTCAGTGGTGCCCAGTCCTGGTCCTCAGTGGTCCCCATCCTGCATGTTTTAGCTGCTTCTCTGTTCTTCAGCTGAGCTTTAAAGGAACCGTATCGTGGAAAATCCACCTTTTTAGCCGTTAAATACATTTTGTTGTGAACTTGGAGGAGTGTAAAAAAAGTTKAATTTAGTCTCTTCCTGGTGCTACAAAGACATCTTTATGTTCTACTTGGGCCATATATTTCCACCCGTTCATTTTTTCTATTTCCCATGACGTGTTCTGAACTGTTCCATCAAATTATTAACAACAGAACTTCTTAAAAAGGTCAGGTCTTACCAACTCCAGCTTGGTGGTCTTCATTCTCCCCTGGTTGTGTCAGACTCTGGTTCCAACATGTAAGGCTGGATGGAATTCTTCTGTTGTTCACATCTTTTATTTATAAATAAAAAGTTTCTGCGCAGCTATATAGTCGTAAACCCCTCTATCAACAGGGTTCCTGCAGCTTGAGGCAGGGGTGGACAATTCTCCATGTTTTACTTTTTTACCTGCTCCAACACACCTGATTCAGACACTTAATTATCTCCAGGTTCTGCAGTATGGAGGACCGAAACTGACACAATTAGAAATAAAAGCAGAAAAATATAAATGGACCAATAAATAAATAATATATATTAGTGCTGGGCGGTATACCGTTTTGTACCGAAAACCGGTTTTTATTTTTGTTATGATAGGAATTTACTTAATACTTGACATACCGGTTTAAATAGCCTGAACATGTGCGGAACATTTCGTCGTGGCTGCCAGTGAACTGTTTCCCGGGGGACTCGTTTCCTCGCAGCACTGCTTATCACATTAGCATGCTAACGTAATTGCTGGAGCAACTGGCGGCGGCTGGTGTTTCAGCTGCTTTTTTTGTTTGACGTAAAAAAAAAACATTGGGTTTTCACCATCGCTGAACGTAGTAAACACCTCTTCAGTGACGTGCATGGTTAGATTTAATGCATTACATAAGAGACGTTATTGCATGGAGGCTTTAATGTGCTTCTATTGTGAATTGCCCGGGGGAGTAGTTTTGTAGTAGAGTTGAGTTGACTGGTGTGCAAGGTGAGTCGTCCTTTTAAGTTTTATTAACACGCAAAGAAAGACCTGATAATGATTTTTTCTCAACCCTTCACGATCGGACCTAAATGCGTGGTTACTGTCTACAACCAGTCAWAGATGAAAAGMCATACACGAGGAGGGAAACAGTGATACAGAGGTACAGTAAAAGAAAAAAAGTCAATAAGCAAAGTTTGTACATTTTATTATCAGTTGAGCTGTGAGGGAAAATAATACCATCAAATACTGTGAAACCGGTGTAATTGTTGAAAATACCGTGATATAAAATTTGGGTCATACCGCCCAGCTCTAATATAT
>NW_013952418.1:1259353-1262926 GCF_001266775.1 Austrofundulus limnaeus | reverse complement strand
AGGACTTTAGACCTGGGGCAGGACTTTTGTCTTGGGGCAGGACTTTAGACCTGGGGCAGGACTTTAGACCTGGGGCAGGACTTTAGACCTGGGGCAGGACTTTAGACCTGGGGCAGGACTTTAGACCTGGGGCAGGACTTTAGACCTGGAGCAGGACTTTAGACTTATAAAGGGCCATCTTTAAAAGCATTGTGAAATTCATTTAAAATGTGAAACTTAGATCCTGCAGGATATTTTAATAATTTCTGCTCAGCATCGTTTTGGTTTTATAGAAGTTTATAATAATTTTAAAAGAGCTGTTTGTGAGTTTTGTTCAGATCTTAAAAGATTAACCCCGCTTTGTGTGCGAGGGTCCTAAATAAGCRGCCACACTAAATATAATTTGAGTATAAGCTAACGATGTACGGTGCGTTTGCCATGAAGGGTTAAACACAAGCTTCCTTTCAGAAATGTCASCTTCCCAGAGTCGTCCCCCTCAGGATTTGTTGTTGCAGTGAGAGCTTCTGTGTTTGCCACAGTGACCCTGGCAGTAATGTTTAGAAGAGGCATTGTTTTCCTGGAAGGACACGAGTTGCTAAACAGGCCAGAAGAACGATTCATCATTGGGTGGGAACGTGCTGCGCCTGCTTTGACACATCTGTTTGCATTTAGTCCACTTAGCTTCCGCAATTTATTTATTTTTAAAGCGTGTCTTACACGGAGCAAAGAGAGGCAGCGTGAACGGAGCGTCTAATTTACGAGAGGGAAATTTACTCTAATTAGACTAAAGCCTGCGCCTCATGAAAGCGAGGCTTCTCAAAATAAACCTATTTTAGGACTCCGTGCTGGATTTTTCCCAGGCGTAAGCATCATATTTGCAGAAATTAGACATACACATATTTAAAACATTTATTGCAGTAGCTTTATACCTGTAGAGTAGTAACAAGGATTAACTGTTTCATTATGTGATGTCAAACACCCTCACGACTAACAAACAAACTGCGATAAGCATTTCACTCCATCCCACTAAACAGGTTTTTTTTTTATATTGTGACAGAAACATGAAAGTGCTTTACAAACCCAATCCAGTTCTTATGAACAACTTAACTCTAACTCCTCCCGCCGTTCCATCTGGAAAATAAAAAACAAACTAAAAAATAGGACAAAAATGATAAAGTTCATTGTATAGCTTGAACTTTGAGCATGCTGTTCCAGTGTGTGTTTTCCTCCCATGCTTTGAAACCGATCTACTTGGACAGTGTAATGACGATGATTCACGGCTGACCGACAGTCTGTACAGGCCTTTTGTCCTCACAATCCACAACCTTTTTTTTGTCTGAAACCCTGGCAGACACTCAATGCATAAGGCATTCGATCGTTAGACAGGATTTTATTTGGAAACACGTCATTTAAATGAGTGTTTTTGAATTAAGATCATGAAGGCACAGTGATTAAAGTGTTGTCTTAACTCGTGGTTTTCTGATGTATGGAAAATAATAGTCTGTGGAAACRTTACATATACAGTATATATGTATATTTATATACATATACCAAGAAATTGCAAGTACTACTGAGAAATTGCACTCAGTTAAATCACAATTTGAATAAAATCTATACAGTAATAACCTTAGATAAAACATTTAGCCATTTACAAATATATTGCTATTTATTGTACTAAACACGTCCAAAATCAGTTTATAGAGGAGAGCCTCGGAGCTGTCGTTTTTATAATGCACCTTTTGAGCACTGACATCCTTGATACAGCTTTTTTTTGTTTTGTTTTCTTTTTTTTAACAAAAAAGAAATGTYTGCTTTTGTGATTTTGGCGTACTTGAATTAAACGATAATGAAAGCAGGGCAACAAGTAGTAAAATATGGGCGGAGTTTGGTTTTCAAAATGAGTCTAAAACTTTTGGATATTTGGGTAAATGCTTTCTTGTACGACACGCCGCGTCAGAAATGTTTTCCCAGCTGAAATCCCAACAACAAGCCACCGACGAACTGTTCTACTCACTGTGGATTTTACACGTACGTGATTGTGATTAATACGTCTTATTTACAAACACAGAGACAATGACGGAATAAACAAGTGTCTACAAACAGTGTTATCAGAACAACACTTTCTGAAATGGAATTAAATTTTCTTCGTGTTGATTAATATAGTCCCGGACAACTCAATAACAATCACACCACATATATTTGAATATATTGGTCAATTTTTTTTTCTTTTTTATGCAAGTCCTTTCTCCACGTGTCCAATTCACACATGAAGCGGACAGGAAATGTTATTTAACATTGAAAAAAAAAATCACACAGAGGTGTTCCTGTAGAGCAACAGTAAGAAGTCTTAGTGGAGAAGAAAAAGCGTCAGCACTTTTTTCTGGCCCACACAGTGCATGTGGCTACCCCGCTGCAGAAGCATCAAATAAGGAGGAAAAGAGATGAGACGAGAAATAAAGCAATGGATCAGGAGCTGAGGTGAAATGCACCACCTGTTTGGATAGAAGGGGTCCTAACTGCACACAGGTGGACCTTATAGCTGCTGGTCCTTGGGGCTGTCTGGGCAGGAGGCCGACTGGCAGGACTTCAGGCTCACCAGAGGAATGTCGGCGATGCCACTGCCGCCGAAGTGTCCCTCTCCGCTCCCAAACTGCTTCCTGTCGCCAAAATGCTCCGAACGTCCGCTCTCGTTCTTCCAGGTTCTGGACAGAGTGTGTCCATTGAGGAGTTTGTCCTTTGGACCCCACTCCCGCTGAGACCCAAAGCTGGACACGGGCGACTTGGGCTGCTGGTACGTTCCTAAMGTGGGAGGCATCCAACAGTTGTCCGAGTGTCCCAGGACCAGGCACTCCTGTGTGCACATCTCTGTAGCTTCCACCAGGCCACGGGGTCCCAGGGGCCCATCTGAAACACGACAAAAAACAAACAAAACAAAACTCAGATTATCTAAAGTTTGTTTCAGGACTTCACAGTCAGAAAGATCCTTTTCATAATGATCTTTCACTTGATTCTTGAACTTAGAATTAAGGTTATAATAGTTTTGATTTTTCATTATAGTTTAGTTTTATTTTGTTGTGACTTTTTTCTTTTAATTTAGTTAGTTGTATTTAGTTTGAACAGTGGATTTGTTTTAATTACCGTATTTATTCATGTATAACACGATCTCATATATAATACGACGCCCCCCTTTTTTGATCTTAAAAAGCATAAAAACTTGAATCTTCAAACTACCTCCAATTTCATACAGACTTCAAGATTTTTATCACCTGTTTCCACAATAAAACACGTGCTTTTATTTTATTTTTCTCGCAGTCATAAAGAAATCCCAAATTGGACTTTCTCCCAACTTTTGCAGGCGAGTGCTGAGCAGCAGCAGACTGTAAATAAATGACGTTACGGATCATGAGGTGCCGTAAGCTGCCTGCAGATAATGTGAAACTGCTTGATTTGAAGGAAAAAAAGTTTGTTTAATCAGTCCATACAGCTTAAAATAAATCGACAAACACTAAAACTACAGATTGCGATGTCTCGGTTTCGGATGGAGGACGGTTGGAAACTGGCGTGTATCGTAAGCCCACCCACACAGACCAATAT
>NW_013952418.1:1255824-1257273 GCF_001266775.1 Austrofundulus limnaeus | reverse complement strand
GTTATAGCTATTTAATTTTATTAGTTTTTATTTATTTCAGTTAACTAAAATGTTATTTTTTTTCCACTTTCAGTTTTCATTATTTTGTTGGTTTTAGTTAACTATAATAACCCTGATTAGAGGCAAATTCTGACCTAAAAAAGGCAAAACTTGAAGTCAATCAGAGTAATAAACTCTCATAACTGGCACGTTGAGTCCAACACTAATCATAGCTTCATGAAGCACCACAAAGAGCAATAATGCCTAATACCCAGAGGACAGGCAGATAAATTCCTCAGATGAGCAGGAAGATGACCGAGCAGACCTATCAGGGGAGCTGTTAAGGAAAAGAGATAATAGAGGAAAGAAAGGCTGCAGTCGTGTACAGAGCACAGAACCAGTTACAGACCTGCCATTTATGTGACATTTTGCTTTTTGTATTGCCAGATAAATGGTTATATTGAAAGCATGCCTTTCACGATGTCACTGATGGCATTTMTTCAAACTTTTTAATCTAAAAATACTTGAAAAATAACTTGTCTGTCGGTGTGTGCGTGCACGCAGCAACAGCAGTTTGTGTATTAATTATCAGATTACCAAGACTTTTATGTCTGTATTATACTTTGCTCTTACAAAAGCAAGCGAGTGATTATCAAGGACACTTCTGCTGCACTATTTCCCCGGTGTAATAAACATGATCATTTGCATGTAGACCGCTATAATCAGTGGCCCCAGTGGGCAGCAGGAGACCATTTGAATCAGCCATTTTCTTCCATTWATCTTTACTGTATGAGAAAATCTACAGACAGAGCCTGACTGAAATCACTCTTCACGTTCAAAATCTCTACATGAACAGCAAACACAAACTGATGTACAGTGAGTTTTGAAAACAAGGCAGTTAGAAGTTGGGGTGTTGAGGGTGCTGCAGCCCCATGATGGAACCATGAGCATGTTTGCACAAAGCATGAACAGCAACTTTTTCATTTTTAGTTTTATGTTTAAAGATTTACTGTTTTTATTGGTAAAACTAACACTTTTTGACTGCTCTCCTCGTTAAGCTACAAGATTATCTGCAAGAAATACAGATTATACAGATTATGTCACGTATGACTGGAGTGAACTGACCGAACAGGAAGTTTCATCAGAGGTTTTGATTGTTTAAGTGTGACTCTGTCACTGCTGAAGCCTGTTTGACTTAGAAAAACCTAAAGGAAGTAAAGTGACATTAAATCCAGTCTTTTATAAAGATTTTTAAAAGAGAATCAAGGTATTTTCTTCCAATTGTTGATCATGTTTTTTACACACCTTTAATCTCCCCTGACACACACACTGTATGGAGGTCCTGGGAAACGCCTCCTACTATGGTACACATCACTGCACAGGGCTTACTTCCAGCTGATACAGCGGGTAAAATAAGTATTGAACACGTCACCATTTTTCTCAGTAAATATATTACTAGAGGTGCTAATG
>NW_013952418.1:1251349-1254913 GCF_001266775.1 Austrofundulus limnaeus | reverse complement strand
CATTAGCACCTCTAGTAATATATTTACTGAGAAAAATGGTGACGTGTTCAATACTTATTTTACCCGCTGTATATCTCTGATATTCATCCTTATTTGGACCATAAATCTGTCCCGGTTAAAATGCCACAGATTAATTCAAGCACAACTTCAGTTTTATCTTCATCCATGAGATTTTGGCCGTTTGGCTATCTTTAAATGTCTGCTTCCAGGTGCGAGAGTTGGATTCTGGAAGTGAGGTGAAGAAAACGTCAGTGTCTGAAACACACCCACAAACTTCTGACCAATCAATCATTTCTTACAAAGAGGGGGGCGAAACATTCTCCCAGCAAGTTGTGACATAAAGCAGGTGGAAAAACGGGAAGCTGCGAACAAAATGACGCAATTTAAAGATGTGATGTTCGCGAACGATCCAAATCTTTTGAACGGCTCTTTACAACGAACGATAGGAGCAGAGTTGCGGGCAGGAATGAGCCATTTGTAGTTTTATTTCTTTTATTCCTCATATAATCTTTATTTTTCATACTTGAATCGCTTCCGCTTTGCTTTTCCACAGAAAACAGGAAGAGCTGTGGAGTACAGAAGCTCACGGGGGAAGGGAGAGGGTGGGTTTCGCTTGACAAACACATGGTTCTACCGACGCAACGGGATGACGTCATCACGTACGACTKCGTGATGATGTAACTCGTTCAAAGGCTCTATGAAACAAATGGCTCCCCAAGACCTGGATCCCTCCACAGAGCCATTTGTCCCATTGTAAGAAAAATCTGTGTTCAATATGACTGAAATCAAGATGAAAACACCATTGTTAAATAAAATGATTTGTGGAAGGAATAAAACCATACAACACCAGAATTCTGGAACCGAGTGAGGTTTAATTGTCACCGGGCTGACAAGGAAACCACACTGGCCAAAAGCCAGGAAGTACATCTTTTTATACATGATTCTTCACCTGAGTTCGCCCCCTACTGACCTACGGCTGAATCACAGGCATTCATCCAAAAATCTYAACCTAATGTTATCATAACGTTTCACTAATGTGTTGTTTATAATTCGGACATGTAACTACTCTATATCAATTAACACATAATAGATCAAACATTATAAAAAGGAAACCCTAATAATCTACTGTTGTGCTTCTAACGTAAGTACTAGCCTGTAATAACTATAAATGTTTTCACCATCTCTAACACAATTTTCATCATGCAACTGTGACAATAAGAGCTGATCTGATGTATGTGGAGGCTTTTAATCACTTTCTAAGATATTATGACCAGTCTACAGACAAAAGAGCACTCATGCACACAGAGATGGGCAAAAAGCTCATTTTTAAACATAGACCAGCTGAAAAAGAACCAATATCTTCCTGCATTAATCACACATGWAGCTGATAAAAGAGTTTGTCAGAAAACCTGCACAAAATAATCTCTTCATTCTTCCCTGGCCTTTTTATTTGCCTGTGCATTTTATGTTGCTAATAGCTACTGCAGAAGTTCTTCACACACACACACACACACACACACACACAAGCAAATAGCCGGTAGCTGGTGTTTGGTGCAGAGCCCCTGAGTGCTTTAAATAACATGAGGGCACAGGTGTTTTTGGAATGCAGGAGGTTCAGAAGTGTGTCAGGCGGTCCTGACTTCTGCTTACAGCAACCGAGCAAATAACGCAGATGTCCACAAAGAGCGATACCTCCAAGACAAAGCGGGCGTCAGATTGCCCTCCTGACGCAGTGCCATTAGGCCATGCTGGCGGCCGGTCTGTTTTTAATCCTGCTGAAGCTGTGGAAAAACACGAAGCCACGAGGAGAAACCGTTAAATGACGGACACTTTGACCAAGCAGCACTACGAGCCTCTCGTTCTGTCCTCCTACTCAGCACCAACAGATCACAGAGGTTACGGAGGAGGAGAGATTCATGCTCGCTGCTGACCAGAGGTTGTTTGCAATTATAAGGGAGGATTCTCGTTTCAGTCTTCCAGCTACTACTAATGAGATAACGCTGAGCTAATTAATTGGATGCACACTATCAGTGCTGATGCRCCACACCAACAGCAGCCGTCAAAATGGCATGAGGGAATGGGCAGAGAGGGGGTGTGAGAGTGATTGAGTGTGGGGGGATTTAGTGTCCGTTGGGCTTGTTTATTTATCCATGCTGTTAAGCATACCCAGATGTTGTTATTTGGGGATAAATGAGGCTTTGTTTTGGTCCAGCATGAAGGCTTAAACTTCCACAGCACCGTCTCCAGCTGCTGCTCAGATATTTTGGGCCGATTAATTCGATAAGCCTTAAATCTGCAGAAGGTATTCCTTGTGACCCTTTGATCCTCCTCAGCGAAACATACAGAAACCTACAACCATTGGGTTCATGTGCACAACGTGGCAAATAATAAAGAGTATTATAGCCAAGGCTCGTAGAAAGATCTGCCTCACACCAGCAGCAAACATATCGTAAACAGCTCGGAGAAACATGTGAGTGCTCTGTTGGTGTCCAACAAGGCACAGAATTACAACTCTATACAGCTTTGCAAGAAATAATAATTTAAAAAAATCTGCAAACAAACCCTGTGATCTACAGTAAAGGCTATCTGAGGTTGGATGGATATAATAGTGAGCGGAGCAGAACAGAGCAACACGCTGGCTGCGTTCTCCTGAGAATAGCAGGCTGGCTGATGGATCCTTTCTAGTGCTCCCTTTGAGGCCACGCAGCAGCTTCTCATGAGAGGAGATGAAGGGCAGGAGGGAGTCAAAATAGAAAATGAAGACAAAGCTTGAGTTTGGGAGGGAAAGACGTGCGAGGAAAAGAAAAACAAGAATCAAGCAGAACGGAGGAGAAGAACAGGGAGTAAAGTGACGAGCGATAAGAAGAACAGATCATTTCAATGATCACTGATATGAATTATTGCTTTAGAGCTCACTCAGTCCTGTCCTCAGATCACCTTACAGGTCTATAATTTAACTACGTGTACTTTTTTGGAACTATGCTGCAAACAAGAATCTTTCTGAAAAAGAAAAAGTCTAAACTGGATTATTATTTAACGTTAATTTTTTGTTGAGAAATATAAATGGTGACATTTCTGGCATGCACACAGCAGAGCTTTGGCACCTTTTCCTCTCAGCTGCAGTGTTTGAAAAAAAAAAACTCTGTTCTTATGAAGATGGAAGAAAAAATGAAGTTTTAAAGAGTTACATTATATATAAGTTATGTACATGTTCCCATCCAGATATGATTTAATATATGCCTGAAGATTCTCACCCCTACTTGGAACCATCCCTTCTTTTGTGTACATTAAATACAATATTATGTATTTATTTCTTTATTTTTTAAAGCCTCAGATCCTCCGAGGCATAAAAATATAATTTACATGTTAAAAACCTTTTTGTTTATCAGAAGTCATGGATAAAAGTGATGAATAAAAAACAGATTTTAGCACTAAGGTTCTGTGTTATACTGTATTTCCTCACTAAAATGTTGCCATCGTAATGTTCAAAACAAGCAGTAACCCAAGGTAATATTTGCGCAGAAGCATATTCTTTTGCCCAAATCGCCCGGAGCAGTTTAAAGC
>NW_013952418.1:1248677-1250174 GCF_001266775.1 Austrofundulus limnaeus | reverse complement strand
TGCATGTGATCTGAAAACTCCAAACTGGGAATTAGAATATTTGATCTTTTGATCAAAAAAAGTTAGATAATTTAATAATTTTAAAACAATTACACAACTTTATTTAATATTTTACGTACAAATTTATTTGTGACAAAACTGTGAGACCGGTTGCGAGACGCTGGGATTGATTCTGATGATTATTCGTCTCACAAAACCTCTACAATAAAACAGTTTTTCTCCCCACTTCACAGTCAAACTCAGGGGGGGGGGGGTTTGACTTCTCTTCAACTAGAAATGGAATATTCTATCAAACTTGATATTTTAGTAAAGTAGCATTAAAAATACATCAAATGTTGTAAGAGTCAATAGACACCATTTTAATATTAAAACCATGATATTTCTGGGAGGACTGTCTGGGTATATTTGTGTAAAAGTTAGTCTTTCCTCTGTTGTACACAGTAATGACTGTAAAGATGGGTTTTCTATCAAATATACTAGAAACTTTCTAACTTAAAGTGCTGCTAGTGATGCAGATAAACAGGTGTTTTGAAAGTGAATTATTTGATAATGATGATGTTAGATGCATTTCGCCTGCTTGTTACATGAATTAATGATCTGAGCCGACTCGCATCATGAAGCTGAAACTCCTCTTTTTGCTTTCTTTTGCTGGTCTTCTGACCAACACCTGAGGATAAAGGACAATAAGCAAACTTTGTCCTGGAAGGCGGTTATCCTGTAAGTTTCACTTGTTTCTCTGCTCCACACACCCAGGCTGTGTCCAAAATCAGGGGCTGGGTTCTTCAAAGGACCCGGTCTACCCGGTCTAGGTGGGCCGAGTCCTCGGTTGACCACGAAGACCGGAAAAAAAGTGTCTGAGTGTCTGGACGGTCTAACCTTCTGCTTTATTCCTTTATTCCTTACCCCCAGCGTACGTCCTGTCACCTAGCTGTGACGACGCTGCAGACGCAAAAACAGATCGAAATGAGCAAAATATTAATATACTAATATTATAAATATCATAAAACAAGAATTAGCTTGTTCGATTTCTGACGAGAACAATCCTCTCCATTTGTCCACCTTTACGAGCAGAAAAAAAATCTCCAGTCGGTCCACAATGCATCATGGGATATGTTGGGCTGAGAAGGATCCATCGGACCTGTCCCTCAAATTGGGGGCGAAGGAGGACACATTTGTCGGCCTCATCAGAGGAGTCATCAGACAGCCTCTGGTGTGGCGCTGTGACGTAAGCAACCGATAAATTCAGCCTTCAGAGGACCCAGCCCCTGCACAGCCCTACTTTGAATAAATGAGCCATTAATCGGCTCCTGCAGAACTTGAAGAAGTAATTTAATCACTGAATCAGGTGTGCTGGAGCAGAGAAACAAACTAGACACAACATAGCGGTAACATGATGACCCCCGCACGCACAAACGCACCAGAACTCAGAAGTCTTTGTTCCTAATAAATGTCATGCTACTAGGTGCATCCCAAAATTGTAGTGGTTTGGGTGGGAGG
>NW_013952418.1:1245281-1248570 GCF_001266775.1 Austrofundulus limnaeus | reverse complement strand
AAATATGGGGTCTATCGTAAAACCGTTGGCTGGTGCAGTGTAGGTCAGACTCATCTACAGCCCTGCCAAGTTTCATGTTGATCAGTGCAGCTGTTTTTGTGCTACAGTTGACCAAAAATCACTGAAAAAAAACAGTACAAACAAATTTGACTCCTGCTTACGCTTCGCGTGCGGGGCTCAAAAAAGTTAGAATCCTGATTTTATTCCAGAACAAATACACAAAGTTAGACAATTTTAAGGCTTCTCATAAAAACACTAAATGTGAAAAGTGTTTCTAAACACAAAGCTACAGTTTTGCCAAGTTCAGCTAAAATATGAGTCGTTCCAAAAAGAGCCAAACTTCTCATCTTTACAAAGAATTACATAAAGACATTTCTTGACCTGGACATGATGTGTCTGAGGACAGCTTCCCTGTGGTCAAAATACAGCTCCAGTCTGTGTGGGACACTTTAGACCAGGGGTGCCCAAACATTTCTCCTGAGAGGGCCAAAATAAAAAAACATTTTCCCTGAGAGGGCCAAAATTAAAATCAATCTGAGGGCCGCGGGCAAATGCAGTAATATAATACATGAAATGCAAATACTTCTTAAGTAAAGTTGTTTTATGTTATGAATAAGCTAGCAGCCTGTTCAGTTGCCCACATTTTCATTTTTTTTTTCAGCCCACAGACACGGAGAAAATTCAACGTATGCTCAGGCAGCAAAGGCTCATGGAACTTTTCATAATTTAAAATTTGAGTATATGTGGTCATATAAGGTGATATCTAATCTAAAGGTCTCTTGTAGTTACTTGTATTTAATATTTAATCTTAACATAATCCAAAGATAAAGTGAGTAACATGAGTTAAGACTCTGACTTCAGCTCCTTATGCGTATAGTTGGACCAATGGTTGAAAGGTGGAAATATAGTGTTTCTTCATAGGACAAGAGATTACAATCTAATAACCAGGACAGCTGCTGGTGGGCCAAATCAAATGGCTTGGTGGGCCAATTTTGGCCCGCGGGCCCCACTTTGAGCACCTCTGCTTTAGACACGTGAGACGAACTGAGATATCTAAGAACCAAGTTCATCACTTTTTTTGACAGAAAATTTGTTGTGCCTACTTTTTTTTCAAAACATGTATTTAATAATCAGACAATAAGCAAGTAAACTGAGATACTTCAAACTTTGTGATGTTCTGGAGACTCAAGCGATGATGTAATAGTTGGAGAACAGATGGCAACAAGTTTAAACTGATACAAAAATAAAATCATACATGATGCATTTTTCTTTCCTGGTGGAACTCAGCTAAACTCTTTTAAAACATCACCCTAATAAAACATTATGAGCCGACTGAACGGACAAAGTAAACTTTCTCTTTCAAATTAAGTTGGAGAGCAGCGGCAGCTCTTAACAAGGGTCATTGAAACGCACCAGTGCACAGTGACAAATTACACCTGTTCAAACACAGTGCATTAAGAAATGATTAGGTGGTTCATCTGGGCTCAACCGGTACCTTCTGACAGCTGGAGAACAAAGAGCAAACAAACACAAGTTCCAAAAAAACAAATGAGGTGGAACTCCGTTCGCGTGAAGCCCAAATCCCAGTCCCAGGTAGCGGCAGCTGACACGCCTGGATGAATTCACAGCTCCATTCACGGTGTCAGAAGGCGAGACGGCAGCGTGGTGAAGCTGCGGTCGGGGGAAAACGTGTGGGAAATATCTAAAGGAAAAACAAACTGTATTTGACTGATAATGTGGAGGATAAGAACAAAGACGGGCCCATTAGGTTGCAGTTGCTCCAAGATTTGGTCCTTCMTCGCATGCAAAACACCACTTATCAGATGTGGGATGTTCCAACGTTGGTTTGTGTGTTTGAGGGCAAAACATGCTGGCTGGAATAATAAAAAGTAAGATCCCACTTTGTGCTCAGCAGATATTAGTAAACTGGGTTTTATGAGGAGTAAAAACCAAACTACACGCTCCTCTGTATTTATGGTGCCATAAAACATTTGGACTTTTTTGGGCTCTACATTGATACTTTTGCCAATAGCCATTATCTGTGCAATTTTTTTCTGACAGCCTACACTGAATACGATGGAGAGGAGGGGGAGGATGTGTGCACCGCACTGCAGAAGCTAAACAAGCCACCGTGGACTGCTCACTATACTCTCAAACATTTTTTTAAACTCCTCGGCTGTATTATTCTCCTGCAGACATGTCTGTGCATGACATGGGCTGGCAGAAATCACAATTTCCTCTGTAGCTGTGTTACTTTGTACACTTTTGGATTTAACAGTCGAACTGTGAACAGTAAATATTGCACAAACTWTTTTTTGTTATTTCCTGCTGCTTTCCTGCAGCTGAAAGCTCTCTTGTGTTGCACTTGAGAGGAGGATTTTCTGGGATGCAAATTACTGAGGTCTACTGTAGATGTACGTCTTTTTATAAGGCCTTGTTTACAGCTATAGCATTTTTTAAAGATAATTATTTAGTATTGTATAACGTTGCTGCTTTTTTATCATTATAACAACAAAATACAACTCTAAGATCAGTTGTCAACAGCATCAAACATTGTTGTGATGACGTGCAGAAATGTGCGTGACAGASGCAGTAGGAGGTTCTTAAAGAGACAGGAAAATTTCAAGGAAATGGCTTTGATGGAAGTCAAGTTTATTTTTGATTTATACATATAAACAGCATTTCTATAACAATTGAAGGTGAYATACAGTAGKTAYTTTATTTTGRGATAGAACTGAACTTTATGCCTGGAAAACACATAATATATGCCCTTTAATATTTATGCTGACATGGTTTGTGTTTGGTCTCCATGACAACAAAAGGCACAAGGAATGATCCCTTATCATTTACCACACAGGAGCCAACAACGGACCTTATAATTTCATTTAAATTTCAATCAGTGACTGTCTGCTGTTTTCAGCTGTGAGTCATTACAACTGATGATGACAACAAGGTGATCACAGAGGAGTCTARCCATCGTTTAGCCTGAGAGGCGCTGCAGACGCAGGGCGACATAAGACCGTAGCAAACACCCCGTTCTAACACGACTCCTGTGTCGGTCCAGGCTGACATTTAACAAATGACAAACAGATTTCATTTTTAACGAGATGCATCATCTGTTTATTAGCATGAACTTTGTGTGGAACTAATGCAACAAAATAAGAACAACGTACTGCTGCATGATTGTTCTATTCATTCACTTACACAGAAAAAAGGACAATTGGGCCTCATGCAAGAACATGTTCGTATTCTTCTCCTAAATTTCTCTTACTTTTGTTCGTACAAAGGG
>NW_013952418.1:1242134-1245100 GCF_001266775.1 Austrofundulus limnaeus | reverse complement strand
ATCTGGGAAAAAAAATCTATTTTTTATGTCCGATGGAGCCCCCTCCTCAAATATGGGGTCTATTGTAAAATAAAATAAAACAAAATAAACTGTACGTGTCGAGTTATTTTTCTTTGCCTAAACTGAAACAGGCATTGTTCAACAGAGACTGGATAACTCCACTCATTTAGTCTTTTCTTTTCTTTGTCGCTCCATGAGTCATAGGTTGATAACCTTGAACAATAAACAAATTTACACAAATTAAATGAAAATCATTGTTTCAGTCAACAACCTTAATACCCTTAATAGAAAATTATTTAATACTTAAATTAACTTGAGGTTTAACTGCATATTTTAAATTCATCCCAATGTAACAAATATTTTACACATAATCTTGTTTAAGGATAAAATGTCAAACCAAACTAAATAAATACACATTTCTCCTGTTAATTTACAGAAGATAATTGAACTATACATACGTGAATCCTCTCTGTGGTTGCCAAACACTGAGCAGCAAACAGCTGCTGACACTAATTAAACCTCTCACTACCTGAAGCCAGGTAACCACACCTGTTGCTTCTGGCACTCCACTGCCATCTACTGTGCAAACGATGTAACACAACTAAATCTAATTAAATCACTGACTGAAAACAGTAAATGGAAACAGATAAGTTTATGCAACGCAACAGTAAGAAAACAATGACCCCCGCTTCACGTGTGGGGATCATTAGAAAGTATGTCAGGAAATTGATGCCTGGTTAAGTGCCATTTAATAAAATGTTGCTCGTTTGACACACACACACACACAAACATACACCAACAACAACGACAACAAAACAACAACAACAAAGAAATGCTTAAATAAGATGCAAAAAAATCTATTTGGAAATGAGCTTGTTTACCACAATCTATGCAAGATTTATGGCTTAGAAAGTCTAATTAGGCCTATATGGGCCAATTGTGGACAAACCTGCACACTTCTGGTTGGGAGCAGTTTATATGCAGCATTGAAGACCACAACTTTTACTGAGATTTTTCTCTCTCCCTTCAAATTATTAGTCCAAGACAGAATTATTTAGGAGTCAAATTTAAATCTTTTCATCATAAATTTAACAACAGATGACGATGTAAAAAACAGTCTCCGGCGCTGTAAAGGCATGTCGCAGTGTCTTCAAGGAAACATTTTGAAGTGCATTCTAAGCATGTCCTCCTGTGCTAAAGCCCACACCGGCAGCCCCAGACACAATACATAAATTTGAAGGAAACGCGGCAGGTACAGTTACTGCTTGTTGGCAGAGGAATAACAAAAGGGTAATAGAAAAGAAATGAAAGAATGAGGGAGTGGAAAGTAAGAGAGTGGAAGAAAGTGAGGCTCAGAAATGGTTTCCCAGTGACGGAGAAGACTAAAGTTTCTGTGTGGATCATTACCTCCAGCCTGAAGGAATCAGATAATAAAACAGACTCGTGTTAATCCCCTGAGATCTCTGTAATTGCAATACTGAAGTAGATCTCCTCTCTGTTAATAATTGTAATTTCAGTCCATGCCTGCCTAAATATACATTTATTCATAATTACCTTAGGGAAAGGATGGTGCTGCACTGTCTATTAATTGTGTACTGGATTAAATTGATGAAAGGAAATTACTTTTAAGGCCAGTAATCTTTTGATCTGATATAAAACTTTGATAAGATTTACTTTGGATATTTTTTTACTGTCTGAATTGTGTACACAATATGTGCCTGAAACGATGACAGACYGCAGACTTCTTTCGTCAGCTCCATCCTCCTCCATCAGCTGCTTCTTGTTTTTTGGTCGTTTTGGCGGATTAACACGTGTCACGTAGCTTTGCACCGATCCCTCCTGTTAAATATGCCAATGTGTAAAAATTTGCAAGTTCTTCAAGATTTGAATTGGCAATGATGGAATAGTTAGCACCTCTCCCTCGTCTGTGAAAACCGTTTGCTTTGACGGCCGCGGCGCCGAGGTGTTACCAGAAATTGGCAGTTTTAGATTTAAATATAAAAGCATTGATGAGAATCATTGCAGTCAATTAAGAAAAGGATGTTTTAGTCTGGATTTAAAAYTATTTATTGTTTTAAAACCAACAAATCTCCGTCCAGTGGGTCCCGTACATGATTTACTGTGAGGTAATAACATGCAGATTCATCACACAAATGAAAATGTGTCGTTTAGATATTAGGTATTCATTTCATGTGTGAGATTTTAAAAAAAAAACCTAGCTGAGACAGAAAGAATAAAAAACCTGATAATGTGAGTAAGAGCCATATGCATAATTCTGCTTTGTGAGCTGGTGGGTACACCGGGAGGAAGTGGAGGTCAGGGTCTGGCAGAGACCCCTGTTGGGTGCAGGTGGCAAATAACTTCTGTCAGCCAAGTAATTAAGTGTCCATCACATCTTCGCAGGAGGGCTGAGGAACCCAGAAGCTTCTTCCAGCCTCCATCTGTGAGGCGGGATGGAGCGACAATATGTCCCCACAAACGACCGGGACGTCGATACGGTGAGAGGAAAAAAGAACGTCGCATTTTGCCGCTGACAAGATTAGACTTTTACAAATATTTACTGAGATCGTCTGAGAATAAATGTAGATTTTATGAAAGTTTAGAGGGAATTCTAACTTGAAACTTTGACCATGTCTCAGAGTCAGCCCTGTCTCTCTGTTAGCAAAATATCTCATCAACCTTGTATAAATTTTACTAAAACTCACAGAATATTACAGTAATTGCACATTTACAGCTGATAAACAAAGACAAGATGGTCATCACAGCTAATCAAAAATAGATYTTTTTGCGTTCAATTTTAATTGTTTTGGTCATTTTCAACCCTTCCATTTACAACACAAAAACACAGAACACTGAAAACAAAAATTACAGAAAATACACAATCTTTGAATTCCTGTCAATGGCGAGAACACAAACTATAGACAAGGTAAATCTGTTGAAGGAATATAAAATGGTGTAATGTAAGG
>NW_013952418.1:1238788-1240684 GCF_001266775.1 Austrofundulus limnaeus | reverse complement strand
AAATGAATAAATGAAATAAAAGAGTGTAGGTAGAAGCATCAGCTTTTTATACCTTTACTTTTTATACATCATCAATATCAAAACAGCAGCATTTTTCCTATAAATTTTTCGAATGAAATCTCCGATGAAATTCTAACTAAATTTGAAACAAACTCAAGCAACAGCAAACAATTATAATCAAACTTTGCTGTATTTGTACAGCAAATGATTTTTATAGATTGTTATAAATTTAATGAGTGAAAAACACAGTTTTAACTCTTCATAACTATTATTGCACACATAAATAAGTACAATYGTTTTTAATATTTGTCCCAACCTTTGTTTTGTTTTAAATAAACCTTTCTTTCTTAATTCACAGTTCAAGTATGAAATGTAAGAAACATTTCAGTAGCTGGATGACAGTTATTTTATGCATTTATAATTCCTATAGTTTTCTTCTGAAGCATGTAGACAGGTTTTGTGTTGGTTTTATAAGAATTTCCCCAGATCTCTACAAACTAAGTCATGCAAGGAAGGATTAAGCAATAGTATAACATGTTTAATGATTTTTTATATAAAAATCTTTTATTTTATATTGCAATAGTTTTTGACATTTTAGCTTTTACATTTTCAATATGAGCCTTCCAAAACAATTTGCAATAAAGTATCACTGCCAAAAACGCAATTTCACTCCATTATGCTCTACTTCAATATTATTTATCATGAGTTTGACGTCATTTTTGTTTCTTTTTTACTAAATATAAYACATTTTGTTTTGCCATAATTTGGTGACAATTCATTTTTGTTGCACCATTTCTTTAATACTTTTATTTAAATTTGCATGGTATTCAAAAGCTTAAATTGTTWCCAGAGCAATATAATATAGTATCATCAGCAAATAAAGTAAATTTTAATAACTTAGGTCCACTGCAAAAATCTTTTATGTAAAGTAAAAAAAAAGTTTAGGACCGAGCACAAACCCTTGTGGTACTCCACGGGTAACTGCTAAAAAACCAGAATTCCAATTATTCTTTTGTACAYATCTTTGATCCATGTAACATTTTATCCAGTTGATTGATAGGATTGATAATTAATTAGAATATTTACCTATTTTAAATATCTGTGGAGACATACACATTACAAACCCTGAATATTAATGTTCAGCATATAAAGATCTTAGTTTAAACTCTGAACGGCAGCAAGCAACACGCATTCCTTCAAGAATTGCCAGGCCTTTAATTAATGCTTTTTTCCCCTCACTTAAGCAAATTTAACCAGACAAATTCATGTGACATCTATCTACAGAGTGCTACAGCATTCCTTTGGCAGGTCAGATGTTTTCTTCTGTGGTTATGGCGTATTAATTTTGCAACATGTGTGAAAGTAATTTGTTGTTTTTGAAGATGGCGGCAATTAATCTCTCAAATGACCTGGCTAGATTAAATCAGAAGAAAGAGAGGATGCTAGGGAAATAAATGCCAGCATTAGGGAAGAAATTACAAGATGACCTTACTGAACAATGATTTATGGATTCCCCAGTCAAGCAATTACAGCAGGTGATACCTTTTGAAATTTCAAACCGTGGAAATTAAATTTGCTCCTCTGCAAACTGTGCACTTGTCAAGGACATTTAAACTGTTGCCTACATTGTGAGTCTCCACAGACAAATTTCTCTAAACAAATTACACAACGTCATGAAAAACCCTGGACAGGAATAGGCAAAAATAAAAAGAGATAATTATAATAATAAAGCAAAAACAAAAACAAATTAGAAAATTTGGAATTGGAGCTTTCAAAATGGAAAATATTGGCTGGAAAAGTGCAGTTTTCATTTAGTCCAGAAAAACAACCTTGATTTGAGCAAATAAAAGCAGCTCTTCTGCAGTGTCTTTGTAATTAATCTTAAAAAGATGTACA
>NW_013952418.1:1228558-1238298 GCF_001266775.1 Austrofundulus limnaeus | reverse complement strand
ATCCTTTTGAGATTAGATTGATTATCAGAGTTTCTACTGTAACTTTTCTTTTTCTATCAATGAGCACTGAGAGGTTTATTAGAATAAACATATCTTTCAGTTTAAGTTTAACATTTATTTGTACATGTATTGTCATTAGCAACATTTTCTGTGTTTGTAAATGTGAAAATCGGAGCCYGCTGAAAATGTAAGTCTCTTTTTGACAATGCTCCAGAAGCTCTCACACATTCTGAGTGTCATTATGTTTTCAGCATGCTCCCTTTTTCCATTTCACTTGTGGTAAAGCAGAAATATCATAGCAACCCATCTTTTTGAATCCAGTCTGAAAGAAACAAATCAATCACACTAATCTCAGGGATTATGTTCCTTCATTGGCTCTACGAGGAAGCTATAAGAGAATACTTTTAATATGCTGTCTGCTGTAAAAAAATAAATAAATAAAAAAAAAGGAAAGATCAAGATGGTCGTAAAGCTGCACATGTTTGGCTGCCTCCATGACTCTCCCCATCCACTCGTGTTTCGATGGCTCTTCCCGGCGCACAACTGCACAACATGATGCATGAGGATGAAAGCAAGGTTGCAAAACACTCAGGTGCCTTTTTGGAGGACATGTCAGCCTCGCCATATGCCACCAGAAGATAAACTGACACCKGAGACAGACAATGAACACAATGAAGCTTCATTTTACACTGACATACATTCAGTTACTCATGCAAAAAGTTGATTGTTAAAAGTATTTATTTATTTCAAGGGCTCCAAATATATAAATGGTGTCTATGATAATGTTAATTAAATCAAAGTGCAATGCTTTGCACATTTTATAAACACGTTTTCTTCACAATGGAAAGTAGCACACATGTCTAATTTTCAAATGAATTCATTTGTAGTAACAGAAAGGTCATTTTTTTTGCATCGTATGGTAAAAACAGGCTATAAAAAGGAGTTGTACAAYGAAGAAACAGTTTGCAGATAAGTAAGGTTAATGTAAACAGGTCAGTGAGAGGATTGGTATAAAAAGAGCCTTTCAGAGGTTCACCAATCAGCAAACATCTGTTCTTAAAAAATAGTGAAAATTTCAGAATAGTGTCCTGTGGAATACTGGGAGTATTTCAAATCAGAAAAAGAAAATAACAAATAAACAGTTTTCTTTACTAAACGATCAGTCAAAAACATCTGCAACAAACTTTTTCCACATGTTGCTTATAAACTAAACAAAACAAGACTGCAGTTCAGATTGTTTCAGCTGATCTGATGTTTCACAGAAAACATTATGTTGATTATTCRGTGCTAAAGTTTTTATTCAAGGGAGGACAAAAGGACTTGCTCAAATTGTGAGTCAGACGCAGAAAAGCGATTGAGTTCTCAGTTWATTGCTTATTTTCAGCTGTAAAGATTCTCTGTGGCGTCAGAAATCGAAACAAATGGCCCCCGATCGCGTGTTCAAACCGTCGTTTACAGAAAACCTTGGTCACACCCTGAGTGTGAACGAGTCCCCCCCATCTTCCCTCGTGTGGTTTTTAGTTTTTCTTTTGTTAAAGGTAGTGCATCTGTGTTTGCTGCATGACCAGTTTCACCTGTTCCCCCGTTTGTCTTGTATGTCTTCTTGAATGGGTGTTTAACTGCCCCCTTCCCTGAATGTACAGCACCTTGTGAATTTATTTCTGTGAAAGGCGCTATATAAACAAAACTTTATTTACTTTACTTACTCTGGTCCCTCTTACATCAGCATTGGAATGCCAGAAATGTTAAATATTATTTTTACACTGCTGCAGCAAGGCACATATTACACCGGGTAAAATAAATATTGAACATGTCACCATTTTTCTCAGTAAATATATTACTAGAGGTGCTAATGACATGAAATTTTCACCAGATGTTGGTAACAACCCAAGTGATCCATACATACAAAGAAATCAAACCATAAATGTCCAGAAATGAAGTTATTTGTAGTAATGTGGAATGGCACAGGGAAAAAGTATTGAACACACTTACTGAAATTTATCTAATACTTTGTWCAAAAGCCTTTGTTGTCAATGACAGCTTCAAGACGCCTCCTGTATGGAGAAACTAGTGGCATGCATTGCTCAGGTGTGATTTTGGCCCATTCTTCCACACAAACAGTCTTCAAATCTTGAAGGTTTCGTGGACCTCTTCTATGAACTCTGATCTTTAGTTCTTTCCATAGATTTTCTGTTGGATTCAGGTCAGGTGATTGGCTGGGCCATTCCAGCAGCTTTAGTTTCTTTCTCTGAAACCAACTGAGAGTTTCCTTGGCTTTGTGTTTGGGCTCATTGTCTTGCTGAAATGTCCAGCCATGTTTCATCTTCATCATCCTGGTAGATGGAAGCAGATTTTTATCAAGAATGTCTCTGTACATTTTTCCACTCATCCTTCCTTCAATTATTTGAAGTTTGCCAGTACCATATGCTGAAAAACAGCCCCACACCATGATGTTCCCACCTCCAAACTTCACTGTTGGTATGGTGTTTTTGGGCTGATGTGCAGTGCCATTTGACCTCCAAACATGATGTGTATTCTGGCATCCAAACAGTTCAATGTTGGTCTCATCTGACCAGACTATATTCTCCCGGTATTACACAGGCTTGTTTAAATGTTGTGCAGCAAACTTTAAAGGAGCTTCAACATGCTGTTTCTTCAGCAGTGGAGTCTTGCGTGGTGAGCGTGCATACAGGCCATGGTGGTTCAGTGCATTACTTATTGTTTTCTTTGAAACAATCGTACCTGCTAATTCCAGGTCTTTCTGAAGCTCTCCACAAGTGGTCCTTGGCTCTTGGACAACTCTTCTGATAATTCTTTTCACTCCTCTGTCAGAAATCTTGTGAGGAGCACCTGGTCGTGGTCGGTTTATGGTGAAATAATGTTCTTTCCACTTCTGAATTATGGCCCCAACAGTGCTCACTGGAACCTTCAGAAGTTTAGACATTCTTCTGTAACCGATGCCATCATTATGCTTTGCAACAATAAGGTTGTGAAGGTCTTGAGAGAGCTCTTTACTTTTACCCATCATCAGATGGTTCTTGTGTGATACCTGGCCATCATTTGGGACTGAACCAGCTGATATTAACTTGCACTGACAAGGGGCAGGCTTGCTTTCTAATTACTGAGAGAGTTCAGCTGGTGTCTTGTCTTTCTATGCCTTTTTACACCTCCCTTTCTTCATGTGTTCAATACTTTTTCCCTGTGCCATTCCACATTATTACAAATAACTTCATTTCTGGACATTTATGGTTTGATTTCTTTGTATGTATGGATCACTTGGGTTGTTACCGACATCTGGTGAAAATTTCATGTCATTAGCACCTCTAGTAATATATTTACTGAGAAAAATGTTGAYGTGTTCAATACTTATTTTACCCGCTGTWACTGGAGACTTGTCAGTTCTCCTACTGTTTAAAGTAATTAAGTATAAAATCTAAGACAGTTTTTAAATTTCAATTAATTTTTCACAATATTCATTCATTTAAAAGTGAAGTTGTTTTTACGWGCTCTTTCATAAAATAAATGCCTCATACTGTCCTTTAAATCCAGCCTCTACAGTAATCTGTCCCTAACTTAAAGTGAAAACAGATTGTTTGAAGTATTCTTAGAAAAACTGCTCCAAACCGATATGTTGGCGACACTTTTGAGAAAATGAATGACATCAAGAGAGCCTTGGAGCAGCTGAAATAGCAAATAGCGAGTAAATTGTAAGTGGCATTCTGTCAGGACCAATCCCTCTGACAGTCCACCCAGTCATTGGACATTTGATGAGTAGCTTTGTCTGTTCCCCTCTCAATGTCAAAAAATCAGCAGGCGCTCTGACTCCCTGATGGGGTCAGAGACCTCAGCCGCTGTGAGAGGGTGACCACGTTGAGCCGAGGACACACTGTCGTCAAACACAGGCGCACACTTTCCTCAGAACAACCACGAGACAAGCACGTTTAAAAAATTAAATAAATAAAACGTACAGCAGATAGAAACATTTAGCCAGCAAACAGACAAGCGGTGTCATTGCTGTGAACATCTATAGTTATTTTTATCTCACCACTGGATGCTGTGACACATTAAATAATGCAAATCTGCATTCACTGTCAAAGAAGTGGAAATGAAAGGGAAGACATGCACGGGGCAGAAATGGTGCCAGCGGCCTCATCATTCCATTTCCTTTAGCCCATCTGTAAATGGCATGCATTTTAATCCTTTTAATTATGGATCCTCGCTACAATTACCTCAAATTAAATTACTTTGCAAACCTCAGAAGGATACATAGTGAACTGAGAAGAACAGGATCCTTCTGTCAGGGATTTAACCTCAGTTTCGCTGTGACACACTTAGYTGTCTCCCCCGCCTCGTAAATCCGAAACTATATGAAACGAAAATATCAAAAAATACTTAAAGCCTCCTACTGTACCCATTCTAGAACCCAATCAGCCCTTGAACTCATCCAAATCCCCCCTCTTCCCCAGTTCGACTCTGTTCGCGGGGCTGCAGAGATTACCGCGAGGAACCCTGCCTGGCAGGCACGCCACACTTAAATAATCTCTGGGTGAAATCCCAGTGTTAATGTGGGGTTTCTGGATCATGGCACTGCAGTGTTTTGCGGCGCGCCGTGCCACGCCGGTCGCAAACGACAGTGTGTGCGCCGAGGAGCGAGCTACGCATCGAGAGAGAGAGAGGAAGACAATTAGAGTGGGGAAAAAAGAGGGAGATGACGAAGAGTGATGAGAAGAAAAGAGGGAAACGGAGAAAGCGAACACAACAATGTGGCACGCAGCAATGGAGCAGATGAAAAGACAAGGCAGAGGGTGGGGGGGACAGGACTGTGGAGGCGAGATAGTCCCCCGAGTGGGACACAAGAAGCTCGCCAAGGTCTAAATGACATTACTCTGCATGTTATATACTTCATGGCCTTGGGTGGGTGTCTTGTGTGCCAAGAGATGCATAAAATTCTGACTGCTATTCTTCCCCTTCTCCACAGCTGACCCATAAACACACTCGTCTCACACTTGAAGTGTGGCATCAAACCAAGTGTGCTCAACACAGAAAACCGAGTAATTACTCGATGTTTCAATTGCAGCGCAATAATTGCTTTAGTCCACAGGATAACCCAAGAAAGTGAGAAGATAACACATGCCAGWGAAGACGACAGCATAATGACAGGATTAGTGGAGGTCTTAAAGACTTCATCTTTCACAGATACATGTAGAAAAGGGAGGTGGGGGGGGCCTGACAGACAAGTAAGGCGGAGGAATCTCTTTGAAGAAATGCTCGTCTTTAACAGCAGAAATGGCAAATAACTGGGAATGCAGAAGTCCTTTTTTCTATCCCAACTAACCCTAGCCCATTAATACACCAGTGAAGAGAACAACCCMCACAMACCCTTCAGCTCTGTGCTCTGCCTCTTGTAACGCTCCTCCAATCTTCCTGCTAACTTTGTGAGTACTTCATTACCTGGCCTTGATTCTTCCCTTTCTTGACTCTTATCTAGAATAAAACGTCCCACTCAGCCAGAGTGACTCATCAAGAGCAAAAAGAAAGAAAGAAAGTGTCCTCTAATTAAATACGCTTCACATCTATACGGATTCTTCTTAGAAGTGTGCAACCAGGTGCTCAAAAGGCTGAGAGCCGACACTTCAAACCTCCTTTAAACGCGCCTACAGGGTGGGTGGGAGCTACAATCTAGTTTTTGATGCATCGGCGACGTGCACATGGAGCATTTCTAAATTACGTTTAAATGTCAAAAATCAATTATTTATGTTAGGACATCATGAGAAACWCAAATAGCAGAAGTGAAGTGTGGAAGCGCAGACAGTTTAGTGTGTGCACAAAACCAAGAACTGCAAGCAGCATCGTTAGCATTGAAGGCCAGTGTTTGGAAGTAGTTCAGCTTCGATAAAATGAGKTGGAAAAACGGAGGTTCATAAGAGCCACACTGTAAAAGCTGCTGATGACTCACTGACTGAGAACGTCTCCAGAACGTCTTCAAACGTCTGCAGGGGTTATCGATATGTATAGCATTAATTTAAACAACCACAGGTTCAAATCYGTCTTTCTTCAGTTGTAAAGTGCACTGCAGTAGATGGAAGCATAAACATGGAGCTGCCAAGGTGAGTGTGATTCAGGTGTGTGTGTGTGGGGGGGAGGGGGGGGAGATACAGTTCTGCAAGTCATAGTTTTCAAGAACTGTACAAAACATGGCTGCTCTGTTTGTTKCTTGGTCACAAATAGGGATGCACCAATATGAAAATTTCAGCCGATATAGATATCCAGTGTAATTATTGCTGTTATGGCCGATAACCGATATTTACAGATATTGCACAAACACACAAATTACATTATACATATACACACTGACGGTTTCCAAGGTATCTCCTTTTATTTATTTTTTTAGTTTTCTTTTATTTTGTAGGGGTGCCAGCCAGGTATCCCTCCTGGCAATTTAGGATTTTAGAATTAACCTTGTTTATATATTTTTTATACTACCCGACACACAAGGACCAGACACTATATAATGCAGACCCTTAATGAATGACTACAGACAGATATATGTACATATTCACACAATATTTCCTTTTTGTTTCCCAAACCACAAAATCACTCAATAATAATAAAGAAAAAAATCCACGTGGAATTAGTTTTCAGGCTTGTATTATTAGTGAGAGAACGAAAAAAGTCCAATATTCTTCACAGTCGAGGGAGGAGAAAACAGAAAAAGAAGAGAAAAAAAAAAGAAGGGCACTTATTGACTTCCATTCATGTCGCTCCACAGCAAGAGCTGGGAATAAAAAAACGCACAAGGCCCCGTTCACATTTTATAATGCACATAATCACAACATTACTCACAACAAAAATAAAATAATAATAAATTGACTTACAGATGTTCGATGAAAATCTCACAGAGGCAGGACCAGGATTCAGTCCAGTTAAGTCTCGTTATCTGGACCAGATCTATGTCATTTTAAAGCAGATTTTGCTTTTTTTTTAAAGTCGGCACAACAATATTTTTAGGTAAATTTTTAAGTTTGAATAATTCTTAAAACTTACGAGTGACTTGATTTCAATGACGTCACCGGCTTTCCGACCCTCCGTGTTGACACGTCAGCACAGCTGATTGATACACAGAAGCGAACTTTTCTTTGTAGTTGAATATCGGGGATTCTGCTGAAAGCAAAATACGAGGGATGAAACAGCCTCGGATCAGCCCCAAATGGCTTTAGTGTGGGAGTCTGACGGACTGACGGCGCCATGTGTTACTATCCCCGGAGCTAGAGGAAGACTGCCATTCCACCTGTCTGATAGAGAAACACCTTGGCTCTGATAACCAATGAGGTGAGTCTCTGAGAAGCACGGTGAAAACCAGGGYGTATCCCAAAATACGAGGGCAGGAGGGGCAGAGAGAGAAAGGAAACAGTGCAACCAGCAAAAAAATAAAATAAAATAAAAAAAACGAGCGGGTTATCACAACACAAACACACTTGGGTCTTTTTTGTTACTGTAAATTAACGACCAGACCTCTGACATGGCTCCCTACTTTTGTTATTTCTGCCTACGCAGCGTCAATATCACTATCATGATCAAACAGATGCTGCTTAACCAACTGTCTCCCCTCCCAGAGCAAAAACACAAAGATAAAAGTGGGAAATCAATATTGAACGTTAATACTGGCTCAGTTTTACATATCAGACCGATACCAATATTCTAAAAAAAATGACCAATATCGGCTGATACCGGTATTACTGGCGAAATATCGTGCATCCCTAGTCATAAACACTCAAAATTCAGTGAGGATGTAAAATTACTTAGCATAAAAAGTAAGTAAATTTGTGTTTGGTCCATTATTTCATTGCAACAATGCTTCTTGGTAATAAATCGTACGGCTGCACCTGATTGGCTGCAGCTGTGGTGAATAACAACAACAAAATCAGCTGTTTGCCAGAGAGGATTTGGAAATAGTTCACGTGTGCAACCCACATACTCAGATCTACTGCTCATCCCACAAATGCATGTTCCTTACAAATGGCACCATTTAAAGGCTAAACTAAGAGGCTTTGCAATRAGATTTATTACCAAGTCAAAGAAATAATCTACCAAACACAAATGCTCGTCCTTTTTCTGCCAAGTTTAAACTTTCTCCTACTTTATCACAGTTTGGAGTCTAGTCTCCAGCACTGAGATGCAGCTTTTTGTTGCCCCCTTCAGTCATGATAGAACATGATCATCTTGTGTGTCAGGTAATAACCACAGCCACACAACAATAGGAACATAAATCGAACTGAATCACTGAGGAGCGTGGGTCAGAGCTGTAACATGTGATGCATGGACATCCATTACCAACGGTTCTCATAATGCTGAACTGCAGATACTYGAATTTTAGTTTTTGCATTATTATTACTTTATTGTTGTGTAGAACATGTTTTCATTTTTAGTGGTGGTTTTGCCATTGGTTATAAATATCAATTATCTGAATCCTGGATTTTCCTAAATATTTAATCTACAGGAGCGCCAGGCTTTCCATTCAAATTGTTATCTGTGTCTGCCAAGAAGTAAGTTTTTTAAAAGCACTTCCACTGAAATATAAAGGAAAAGAAAGAAAAGAAAAGTTATTGTAAATACAAAAAACAAAAAGAAAGTCACATGTAAAGACCTGAATCACACTCATTACTGCCTTTTAAACACTTTAAATCTTTGCTGATAATGAGCCAAAGGTGCAACACTTCCTGTCTGGATAAAAAACGCCACCAGCAGAGCTTCCTCCCCGAGTGACGAAGAATAATTAAGAAAAACACAACACCAACAACATACGGTCGTGTCAAGGCCTTTGACACTTCTAATTGTATTTATTTAAAGACCTGACTTCTCGGTCCCGGGAAAAATTCATTAAACGGTGAAGCAGCATGACTATCCGACGAGGAACGTCGGGAGTTTTTGAGCAGGAGGTTTTATGCTGTTGCAGGAGGTGCAGGAGGTGGCATGAACCGATGTGTGTGGGGAACAATCTGTACCAGTTAATTAGCACACACAAGGGGGCATTGGGAGAGCTCTGTCTAAATCCTCCCCTTCATCTCATGCCATCCACAACAAGAGCTGCTAGATTAACCTGGTGGTATTATCATCTCAGCCAACGGGGCCGTCAGTACACAACAGTGCRGGACGGGTACAACTGAAGGGGGTAATACACACCGAAAGCATGCTTTATTCGCTTTTAATACCTACAGGGAAGCGTCATACTATGTATTTAAATAWATGCTTGCAGCATTGCTCTACGTGATATAAACACGCATTTTTGGCAACTTTTTTCTTATTTCTGTTTATGTAAATCTGACCGACCAATGTGACGGGGCGAGCATTTACAAAGAGCATTTGTGTGACCCATCATATCAAAATGAGGATTAAGTCAAATTTGATCAAAATGAGCCAATCACATTYTCAGATTCTGGRCTTTAAAGGCTACATTTTGACACCTGGATCATTCTGATATCATAAGTACCGGTAGATCCAGAGATATAACTTARWTTATCTTGTTGGTTATGATGATACATTAATATTTAGTCTGGATCCTAATTTTATCWMATTTTAATGAGGAAGTTTTGATGACATTGTACAGAGAAATAGTATTTAAATATTGGGGAAAAAAGGGTATTTAAATATTGAGATTTCCCAGCTGGAAAGAAACAAAAGTTTTGCTAACTCACAGGGAAAATCTCGACATTTTAACCAATTTCTTCTTGAAATCTTTGTTT
>NW_013952418.1:1225836-1228453 GCF_001266775.1 Austrofundulus limnaeus | reverse complement strand
GACTTAATCCTTGTTTCAATTTGAAGTGTGACATATTTTATGCTTTAAAAAAATTAAACATCATTTCACGTAAAAGAAAAAACAAAAAATAATCAGTTTTGATTCTGAGCATGAAAGTTCATACTAATCAAAAAAAATTAAAAAGATTAAAGCTTCGTTCACTGTGACTCTTTTGAGAAAGAAAAGACAATTTTCTGAAACTTATCRTCCTCTGTGTTTGACTGAACACAGTTTAAAGACACATCATTAGCTCCCAGTGTCCTGCAGGGATTAATTAGTTCAAGATTCCAGTACACGTTGATGAAATTTCACTGGATTCCATGACGTGTCCGAACTGTGAGCTGCATTTAATGAACTTCTCCGCATTTTTGGCAGCTTGATAAATTTACTTTATTCAAGCTGAGTTCATCCTGTTACCTTCCAATTAAAGCTGTTTTTTACCACCGTATTAGCCTGGAGCTAGAAACTATATTATCTCAGCTGTTTGTGTGTCTCTTCCCAATGAGTTTGAACTAAAACACAGACTTCAATTGAAACATTTAAGGAATAAAAAAATGAATTAATTGAGTTCCTTTGTCTAAATGTTGAGTGGATGCTGCTTGATTAAATTAATTGCTTGTTTTTCTTTTTTACAGGGCTTTAAAAGAAGGTAAGCACAGTTTGAARCATGCGTCACTCAGTAAAATCACACAGAAGTCATTTCTTTTTATGGTATTTGTAGCCCTCTACTCCACCTTTCTTTGCTTGAAGTGCTTCCCTTTWAAAGCATACATCATCATGCTGAGAAATGGCTCTACTTTTTTCAATAAAAGATAAAGACCATCTTATTACCTTCCCATTAAGGACATAACATTTTGTTAAATGGACTCCTATTTAAAACACTCCTTTGAGCTGTGAGCCAGATTCAATGAATCTCAGCGGCACTTTAATCAACCCGAGCTCTGCTGGTTCCACAAAGCCTCCTCATGATTAGGAAGAATAAAAATTCATAGTATTTGATTATTCCAAGTCCTAAATCAAAGGAAAGTAGAAGTCCCCGATGGGTAATCTTACATATATCTACATCCAAAGTATGAAATATCAATATTATTTCCATTCCAGGGTGTAGAAATGAGGCAGGTAGGAGATTTGAAACAGCTATTCAGTTTTTTTACCTCTTTCACACTGAAACATTCACAGCATCCAAGACCATGAATAATTTCCAAGCAAATCTAAGACGCTACATCAGTTTTGACCCAATAGCGTGATATTTTCTGCACTTTTTGCACTGAAGAAAAACATGACGACGATTTTGCGAACAAATTGTTGGTTTAATTTTGATACAGCACGTTCTGCGAAGCCTGAACCTCCGCTGCAGGCCGGACTCCGTCTATCTGACTAGCTGTGCTTTTGGCAGAAAAGGTTAGGGAAGTCGAAGACGTGGAGCAAACAGCAAAAGTGCTTCACAAACAGCTTCATCAGCTGTTCTCTCACAGATAACACTCGTGCCCCGGGGAAAGGTCATACTGCCCCCCCTCCTTTTTTTTAAAGAGCCTTAGCTCCGAGTGAGTCATATCTGAGCCCTTCATAACTGATCATGTGACACTCCGGGCAGAAACTGGCAGTTGTCAACATTAGTGAGTACCAGTCCTTAACTCAGTCCTCTCAGGACRAACCAAACGTCTCCACAGCTTTAACTCCTTCCATTAAACCACGCTGATCTCAGAACAATTAAAAAAGGGCAGTATTAATCAATTCAAGGTTATCTAATTAAATTTAATATACAGTTTAATCTCTCCAGCATATGTACAGTACATAACGTTTTTGGACCGTGTTGTCTTTCTTCTTCGTCTTTACGCTTTCTGTTGCTGCTGTTTTTTTTAAAGTGCTGCAGTTTTAAAGCAAACATCTGCTGCGTTTACGCACCAAGAGTTGGGATGCCATCCAAGGCACATATGGGCCTCTGATAGGGTAGGTTTACTCATTGTCTCCTCTGTAAGCCCATCTGCCGCTGCTGTTGTTACATCATGCATTTAGACTTTGTTCCCTCTCCAGCCCATCATATTGTTACAGAGGAGGGAATAGTTGTACTGGGGTTATCGAGTAACGTGCAGTAAAGTTCATGTGCATGTCATCGTCTGTAGTCTTACCGAGAACTGGGTTTTCCACTTGGAGCTTTTTCAGGAACCAGGTTTAGTTTTCAGGAGCTGTGTTTTAGCCCCTYCCATTCCAGCTGCAGGTTTTTACAGATTAGCTGAACAGAATTTTACCTTAAAAAAGTATTTTTGAGATTACGGTGGACTTTCTTTCATCACAAGAGTTCTGATTGGTTTGATCTTCTATGTGTTTTAYTTCAACGCCATGTTTAAAATGCAACTTTTTTTTATTTTTTTTTACAATAAGTTGTGTCTTTTTTACATAGCCCGTGAAGGGACATGGGGGGATTTTTTTCTTTTGCGTTACCTCTCAATACTTTTGTGTTACCTCGCAATACTTTTGCATTACCTTGCAATACTTTTGCATTACCTCGCAATACTTTTGCGTTACCTCGCAATACTTTTGCATTACCTCGCAATTCTTTTGCGTTACCTCGCAATACTTTTGCATTACCTCGCAATACTTTTGCGTTACCTCGCAA
>NW_013952418.1:1223111-1225741 GCF_001266775.1 Austrofundulus limnaeus | reverse complement strand
GTTTAATGACTTTTGCGAGGGAACGCAAAAGGTATTGCGAGGTAACGCTTCACTTTTGCGTGGGAACGCAAAAAGAAAAAAAATCCCCCATGTCCCCTCGCGGGCTCAGTACTTTTTAYCCTTCTACACAGGATGCAATTAAAAAATTTAAAGATCATCTGCAGCTGAGTTCATGCAAAGATACCTGATAGTGGTAATTAGCATTGATCACAGTTCAAAACTGTGCACAGAATAACTGAAAAGGTAAACAAATAAAACAAGACGACAGGAAAAATTACGTATTACAACAAGACAGGCTCAAATCTAAAGAAGAGGAGGAGTTACGGCTGACTGGATGCAACTCCGGCCAACCGTCTGTGGTCGGGCAGGAAGAAAACACAGCTGCTGTCCTGCCTGAGGACAAGACGACAGAACGAGTTGACGTTAATAAAACCAACGGTGATTAGAACTCATGCTTTGTGGCGGGACTGAAGCTAGGTGTTACATTGTTGAAAACATTACSTTCTGTTTTACGTCGGCTGGCTAATTTATTCAAACTGTGCTGGAAGGTGCTGGAAACGGAAGTGGGAGTGTTCTGGTGAACAAAAGCTGAAGGTAAAATAGAGGAAATGCAGCTTTTTAAGACGCTGTAAGTGTGCGGTCCCTGCAGGAAGTTGTGGTGTGATTGCAACTATTAATTCAAATTCAACCAAATTTCCCTCCGTGTTGCAATTATGACCAATCACTGCAACTTTTCCCACACCTTCGCTGCCTGCTCATTTTCATTTCCTGAGARGCCGAGCAGACTGGGATGAAAAGTACGTCCAGAAAATCCCATCAGCCATCAGTATTTGATGTTTTACAACAATATTGTCTTAATACTGCTCTATTGTTGTATTATTATGTAGTTTAGTGTCAATAATTGTATTGACAATGTGTCCTCTTTCTGCACACATACAAACCAACCCCCGCCACCACATTCTGCCACAACTCCATTGGTCTAATGGTCTATGTCATGGACTTTCATGTGGGAGGTCAGGGTTCAAAAACCTGGCTAATGCAACTTTAAGAAAAAAATCTCTTCAAACTTAATATTGTCGCACAATTACCTTAATTCTAAACACCGTGACAGGCACAAGCTGGTATAGAAAACATATTTGAACTTGGTCAAAGTTCATTCTGCAAGTCCAATGTTGCAGGCAAAGCCATGCTGCAATGACATGCTAACGTGGCAATGCACACTTGTTTTTACATTGTAAAAACCCATGTCTAGTATTAAATTGTCATTTCACTTGTTTTTGGCGAGTTAAAGAAAAGAACAAAGCCACACGACATCACAACTCCAATGGCAAGAAATATTAAAAAAAAGTTAAAAAGTCTGCAGAATCTTGGATTTCTCTGCTGGTATGAACGCTGTCGTGTAAATCCTGTTTTCCTGCCAATCTGCAGAGGTTTCAGAGAGCATAAATCTGACCCGCAGATTGTTTTGTAAGCATCACTGAGGCAAATAATGGAAAGCATTAAAAAGGAATAGTGGATGATGGGCTTTCATTCATCATGTGATATTTGCATATTACATTGACACTACATTACTTCCAAATTAGTTTTAAAATTAAAATATGCAAATGAGTTCCCATACAGTCTGACAGCGATGGTCATGAGGACTTCAGCTTGGTGATACTTGTAAACGCTGCTCGTTTGAAAGTCGTTTAAACAGCAGTTGGCAGAATTTAACTGGGTAATCTTGGCTGTACCGTTTAGTTTGTATTTTATACAGCTGGTACGCTTAAATCTGTTGAAAACTGCTTTCAAATTAAATAAATCCATTTCCTGTTTGAAAGGTACTGATTGTTATTTTTCCGGCTGAGTGCAGAGTGGATTTGCACTTATTACATGTAAACTTATTACACAAATAATTGACATTTTAATGTTGAATGAGAACCAACAGCAGGTTTATTAAATGTGTTTTACAAACAGAAATTTTCAAAAGAATCACCTGTTTTTTTCCAGCTCTATAGCTCTCACTGTAATAATGTTTTTTTCTAAGTGCAGTTTAAGAAATAGAAACAAATTATAGGTTTCACTGACAAAGTGTCTGAATATTCTGTTTTTTTAAGCTGTTCACATGTGAATATTAATTTAGCTGTTGAAACAACTCTAGATTATTGATAAGGTTTTTACTGTTTTTATCAAGCATTTTAATATTTGGTTGTTTTTRATTCCCTGGGTTTCATAGATTTTACCATTAACTGCCAGTCAACAATGTTTGACTGTTAGCTAAATTACTCCTGAACCACTGAGTTTCATGGAAAGAAATGATGTGTGACAACAGCTGAGTGACTTTAAGAAAAGAAAAACCCCTTTTAATTCTGCATCATATTGTTTTCATACTGTTTATTTTTTCAAGATTTTTGGTCAACCGTATCACAGAAACGGCTGCACTGATCAACATGAAATTTGGCAGGRATATAGATGAGTCCGACCTACACTGCGCCAGCCAACGGTTTTACGACAAACCCCATATTTGAGGAGGGGGCTCCATCTGAGCCTCCCTGATGGATAGCCCTTCATCAGAACTAAACAACAACAAAAATCTGAAGCTCCTGTGTTGAATAGTTTTTGAGTTATAAACATTATATATATATATATAT
>NW_013952418.1:1214054-1222625 GCF_001266775.1 Austrofundulus limnaeus | reverse complement strand
TATATATACAGATGGTGAATATGCTACCACTATGCAGTATCTAGTTAACCTCAGATTTGTTGTGGTAGCTGAGCTCTATTGTCACATAAAAATGGAGCATTTTTTCTTTCTTGCATTGCTCATCAATGCTGTTATTTAAAACCGTTAAAGACTCTCTGCTCTGCAGGTCACTCTTTTTTTGGTTTAGTCATTACGGCATTCATAAATTTGGTATGAAATGTTTTAATTCTGTCTAAACACACAGGCATGAAAGAATTCTTTTTTTTCTTTTTCTTTCAAATTTTCGACATCTGAGATCAAATCATTATTTTGCTGCGATGAATGACTAAGCTCAAAGTAATATCTTCAATCTTTAATTTCTAACATTGTATAACTTTAGAAGCAGTTTCAGGCTGCGCGACCTCGTGTTAAAGGCAAGTATTCAGTTGTTTTATTGTTCTGCCACTCATTAACATTCATTTAGCATCTATTAAAAGTGGTGGATGTGGACACCCCTGTGCATTTACTCCTGCTGAGTGGTGATGATGAGAATGACCGCATCGGCCTTGAAACCTCCAGCCTTCAGGAGCTCGCTGTTTATCCTCAGTTCTGACGAAAAATATTTCATTTTTTACTGYGGTGTTTTATTAAACGTGGTTGTAATGGAAACATTTTGAAGACCTTTAAGCTCAGCTTGTTTGTGTAGCCCTTAGCAGTGATTAAGTGCTATCCAAGCCTTACTTTGTATTAGTGTGTGGGTGTGTGGCAGTGAGTGACACTGGAAGTTGTTGGGAGTAAATGTTTGTTTTACTGTTGTTCTGAGGCTTTATGTTGCACACTCTGTTTTTGCTTTGTTTGATGGGTTAGACGGTAAAGTCGAACGACGGGTCGTGTTCACAAAATACCAAAAAAAAAGAGATTAATGAATTTTAATTTATCCTATTTTAAAGTCATATCTAGAAATGATCCCCTTCTTTCATTTTCTGTGCAGCTGTAATGATAATAATATTAGAAACATCTGTTAAATTATTAATGCCGTCTTAAAATTGGTGGAGGCTGGTGCATTTTATTTTCATGCTGCTAGGAGGAGGAGGCAGCCTCACAAAGCAGCTGCTAAACTTGCAAAAAGTTTATGTTTAAAAGTAGTTTTTTATTGCTGAGAATGCAAACTCACTGATATGAACCAAACAAGATGGGCGGGGGGGTTGCACATTCCTTCATCAGGTAAACTTTGAAAACTGAGTCGACTTTATTTTCTTAGCATTTTTTTGTTAAGTCCAAGTTGTTGTGACAGAACACCTCCTTTATTGCTGCCTGAGTGTCTGATAATGGCGCCGACAGCGGATGAAGCAGTTATAATAGGAACAATGTGAGCGAAAGTGGGATATAAAATAACGTGCTCGACCTTGAAAACAGTTTTTTACACAACAAATGAGCTGTGATTTAGATAAGTTAGCTGTGCAAAATGCTGCCTTTTCACAATTCAGTGMGACTTCAATGGAACATTTGCCAGTTTTCTCACAACTTTACCCCTCCCTGTGAGACACTACCTCTGTACAACAGGCTCACTCTCTCCTTCCCTGTGCACTTTCTGTCACTTCTTAAGGAGACACACAATTCTACATGACCACATTAATAATCATCCATTTCTTTGCATCTTACCGACACAGTTCCACACGGTGCAGTCTAACATGCAGGCTGGGTCCAGATGAGAGAATCACAACAATATAATATATATTGTATTATCTTTGTCACATGTGTAACACAAAGCAYATGCCGACTCATCTGCACTGCGGACCCTCACTCAGGCTATTTTTCGAACACAAGTCAGGTGACTCTGTCCGCTCAACACTAGCTGTGTTTCCATCTAATTTTAATTCGAATTTTGAGTGAATTTGTAAAATTTTGCAAAGAGGAAAAAAAACGAAGAAATGCGAATCAGACGCGTTTCCATCAACTGGCTTGAAGCGAATCAATTACGTCACACACGTGTGTAGTAAACAAGTAAAAGTCACACTCTTGGGAAAATGAAGAGAAGTTATCAGGAACGTGTTGTTACTATCAGGAAAATTGTAATTATTCTGTCATTTCAACTAGTTTTGGCGATGTTACACGCTGTCTGGAGACGTAGAGAAATAAATGCAATTTTCTTCACGTTACGGGAATAACTGAGAATACGCCGACAGCAGGAGGAGGGTCCAGCTGCAGTCGCTCTGGTACCGGTACCATTCAGACAGCAAGAACAGCTGATCAACATGTGAGGTAAATGTTCGCTACGTCAGAACTTACTCGGCAAATGTTTTTCCATCTCTCCTTTTGCGCAATAACTCAAACAACCACCTCAAGTGAGCGTATCAACTTTTTTGTGAATTAGAGGAAGTTTTTTGGAATCAGGCTGTTTCCATTTTTTCTGCTGCGATACTTCAAAATGCATATTTAAAAAYGTTGATGGAAACACGGCTACTGATGCAAGAACAAACTCTCGTTGTAGCTCCATTGATTTCAGTGGAGCTATGCTGGTTTAGCTGTGTTTAAACTTCAATAAATTCAGGAAAACAGCATCAAACTCCACCAGGAGGACCACAAAACAATTAGCTACAGTTCTTATAACAGTGACTCAGGATACAGTCACCATCCCCACATGGAAGGGGTATTTTTGTCACTTTTCCCAAGCTAAGATGCTAGGCTAACTGCTGAATTTGAACAATGGGATGAGCTGAATTTGATTAAAAAAAACATGGACTTAACGTCTGCTCCCAACATTTTATCAGAGGTAAAAGGCCAACATTGGATCCTATCCCTGCACTTTCTGTCAATAAACAGGTACAGCAAACCTTATTGTTTTTACTGTAGCCTACTGCTAGCTTTACTCCTAGCATCTATGCTAGACTCAAACAGCGATTTACTGCAGTCAGTCACACATACAGTGATAATATCATACTTACACAAATTCTAAACATCACCATTATGTTTATTTAAACAATGCAGAAGCAGTGGCTCAAGCAATAAAAATACACACAGACACACACAATAGATACAGCAAGCTAAGCTAGAAAACACTGGTAAAAACACAAAACGTTTTAACAAATCCACTCGCTTTACAAGTCTGTCAAAGACGTCGACCCTGCAGCCAACCTTTTAAATGAACTTTCCTGTGATTCCTGAAGTCGGATGTGTCGAAATTTGCTCTAGGAACGTCTTTTTCTGTTWCAGTATTAACACTGACTCTTGTAAAATCCACTCCAACTGTCCAATCTTTTGAGAGAACGATGGATAAATTGTGTACGGATGATATTTGTGACATCACAAGTGGAGGTCCCCGTTAAGGCTGTTTCTGTGTTGACATCAAYGCAACATGTAAGAGATTGGCACAGAGAAGATGAGAAACCACTGAAAACTTAAGCCAAACATACTAAAAAAAGGAGAAATTTACAAAGACTTTGGTTTGCTGTAATGTGAATCACACCTTATTACAAAAAATTATAAATAAAATAAAATAAAATGAAACAACTTGTATAGATAAAATCTGTGTCAAAGTTCTTTTCTGAAAACAGTTTTAGCACGACACGCATCTCTTCAATGGCTGCCAAAAGCCTTCTTCCAGTGGTTCCTCTACTTACATTTGCTTGTTTAAAACGATCGCACTGTAATTAGGTCAGTAAGTAGGTCTTGARAAACTGTTACACCTCCGAGCTGCACACAACCTGCAACAAAACTCCAATAAAAAGTTTAGAACGTTTTTCTCCAACAAAAACGTTTATGACAAATGCATAACCATGAACTGTGTTTATAGATGCATCTTTTTATTGATCAAACCTCAGTAATATCTGCAGTAGTTTTTTTTTTTTTTTGTTTTTTTTACAGAGCAATAACATCTAAACTCTTAAAGTGCCTGTATTTTCATGGCTTGGATCATAAAATATGTTTTGTAAAACTGCATTGTCCTGAGACGAGTCAGGATATTTTATATAACTGAAGTGTTTGTTAAAAAAAGAAAAATCAGCTGCATATCTGACAGCTGAGTACAACACAGCAGGTCTTAGATAAGAGGAATGACCAGCACACACTGATTGGTCAAACCATTCCCACTCCCAAGTCGTCACATTGACGCTTGGTCCGGTTCCCTCTGTGTCCGGTTTTGACGCATCGGGTACCCTCAGGTTAGTTATTGATGAGATGGGGCGGAATCCATTAAAAGCACAAAATCTAACCATCCCAACCCTAAAATTACCTTTATTCGCCCAAAACATCCTATCCCTGACCCAGGTACCTAAAATTAACCATCAACCATGATCCCTAAAATTAACCATTTTTAGAAAGTGTAGGAAATTCACATCAACTGTGTCCCATTCCCTAAAATGACCTAATATTAACCATGAACCCCGATCCCTAACATTAACCATGGACCCCAACACAAAGATTCCTATGTTTTGTGTCCCGACACGTCAAAAATGGACGCCAAGGGAACCCATAAATGCCTGGTGCGTGAATAACTGGAGCGAATGGGTTACCCGACGTGTCAAAATAAGACGCAGAGGGAACCTGAGTATGTGACGAGTCGGGAGTGAGAATGATTGGTAGCTCCACTCTGTGCATCAAAACGTGGCAGATACGTCCGATAAATGGGATGGTGTGCAATGATTTGCATCAGTTTGCATGTTTAAAAAAAAAATCACAGTTTGTCCTCAAGCTTTATCCCCGGGGAATGAACACATCATAAAGTGTGAGCTTTCTTTAAATCCTCTGATAGTTTGAGGAAGACTGCAGTAACCTGACATTTCAAGTGAGGAAAAATGAAAAATATCACAAACATTTTTGAAAGATCTTCACAGGCTGACTGTTGTTTCCTCCGTTATCATGCAGAAATATTTCATTCATCATGTTTTTATTTGTTTCTATCGTGGTCCAAACCAGATTTACATAATGCTTCTCCAAGCTAATCAAAACATTTCAAAGTTAAAACCCTTCCCACATGGTTCATAAGATACAAACAACTCAGGATGCGAGCAGAAGARAAGCTGCATGTGAATAAAGCTCTTTCATTAACAGAAGAATTAAAACACAACAAAAGAGTGTGGGCCATCGTTTTTGTTACAGATGCCTAAAATCTTTTCTTCGTATCGACGCCTTTACTGTCCAGTCACTTGAGAGGAATCTGGAGCACGAGCGCTCGCATTTGTAAAACCATGAAATATTCATYTCATCATTTTGAGCTTTGTGCCAGGGTGAGAACAAACAGAGCGCAAACAAATATCATTATACAGCTAAGCACACAGTCGCTGGAAACACCGTGGTGATCCTGAGTTAGGCTCCATGTCGGCACAAAGTGTTACTCTTCTGACACAATTCAATTCTGAACATCCAGACACTTAAAGCATGGAACAAACACAAGCCACATCCAGCGCCTTAAACAGGTTCAGACGACTCTACATCTACATACAGTTTAGTGTGTGAGGACTCTGGAACACTTTTTTCATCTTTATATATTTTTTTTTGGGGGGGGGGGGGGTTGTTTCATCTCTTTTAGCTGTTTCAGTGCCTCCAGACAATAAAAAGGAACTTCAGCTGTGCACCACAGAGCCGGGACAGCAGGCAGGCAGACGAGCCGATGGGCCTGGCAAGTGTGTCCTGTTTGGCATTTAAAACACCTCCGCTCACTCCCGTGTCGTGGGAGAAGTGACGGACCTGACAGGCTCGGCCCCCCTGGGAGCCACCGGGCCTCTTTCCAATCTCCGTGGGTCAGTGCGGGGGTGAGACGCCGGTGAGGAGCTCCTGGCTAGAAAACACTAATTATAATGGCTGCCTTGCGTTTAGCAGGACTGTGTTGAGCTCGAGGTGGTGCACACCTCCTGGTCACGCTGTCAGATACCTCACAGGACCGGCTCTAATTGTGGAGATTGTAAAGCTATGGGTGTATAGGTTCAGGCTGCCAAAGGCAACTCTCTGCATCACTGACTCATCTAAATAAATGGGTAAACAAACAAGAGTTTAACGTGCCTCCCCTGGTTGACTCTTGCTCTCGGTATTGTTTGTATCTGGTGTCATTCATGCCCCTCGCTTTAATTTGTGTCGAATCTTTTGATTGGCAAATTGAGCAGTGGTGCTGTCGCAGACTGTGCACGCACTAACACACACGCAGCAAAGCCTCTGCCTAAACTCATAATAATTTAATAAATGCCTGAAGGCAGAGTTTGAGGCAGTGGACAAATATAAATATTAATTAACACACCAGGGAGTTAAGTAATGCRCAAAAAAGCTGCTCTGCCTATTGGCTGCTGCCGTGTTAAAGGAAACCCTGGTCAGATTTTTAATGCGGTTTGGAATATGCATTAGAACTTCAAACATTAACTTTCAAAGTTAACATCTTCTTACAGATACTGAAGTTTAGGTTGTAAGACAGTTAAAGTTATAGTGAGGGCRTCACACTCAAATTCTAATGATTTTTCTTTTAGAAGCAAGTTTTATTTGGCTTTTCAATCGATGCAAAACTATTCAAATAAACAGATGTAGTTTGTTTGTGTCCTTYTATATTAAAAAAACATCCTTTAAAGGGATCCCTGATTAGTTGTAAAAATAGACTTTATTTGATAAACATACTTTAACTGTAAAATAAAGACTGTAAAAATACTGTAGGCTGTTTAGTTTTGTACATTTTTAAAAATATATTTTAACACGGACGGAGCCATTTTATTTCCACACAAAGCATTCTGGGTAAATGATGACGTGGATAGGTCCTCGGTGCGAGGCTGCTAGCGAGCTATATCCACCCTGAAGGTTAATCTTGGACAATATCTGATGATCGACTCTTTTAAATGAAACCAGAGAGCGTTGACAGAGAGGAGAAGGTAGAAATGACTCAGCCTGGAACTGAAAATATGGATGGAGGACAACAGAGCTGCTTCATGGAATAAAAACCTCAGGTAAGCCTGTTAGCCTTTGTGCTAGCACTGACACTATATTGCCTTATATGTATTAGCTCGGTGCTAGCGCGACAAACAAGCTAAACTGAGGTCCTCCATCTTGCTCACAAGAGCTCGTAAAGCTCACAGCACCTTGTGAAATCCTTTTCTGTGAAAGGCGCTATATAAATAAACTTTTACTTACTTTTTTTTACTTACTTACTTACATATGTGCACCACATTTATATACTCTATATTAATTTCCAGTTTTTATGGCAACAAAATAGAAACAAGAGGTATGAATACGTTTGCTACTCACTGTACAGATTTCATCAGAGTTACTAGAGCTGGATGGTATACTGATTCGTACCGAAAACCATTTTTATTTTTGTTATATGAATTTWCTGAATACATATYGGTTTAAATAGCCTGAAGATGTTTGGAACGTTACGTTGCGTCCGCCAGTGAACTGTTTCACAGGGGACGCTCTTCCTCGTGGCACCACTACGYGCATTARCATGCTAATGTTATTGTTGGCGCAGCTTCTTAATAACTGGCGGCGGGTGGCGWTTCCRCTGCTTATATTGAYTGATGTTAAAAAGAAAAACTCTCCCGTGTTCGCCATCGCAGAATTTAGTATACACMTTTTCGGTGATGTGCACGGATAGATTTAATGTGTGACATAAATRTATGGAGATGTTAACRTGCTTCTATTGTGATAAGCCCAGGGGAAGTGGTTTTGTACAAGGGTTGCGTTGACAGGTGCATGGAGGCTGAGTCGTCCCATCAAGCTAATTTAAATGACAGAAAACAATAGACTCGATAATAGGGGTGTAACGAGACCTCATTGTACGAAATCTTGTGATATTAAACTCCTGCGATATCACTCGTTGAGAGGTAACTGTTGTCTCGTTAACTGTTTTGCCGACTTTGTCACTAGATCTAGYGACTTTTTAGACCCATCTAGCAACTAGCAATGAATCTAGTGACTTTCCCCCGATGTTTTTGGAGACTTTTAAAAGCTTTGGCGACAGCCCTTTCCAAGCACTTTTCTCGATTTCTCCTCCTTTCCTCCGCGAGCAGCGAAGTGAGCCCCTCCCACTTCCTAAAGTGATCCAACCAGAGCCCTAGAGAGGTCTGATAGATGTTCATAAAGAAAAAAAAATACTTATTTCATTTATTATTTATGTTGAATTTTTGGTACATTTGAAAGGTTTTTTTTAATACTTTATTTCATTCGAACATCAATTAAAACAATACTAATAATAATAATGTGTCAAAAAAGGGTCATACAATAAGTAAAGACATGCAAAAATCCTACAGAAAATGAAAATTACATATTTTGTTTTACATTTATGTTCAGTTTTTTGAAAGTTCTGTGTGAATGTCATTTTTTACATGATGTTGGAAGGCCATGCATAGTTAAAGCACTGTTCTAAAGCCTAAGGAGATTCAAGAAATCAAAAAAGGAAGATATCAGTTGAGTTTGTAATAAAAAATGTTAAAACACAGAAAAAAGGCCTTTTTGCAGAATAAAATATATCTTTGAACTTTTCCTGAAACTAATATTAAAATCTCGTCTCATTCTCACAAACTCAGTATCGTGTCCCTTCTTGTCTCGTCTCGAGAGTTTTATATATCATTACACACCTAGTCGATAATAATAATCTTTGCTCAGCCCTCCTCCTTCACG
>NW_013952418.1:1212238-1214010 GCF_001266775.1 Austrofundulus limnaeus | reverse complement strand
GCGCGTCCACCATAGACTTTGCATGTAAACCTGCTGCTCCTGACGCTGAAATCGCGTTCGGTGTGAACGCACCATAAGGAGATTCAAGAAATCAAAAAAAGGAAGATATCAGTTGAGTTTGTAATAAAAAAATGTTAAAACACAGAAAAAAAGCCTTTTTGCAGAATAAAATATATCTTTGAACTTTTCCTGAAACTAATATTAAAATCTCTTCTCGTCTCATTCTCACAAACTCGATATCGTGTCCCTTCTTGTCTCGTCTCGAGAGTTTTATATATCATTACACACCTAGTCGATAATAATAATCTTTGCTCAGCCCTCCTCCTTCACGACCGGACTAAAGTGTGTGACTACTGTCTACAACCAGACAGAGAAGAAAAGACATATAGAGGAGGGAAACAGTGACACAAACAGAGGTACAGTAAAAGAAAAAAAAAAGCCAAGAAATAGTTTCTGTGTTGCAGAAAGAGAGTAACTTCAGCTGATGGTGGTTTGTTAATCACTAAGAAGCATTTGTACATTTTATTATCATCTGAGCTGTGATAAAACAAAAATACCTTCAAATACCAAGATACTGGTAGGGGTGCAACAAAAAATTGTTTTACATCAGGATCGTGATTCTCATTTACAAAGATTCAGAATCAATTTAAAATGTCCCAAAATTGATTTTTATTAATAAAAAAATAAAGCAAATCCAACGGCTGTCAGCCTCCATTTTGTAACTACATGGGACGTCCTGACGTCATCATGCTGCTGCTTCTGGAACATATGAATGTGCAGAAAGCACCAAAACAAAGAGGAAACTACAAAACTAGAGGAAAGAGAGATTCAGCTGGCCCTGTCTTCATCGACTGCAAAGATTTGGACTCATTTTGGTTTTTACTGAATGAGTCTGAGTTTGACATGAGCGAGGTGTGTGAGGTTTGCAAAACGAAGATGAAGCACTTTGGGAACACAACAAATGGGCTCACATTATTAGTTTTGAATGAAAAATCAATTTTGAATCGTATTGTGGCTCCAAAAATCAGAATCGAATCAAATCAYGAGACAGCAAAAGATTCCCATCCCTATAGGTCTAAGTGTTGAAAAACTGTGAAATAATTTGGGTCATACGGCCCAGCTCTAAGAGTTACCTGTTAACATTCCAAAGCTGTGATTAAATCTGAGCTGAGCACTGGCTCCACGACGTCCACAGTTCTTGCTACAGAGTGTTGGAACTTGGAGCATCAATACGGTTTCTGTGTGACAGGTTTGAGGACTCTTTAGAGCTCTGCACGCCCACATTGACTGACTTCATCCTGAAACAGAGAGTGGGCCAGTGGACGAGGGCGACAGCGAGAAGTGAAAAAGATGGGTTGAATCTTGACATTTCCCGTTTCTTTCCTCCTCCACAGTACATCTACTATATTCTAGTCAAGTAAATATTAATACTACCTGTACAAATACTAAACTTAGAAAATATTCAAACCAGAAGAACACGTTGGGATTATTGGAACACTTCGGTTTGGTGTGGGACAAACATGACCAGGGGTGGGCAGCGCTAATCCCAAGATTAGCTCCGCAATTTCTAAAGCACTTATGAAAATATTAAGGTCCGCAACCTCAAAAGCGCTTATGCCATAGAAATATTAGCGGCAGCTAATTTTAAAGCGCAAGTTCAATTTGACACTTACTAACTGGCAATAATTCATGTACAATATATGTACACCACTGCCAACTAGTGATGTATGAACTATTTTACAACTTAATCCTACAACCGCTGATTGCTGGGG
>NW_013952418.1:1210047-1212228 GCF_001266775.1 Austrofundulus limnaeus | reverse complement strand
AGTCTCTGATGCTAATGCCAGCTTATCCATGCTAGTCACTATAGTCTCTGATGCTAATGCCAGCTTATCCATGCTAGTCACTATAGTCTCTGATGCTAATGCCAGCTTATCTATGTTAGTCACTAGCCTCTCCGATGCTAATGCCAGCTTATCCATGCTAGTCACTAGAATCTCTGATGCTAACGCCAGCTTATCTATGCTAGTCACTAGCCTCTCCGATGCTAATGCCAACTTATCCATGCTAGTCACTAGCCTCTCCGATGCTAATGCCAGCTTATCTATGCTAGTCACTAGCCTCTCCGATGCTAATGCCAGCTTATCCATGCTAGTCACTAGCCTCTCCGATGCTAATGCCAGCTTATCCATGCTAGTCACTAGTCTCCGATGCTGACACCAGCTTTTCCATGCTAGTCGCTAGCCTCTATGATGCTAATGCCAGCTTATCCATGCCAGATGCTACACTCTCCGATGCTAATGCCAACTTGTCACTAGCCTCTCCGATGCTAATGCCAGCTTATACATGCTAGTCACTAGCCTTTCCAATGCTAACAAAAATGCATTGTCTCCTTCTCATTTGTCAGTGCCGGCCTCTCAGTTACCGGGGCCAGCTGCTCAGTTAGCAATGCCGTTCTATCATAAATCAGATCAATAGCTGGTTTAGGATTAGATATAGCTTCCTGCTACAAGGATGTAGCAACTGCTGGTTGTGCAATAATCTTATTTTTGSCTCTCATACTGCACCATACTGAAGAGCAGGGAAATAACTAAAACATGCAGGATAATGGTCCTTGAGGATCAGGATTAAGAACCACTGTTCTAAATACCTGGATCAGTCTGTATACACCCACCTCACTGACGTTAAAGTCTGACAAAATGTAAGAAAACATCAGATATGTATCCARTTTAGTACCACATACTGAAAACACCTGAATCAAACTTGAAAATATTGGATCCGTCGCATCAGGAAATGAATGATTTAGGTTGATTTGCCTCCAATWAAATGACAACAACTGAGTTATTTCTCATTATCGGTTGATCTGGTCGCCTGTAAACATTTCTTCAAAGACCTATTTAAGTAAAGAARTTTTTATTTGTTGTTGTTTTCCATAAAGGCACATATTTTCAGATTCATTCTTTTCATTCCATTTATTTTTTTAGAGCTGCTTGTTGAGTCTTTTCACTGGAATATCACTCAATTTTATTCTTGCGAAGTCCTCCACCTTCAGGTTCAGCGGTGCGAAGTGAGGGAGAAATAAAATCAAAATAATGCATTGCCACAATCGCTTACAGCTCCACATAAAGCAGCAGAAAAAAAAAGGCAGGCAGAACAACAGGCCCAGCAGCTGCTGACGGTGACGTGGTGTGAGGGGTGATGCATGGAGAGCGCTGAGCTGTGGATGACACACACAGAGAGAGAGGAGGACCTATAGGAAGGATTTTGCAGCTCATTTCCAAAACGCTTCAGCTCGGAGCGTAGGCGCTGCGACCGTAGCATCAGCTGAGTCAAAATACTGTCAATCAGCTGTCGCTCRGCGACAATCCAGTGATGATGAATGACATTTAAATGTTGGGCTTAGGAGCTGCGGACTCTCTGGCTGCACCTCTATCCCTGTAATTAAAGGTTGTCATAATGCTATAATACACAGAGAAAACACTGAGCCTGTCATTTATTTACCTGCAGGGAAACGTGTCCGCTCATGGCAACAGTTCTGATTAATTATGTCAACATTTTTAATGTTTCAGCCTCGAGGCCACACAGAAACAATTGGTTAGAGGCTGAAGATGAATTTAATACTTTATCGCCATCTTTTTTTTCCTGTTTTTTTGGTAGAAACCATTAGTTTAAAGCTTTTAGAAATGTTGCTCTTTCATTACATGGTGAAGRAAAACTCTAAAGGCTTCATCCACGCAAGAATGTTTTTGTAAATTTGTCACTTTTGTTTTTTTCTCCTAATAATTTCAGCTTTGCTTCTTCATGAAAACAGCATTTTAGATGTTAACACTAGAAGTCCCAGAGAAGGGTCATTTAATATTTCTACCTTGTAATAGTAATATGTCATAAGTAAGTCCTCATAAGTAATATGAGGGCTATTTGTTGCCTTTTGTTGTTCATATGGCTGCAGCTAATCCAGACACACCCACCACGCCTGATAATATTCTCACTCTGTTTCTCAAGGGCTC
>NW_013952418.1:1206952-1209698 GCF_001266775.1 Austrofundulus limnaeus | reverse complement strand
GGACTGCTATGACGCAGTTTACTTGGCATCTGAAAATACATTTCCTCAAAGGTATTTTTAATGTGAAAAGAGCTTCAATGAGTGAGAACTAATGTTAGGAGCTCAGCAGACAGTTTCACTTTCACTTTCAGTTTCACCCGAGAGCCTGCAGGAGTCRTGGGCGGGGTATGTGGGGGGTGCGGGTTGCGCCCTGCCATGAGGAAGTTCGGCTTAAAGACACCTCCCAGGGGTGTTTCTGGTCCCAAAAGGCGTTTCTGGTCCCCACCTGTCGTTTTGCTCCTCAGCATGGCTTCCTAAAAACACTGCAGGATTTCTCAAACATGCATGAATGAGTCAGAGCAAGGCTTTGGGCACGTTTTTCATGAGAGTATAACATTATAACATGATATAAAACTCAAAAAAGTTGATTTACATGATATTGCCCCTTTAAGCTAATTTTGTTGTTATGATATTTAGAATACTATATTGATATTTTGCTTATTTTGATCTATTTTTGCTTCCGTTATCATCATCAGGGTTGCTAGCGTGACAGGACAAACACCAGGGTAAGGACGGGAGGCTAGACCGTCCAAATTCACAGCCACCTTTTTTCCTGTCTTCGTGGTCGACCATGGACTCGGCCCACCTAGACCGGGTAGGCCGGATCCTTCAAAGGACTCAGCCAGTGTTACTGTAAGTAGTTTTTGAGCGGCCGGTTTATTTTTGAATAAAGCCTTTTTGAGGCTCCAGCAGCAACCAAGACACCAGTTAWGAGGCCAGTATACTCGATCCGAAGCAGAACAGTTGACCAGTGGTCACCTGGTCAACATTTGTTTTGTACCTATCATAGCCCTGACCCCATTAGGAGGGAAAAAGCATGTTTCTTGTCTTCAGTGCAAACATTTGTCCTGGTTAAAGCTCCACACATTTCTGCAGACAGATTCCTCCATGCACAACAACATCTGTTTTATCTTCATCCATGAACAAAATTATACAATTTTCATCACACAACTGTGACAACGAGAGCTGGTTTCAGCAGTTCAGATGGAACATGTGGAAGCCTTTACAACATTTMATGTTTTCTGCTCATGTGGATGAAAGCTTTTCTAGAAACGAYGTGTTTGTGAAAATATTTTTAGAAACGGCAACAACAAAAAAGTGCCATTCTCACCTGGACAAGGCYGTTTTTATACATGCTGTAGACTTTGTCATCACTGAGTAACTGAATATTGTATTTCTCTGAATTTCATTGTTGGTTAAAAGCAAACAAAAAAAAAAGAAGGAAAATCAAGCAATTAAGTCAAAAATCCAGAGCTGCTCTAATAGATTTAAAGCAACAGGCCTCCCCTCAGACCTCTAAGAGCTACAGCCAAATCATCCTTCAATTTTAACTGTACAAATATCTCCCCCGAGAGGCTGTTTGCCTTCTTTTCTCCTCTGAAACTTGGTTTATTTTGCCGATGACCTTTTCCCTTCTATCACTTGCAGGATCAGTATGCATTCTTCTCTCAGAGTGATTACTTCTCACCCTGTCAGCTCACCTTGACTTCACCTGTCATCACTCCATCTATTTTCAATGTGATATTTTCTTTCTTGCCTCCTTTTATTTGTGCCCGTCTGAGGTTTCTGTTGAGAACTCGACTCTCTTTCACAAACAGACAMACACACACACTGCACAACCCATCATTTGCTGGGTTATAGGCCTGACAATTTGCATGAAATAGGAGGAAAGATTTGTACTAATTGCGGTCKGTGTTTATTCTTTTATCTCAATAAATAACTCTTACATTTGGCGTTTGTTTTCCAAAAGAAAAACACAAAGGAAGTGCAGCTCCAGTCTAAAATCAATATTAAGTTACTTTTAATGCACAGAGAACCATGATATTTTACAGTTTCATTAAAAAGAGGCAGGGCCACAATAAACTCTGGTGAAAGGACAAAAACTAACCTGCAACATAAATGTTGTGCAACAGACTCAGAGAACTCCTCTTACARTCACCACAATAAGAGCGTGCTCAGACACGCCGACATCATCCCCTGTGACTTCTCACATATTACAAATTAAAAGTTCTTCAGCTGCATCACTTTGCTTTGATGCTTCATTATTGTCTTATATAATGTACGCCAGCATGAATGTGCAATTTTTAGCTGTTGCTGGCAGCTGAAGGTGAAGTGTTTTTGTGTTTGTGTGAATTTGTCAAGAACTACATTTAAAATGGCCGCCACAGCTGTGCAGCTGAAGCTAACAGGCACGGCTGTAAATCAGCCGCTCTTACAGTTTGTAAGCTGTAAACTAAACTTTGTGTCGTACAGTGATGGGCAGCACTAACTCAAATATTTAGGTCCCCTAATTCTAAAGCACTAATGCACTGAAAAAAGTTAGCAAAAGCTAATTCTAAAGCACTAATGCACTGAAAAAAGTTAGCAAAAGCTAATTCTAAAGCACTAATGCACTGATAAAAGTTAGCAAAAGCTAATTCTAAAGCACTAATATAACCCAGTTGACCTATGGAACATTCTTCAGAGTCAACAATAGACAAAATTTACTGTGCGCAGAATATTGACARTAATCAATGTCAACATGWCACCAAGTGGATAAGTTTACACACGCAAAATTATTTGATCAGATTGACATGGTATCATTTACATGCGCACAATTTGATCATGATGAGTGTTTACATTAAGGGTGTAAGAAAATATCGATACACTGAAATATCGCGATATTTCATTTCCCAATACTGTATCGATATTCCAAAGCCCTGTTATC
>NW_013952418.1:1202938-1204687 GCF_001266775.1 Austrofundulus limnaeus | reverse complement strand
GTACTATACATCTCTATATGTATGTATGTACTACTGTATATACTAGAATAAAATCAAATAATTTAAATTAAATTGTGGTTGAACAACAAAGACAAGCTGTAGCCGTATTGAATATCATCACAACCATTTATAGTTATTGCAGTATTTAGTATCACTTTATTCAGAGTAAAATTATTAAAGTCGTCCATTCAACCAGGCGAAAACCTCTAGTACTTTTACAAGATCTAACTGCATCAATGTAAACAAGCTGGATGTGGCAGTTTGGGAAGAAAAAGGTGTAATCTAAAACAGGGCCTTTGAACAGGGGCTTCATTTCTTCATTCACAAACCTATATTAATTCATGCAAATCACTTTTCACAACCTGCAATTAAAATACATTAACATGAAGTTAATTGGTCTGTTAATGCTGTGTTAATATCATATTTGCTAATTGTGTTGATATTAATAAACTGAGCCATGTTCATTGATTTAAAGGTGGCTTCTTCTTCATGTACCTTTTCTAATGAACCTGTTTTTGCACCATTTCTTGTTTAGCTTCTACAAAAGTCCTTATCTTGGAAATGACAAAGTTCAGAACCCGACATGTCCTGCTGTCAATCATCCCACCTGATAAAAACACATTAGTTTTGCTCTGCTTGATGAGTGTTGAGGATCTCAGTTCAATCCAAGCAGGCTCATTTTAGTCGTTTCCTCTGTGATAAAACAGTGTTTTTATTTTTCGGCGGATTAAGTAGGAGCAAATATTCATAACATGTGAATGGCTTGTGAAGAGTGTTTTAATTTAACAACTATTGTTTTATACAGGAAAAAACAGGCAGAACATTTGCATAGCTGTCTAATATTTGTGAAATCTTTCGCACATCAACAAGTCTGATTTATTATTCTATTTTTTTATTTCTACAGAGAGCTTGATGAATCAGTCCCTATTTGTTTTGTTGTTTTTCTGAAAAGGCAGCTGCCCAATGATTATTTTCAGAGGGATTAAATTGCACTTGCTGCGACCACATGAATAGAAGTTTCTATGACAACCGAGAGGGGGAAAAATAAAACACCTTTACCAGAAATGTAGGCAAATGGAACTTGATGAGTAAGTAGGCTGTGATATCTGAACATTTAGAACCTGACGAAACGTGGTTAAAAAAAGAAAACTTAAAAAAAGAACATATGGCAAATGTGGTAATGTAAAAACAAAGCCTACAATCACACCGAAGTTTAGCTCAATGTCTGGAGAACTGACTGAAATGTCTTTTAAAGAATGGATTTCTGTTTTAAAATGTCTTTTGGAATGAAGGGTTTTATTTTACCTAGCTTCCTCAAATGATTAAAACTCCTTTTAACTACTGACCTAATGTGGCTCTCTAATTTAAGCTCATGATCTACTTCAAATCCCAAATTCCTCACTGATTATTATACTGCAACCTAGATACAGGGGAGTGACCAGTAGTATGTACAAAACCATAACGACACCCAAGAAGTAGGAGTGCAACAACACATGCATCTGTATCGAATTGTTCAATACACACTATGCTTGGATCAATACACACTATGTATGGAACAAAACACACTATGTATGGAACAAAACACACTATGTACGGAACAAAACACACTATGTACGGAACAAAACACACTATGTACGGAACAAAACACACTACGTACGGAACAAAACACACTACGTACGGAACAAAACACACTACGTACGGAACAAAACACACTACGTACGGAACAAAACACACTACGTATGGAACAAA
>NW_013952418.1:1198180-1202048 GCF_001266775.1 Austrofundulus limnaeus | reverse complement strand
GGAACAAAACACACTATGTATGGAACAAAACACACTATGTATGGAACAAAACACACTATGTATGGAACAAAACACACTATGTATGGAACAAAACACACTATGTATGGAACAAAACACTATCTATTGAACAAAACACTATCTATTGAACAATACAGATTTTTAACATTTATTTTATCAACTTGTCTTCTGAAGATGCTCTGTGTTGAAGGATCAGTGGATCTGTGTTTGACTACTCCACCTAGGCTGCATTGTGGAGCACAGATCCACTGGTGAAACTTGCTGTTTCAGCAACATTTATGTTACAAACTGTGCTTTTGAGGTTTTTAAAACCGTAATATGTAATAATGTAGTAAAACTGGGCTTCAAAATGTAATAAAGCTGCACTACAACCGCATTATGTAATAACTGATGCAAAATGTAATAAAAGTCTTCAACACATTTTGTGATACTCGTAGCTGCATTATGTATTAACATTATTACATTTTGTGGCGAATGTTGCGAAATGTTGTGGTTTCTCTTTTTAGAAATTATAATTAGATTAGATTAGATTAGATCAGATTAGATTATATTAGATCAGATTGACCTTTATTGTCATTGTACAGAGCACAATGAAATTAGTTCAGAACACTCATTCAGAAGAATAATATAATGTATATTATAATGTAATGTAATAAACAATCACAAACCAGAGTTTAAAAAATATTGAACCGTGACACAAGCATATTGAACCAAAAAGAGTCATGAATTTTCCGTGTCGTTGCACCTCTACTAAGAAGTGAATCTATCAAAAATGCATTGTCTTCTTGAGAGGGACATAAATCTGACTGTCATCTGCATAACAATAAAATGAAACGCCATGCTTTCTGAGAATAGAACCGAGTGGAAGCAGATAGAGAGAAAACTAAAATGGGCCTAAGATTGYGCCTTGAGGGACTCCACAAAAAAAGAGAAGAGGAGGGCATTGACCCCTTAAGACTAACACAGAATGTTCGTTTGGTCAACCTGACCCTTTTTAAGACACCCCTGATTTGCACCTACTGCTCCAGACGAGAGATCAGAATGTCACGGTCCACAGTGTCAACAGCAGCTGTTGGATCAAAAAGCTTAAGGATGAAACATCAGTTTTCTGCAGCAGCCATCTTGAACAAGGTTGACTTCAAAACTTAAATTTATTAGCAACATTTTTAAGCTTTTTCAAGTCTGCTAGAACTCAGAATATGTGTTGGAGATCAGTCGTATCTACTACCACACCAGAGTTTATATCTGTGAAACTGACCGTGATTGATTTGTAAAAAAGTATTTTAATGTTTTCATGTTTTTCTAAAGTTTGGAAACACATTCTAAGCGTTAGAACAGCACAGCTGATTTAATAACACAAGCAAACATGTTGTCCTCTATGACTTTAAGTCCCTGTCAACTTGTCACAATGGAAAACGTCAGAGTCGTTGACCCTTAATTGTCGACTTGCCTTCAGCCCTTCGGTGTCATCTTAAATACTTGAATTCAGTGGTGAGACGTTTCCTTCCAACTTGTGTCAGAATTCAATGAGTAGTTTGTAAGGTATTGTTTATGACACACAGAGGAGCAAACAAACTGGTGAAGTTCTGCTTTTTATAGTTCTAAACTTGATTTTGGCACAAAGTTTGAAAAACACCAGCAGGGACGATCGAATCTTTAAAAAAAATCTATAAAATGCCATCATGGTTTAAGCTGATGAAAGATTTATAACTGTAAATTGTTAAGTTAATTATTAGGATTTATTTAAGTTAATTATTAGGATTTATATGTTTGTTTTTATCACTTCTTGTCAAAACGCAAAGACAGAAGATTAATTTTTTTCCAGTGTCTGTTAGCAAAACATCTACAACACGTTTGAGCAAAACCCAATTCAAGATGGCTGCCACGGCCAGCTGGCTTTGAGAAACACAAAAACAAATATAATTCAGTTTAAATGTGGTGTTTTATAATCTGAGATCCATCCATCCATCCATCCATCCATCCATTTTCTTCCACTTATCCGAGGGCAGCAGCCTAAGCAGAGAGACCCAGACTTCCCTCTCTCACTTGGACCAGCTCCTCTGGGGGAATCCCAAGGTGTTCCCAGGCCAGCTGAGAAACATAGTCTCTCCAGCGTGTCCTGGGTCTTCCTCTAGGTCTCCACCCAGTGGGACGTGCCCAGAACACCTCACCAGGGAGGCGTCCAGGAGGCATCCTAACCATATGACCCACCTCAACTGGCTCCTCTCGACGTGGAGGAGCAGCGACTCTACTCTGCATCACTGCAGACGCAGCACCAATCCGCCTGTCCATCTCCCGCTCCATTCTTCTCTCATTTGTGAACAAGACCCTGAGATAAACTCCTCCACTTGGGGCAGAACCTCTTCCCTAACCCGGAGGCCATGATCTGATGAAGCCAATAGGACGGCATCATCCGCAAAAAGCAGAAATCCTAAATTCACCAAAACCATAAAATTTGAGTCATTAACAACATATTCTGAGCCTGACTTCTCCCAGCATAACAGTAGATAATTCAAATTGTTCTTAATTCTGATTATATGTTTAGTTTAATAAAAAAAAAAAACAATAGAGGTTTTAATGTTCCCCCAAAAAATAAAAGTTCAGTTAATAATAAGAGTTGGGTTTAATAGTTTTTAACCATCTGTTAATGGACATCTGTTTACAAAGTTATTTTTGAACAATTAGAATTTAACAAAAATAAAAAGTTTGATGCAGATTTAAAAACATCTTTGTCTGCTTGACAAAACATTTTTTTTATTAGATTTACAAGTTAATGCATCACGTCAAACAAATTTTAATTCAGTTTTTGATTTGACAGAGACCTTCCAAACATCTGCTGGTGTTCTTGCTGGTTCACTTTGAGTTTTAAATTGGCAAATTTCTGCAATTAACCACAAGACATCAGCCCAGTTGCTGGAGTCTGTTTTTTTTTCTTCACAAACTAAATACCATATGCTTCTTTCAAAAAATCCACGCTTCAGAGCCACAAACAGTCAGATGAACACCACGTCTCCTTAAGCTCCTGCACATTAGGAAACAATGTTTGAAAGGATTCCTCGCTGTGACAGCAGCCCTTCGACGTGACTTCCCGTTTGTCAGAAGTCTTTCTCCTCTCTCTCGTTCGTCACTTCTCTCTGGTTTCCTCTGGTGAGTCCCGCTCAAAGCACACAGCGGGGGGATTAGTCCCTATCACAGCTCTCGCTACCCCCAGATCAGTTCGCCGGGGTTAAGGTGCAGCTTTCCTCTGTAGATACTGTTTTCATTGTGAGAAGTCTCACAGTGACATGCTAAAAGAGACCAGTCAGAGTGGATTCTTAATGCTGTGATAACCCGTTTAAGTTGCTGCCTCAGTATAAATACTTCCTCTCCTGCTCAMGCTCTGTGTCCCTTTCTTTCTGTTTAAGTGTTGGGCCTGCAGGTTTACATTACTGCTGGAATCTGCAGAAAAATCATAATGCAATCTGTTTTTTTTTTTTTTTTTTGCCGAAGCACTGAGGGAGACGGTGCATTAAAAGTATTATAGCAAACATTTAATAAGATGGATGATCTGTAGTAAGAAGCAACATGAGGCTTAGTGCGGCCTGGCTTTACGACACGTTTGGAGCTTTACTGCTGATGTGCTTTTAAACTGCAGTTGTTTCATCTCTTATTTAAATCAAACATGGTTTATACCCTTTCAGCATTTAAATAATCTAGTTGTGYCCATTTATTTTGTGTTCAACAAATATTTTTAAATTGTAAAATCTAAAAGTAATTTATTGTATTTCATGAGCAATGATTTCTTAGTTTGGCAAATTGATTTTTTGTAATATTTCCACATTTTGTAACAGTTCTTTAACCTCTTGAGCCC
>NW_013952418.1:1196090-1198170 GCF_001266775.1 Austrofundulus limnaeus | reverse complement strand
CCTCTGTTATGAAATGTATCGTATCGCCAAATTCTTGCCAATACACAGCCCTACTTGAGTATAAGTTATAAAGCATCTGACACTTACTGTACTTAAATTTCTGATGTAAAATATACTTAAGTATTAAAAGTAAAAGTTTAAGCAGTTAGAATTTCCAAAATGACATTTATTGAGGAGATCCCCCTAAAGGTTGTTCAAATGTTATATATTCATAATTCTCATCTAAACCTGTTAAATTCACTCTATCCTGAAGACAAAATTAACCTGGATAGATTTTTATGTTTTTTTAACAATAATAAAAAGGAATAAGAGTACACTTTGATAAAACAACGTCTGATCCATTTTAAATGAATTGCTTCAATTGGTAAAAAGTAATTATGTTAACTTTATCCAAATGAATTTGAGTTTCTTAATTTTACAGAAAGTCAACTTGAAGATTTTAAATTGAAAAAAAAAACTGAACTTTCCAAAAATATTCACATTACACTTAAAAATACAACTTGAACTTAATTTATCTTATATGTGTGTAATGATCTTCTACTTCTTACCTATTTGAAAAGTGTAAGGAGTGAAAACAAAAAGTTGTTTGAAAAATAATCACTCAGATAGTATAACCAAAATTTCTACTTAAGCACAGTAACAAAGTATTTGTACTTTGCTACTTTACAACCACGCCAAATTACATTTTAACATCTGTAAAAATGACTGAGTTATAATCATTTTTGTGTTGGCTAAGATCTGTTAGCTGTGACAGCCATTATTTCAGTTGATTTTAAAGAGGACTTTTTATGTAAAATCTACTTTTTTAGCTGATAAATACATTTTATTGTGGACTTGGAGTCTCYAGGAGGCAGAAACATTTAGTTTAGYCTCTCCAGTGCTGTGTTCATGCACGCCAACACATAAGGCTGGATGGACAAGTCTTCCCTTGTTCACATMTTTTAATTCATTCGTAAATAAAACATTTCTGTGCAGCTATATAGTCGTAAACCCCTCTATCAAACTGTAATGGACCGATCTGGAAGCTGGAAGGGGGCGGGGTGTGAAGCGCCTCGTTTACATTTAAAGCGGCAGCCTCAAAACCAGTTGATCTGACACACACGACTCAGAAAAGGGGCGGGGCTTGTGGAGTTACAATAAGGAGGAAATCAGAGCAAAGCATTGCAGTTCCACTTTATATAGACCCAAACTGAAAGATTTAAAATGTCAGGTATACAGCCAGTGATTCCTTTCTGAAAGTATAATTAAGTTTTATTCAGAGGTTTATGAGTTACTTTGCTAAAGGGACAAATAAGCTTGCACACGTTTGTCCCTTTTGCCTTYGGTGTGGGCAGAAAGAGCTAATACTTCAGAGAAATATAACCTCGAATTAAAAAAAAAAAACATGCTCAAAATTATAGTGTATGCAAGGAGACAAGCTAGAGTTTTTTTAAACAATCAATAGATGCGTGACAGGCGTGTGAGCTCCAGCGATCACAGCATCGTCTCTGCAGCGTCACCGGCTCTCTGTGACTGAGGTGGTCGGACGGCTGCCAGACCGACTGTCAGCCTGCTGTTTGTTTATCCTGGATGGTCAACTGCTGGACATCTGTACTCCAGGAACAACAAAGCTGCTGGCACACAGTGCAGCAATTTCACTACGTTCATCTGTTACTATTATTTAGGAGGGAAAAAAAAACTAAATGGACCTTATTTCTTCAATGGCACACTCAAAAAAAGGGATATTCTACGATTAAATCGTACATTATAGAGCAGGAAAAATCTGTGTTGTGTGACCAACATTAGATAAAAAAACATTTTAACACTTTTTTTAAACCAGGGGTGGGCAATCCTGGTCCTCGAGGGCCGCAGCCCTGCATGTTTTATTTTATATTTTCTCTCCTCAAACACACCTGATTTGAATGAATGGGTGATTATCAGACTTCTGCAGTACGGAGGACCAAAACTGACATAATTAAAAATAAAAGCAGAAATATATAAATTGGCTGATAAATAAATAAATAAATAAATACTTAAAGTGCACCAATATAATTCAAAAAGGAGAATTTTATTTAAAGTATATATATAAATATATATACAT
>NW_013952418.1:1191991-1193459 GCF_001266775.1 Austrofundulus limnaeus | reverse complement strand
ATCTATTTTTCTTTAAACCCACATTTCAATTAAAACATGACATTATGAGCCCAGTCACAGAAACGCACTGGTTTACAAACAAAAACAAATGCTTTTTTTTATCTTAACTTTAAAAATATTTCCTGGCAAAGTGTGAATCAAATTTCTGAGTGTTTGGATGTGACCACTTAGCAAAGCTGAACCGTAAAGATAAAGATAAATAAACTGAACTAAACCTTTTTTTTAAGACAAAGCGGTGCAGAGCAGAGCGAGGCAGAAAGTTTTCCATCATCTCCTGTCCATCAATGATTAATGGCTCAAAAGCTTCCATTTCCAGAGGAGAGGTCTTAACAGTTCCACGTTTAAGTATTTTGTCCCTTTTCACCAAGCCCCCTAACACCGGCCCACCCTCTCCAAGTTCCACTGTGCTCTTTTCTTTGCCCACTCAATTCATTAGTCCTGACAGGCAGCCCAGACTCTGGATCAGCAGCCACAGGTTCAAGTAAAACCACTAACTGTTCAGTTTATAATGTTTGAATCAGTCATATCAGTATTTACAGTCTTTATATCTGTTTTTTTTAKTAGCTTTTGTTTATTCATGTATCCTGGTCAGGGATTGGTTTTTACATTTCTGTTGTTTTAAATGCATATTTGTTAGTTTATTGGTTTTATTTATTTATGCAAGCAGGCTTTTGAGTGGAAACATGGACATTTCTGTTGTCTCTCTTAGAAATATAAAAACATCCAAACAAATGTAAATAAGTAAGATGGTGGCAAATGTTTGATTGAAATCAGGGAGTCCAGATATTGACTCTTTTTATTCAGTTTTGTCACTTTCCAGGATTATCTTGGAGTTACTGGATGTTTTATAAAAGCTGCAGTTCATTGATTACTTACTTACTTACTTACTTACTTACTTACTCACTTACTTACTTGCTCACTCACTTACTTACTCACTTACTTACTTGCTTACTCACTTACTTAATCACTTACTTACTTAATCACATACTTACTTACTTACTTAATCACTTACTTAATCACTTACTTACTTAATCACTTACTTACTTACTCACTTACTTAATCACTTACTCACTTAATCACTTACTTACTTACTTACTCACTTACTTAATCACTTACTTTATCACTTACTTACTCACTTACTTAATCACTTACTTAATCACTTACTTACTTACTTAATCACTTACTTAATCACTTACTTAATCACTTACTTACTTAATCACTTACTTACTCACTTACTTAATCACTTACTTAATCACTTACTTACTTACTTAATCACTTACTTAATCACTTACTTAATCACTTACTTAATCACTTACTTACTTAATCACTTACTTACTCACTTACTTAATCACTTACTTACTTACTCACTTACTTACTCACTTACTTAATCACTTACTTAATCACTTACTTAATCACTTACTTAATCACTTACTTACTCACTTAATCACTTACTTAATCACTTACGTAC
>NW_013952418.1:1187584-1190016 GCF_001266775.1 Austrofundulus limnaeus | reverse complement strand
ACACACACACACACACACACACACACACACACACACACACACACACACAAATAAATAAATAATCAGAATCTCCTATGGTGACTAGTTTTTGAGTTGAAAGCATTTTTCTATGTCCAGACACTCCCTTAGATGGAGCCCCCTCCTCAAATATGGGGTCTATCATAAAACCATTGGCTGGCGCAGTGTAGGTCGGACACATCTACATTCCTGCCGAATGTCACGCTGATCGGTGAAACTGTTTCTGTGTGTTAGCCAACATTACAGAAAAAAAAAACATTACGAAAAGAATTAGTTTCTGGACTCACCCCAGCTAATCTACGTTGTGTTACGTTTGTCTAAAACAACTCAAAGACACGTTTAATTCAAACTCTGGTATAAAAGCTAGGGGTGACATGCATTCTTTTAATGAATGCTAATTTTAATTTCGTTGTGTCCTGTTGGTTTTTGACTCGACACGTGTTTGTGTGACATTTGTCATTTTGCCACAGCTCCTGTCTCCGGTGTTTGTTTGCTTTTGAATAATTCATGCAGCACTTTAGTCAATATTAGCTGTTTAAAACCATCTCGCAGCACTTTGTGTCGTATATTCCCTCCTGTCACGGAAGTCTTCTGTGTTCAGTGGGTAAAGTCAGCTGGATAAGAACAGTCTCGGGTACGAATCCATTTCTGATGATGGATCCTTTGCTGATTACTCTGAGTGGTCATTTATTTGTTATATTATGAGTTCATTATGCAGCAGATGCTCAGAATGACTTCAGTCTGTAATTGCAGAGGGACACCCAATGGTCCTTGAAGACATTCAGTGTGAGGACACTGTAACCTCCCTCTTTATGGTTTCTTTTATTTGTTTTTATTAGAGCAAGGCGAGCTAATAAAGATAGAAACTTCAATTTCAAGTCAATATTTTGCACTTATTAGAGCTGAAGATGAGGTGCTCGTAAACGGAGATGAAACAGGAAAATAAAGGGGTGTGTGGTTTTTATAAAAGAGAAATTGGCACTAAATGTATCACGTTTTTATTTTTTTTTTATTTTACAGAAAGCGTTGCAGTTAAAGTTGATTTGGACAATCTTTTATTCTCGGTTTTAATTAAAAGAGCGACAGTACAGGAGGTAAAAGCTGTTGTAAGTGATTGGACTTTGCCACACAGCATGCAGAACTCAGCACAGGCCTGTTATTTCCCCCGACGAGGCTGGGTTTATTTCCTCAACTGCAACAGATTGGTATCTTGGTGACTCTTCATGCAGCACAGCGGAGAGCGCGGCAAACACAGTGTGCAGCAACGACACTTTGCAATGAAKTCTTAGAAAGGAATAAAGACTCGTGTGTGAGATCAGTGGTTGGAGCACYGTTCAGCTTTTAAATACACCGCAATTTTCTGAGCTGAGAAGGCAACTGTTAACACAAATAAACTATATTTGTAAGCAAACTACAGTCCTAAATTTCAAGAATCTAATATTTTGATGTTTTTTTCTTATCTGTGAGCTGTCTGTAACTTTTCACTTCATAGAACACACATAAAACATTTGTTTTTACAATAAAAAAGAGAAAAATCCGAGCATTACATGCAACTTTAACCCCTAATTTACACTAGATGTGGTTCCGCTCTGCTATAATTTATACAGCGTCCACTCCGGTGGGAAGCACAGAGGAGGTTCGAGAAGCGTGAGCAGGAAATGCGAGATCGGGCGATAAATCCAGTTATAAATGTGAAAGTCAGAGCAGAATAATTCACTCCAAAGACAGTTGAAACTGCATCGCTGTCGTCTTTTTGAAACTTCTGATTTCAAAATAAAATCCAATTAYATTGTGTGTTGATATGCTGCATGTTGTCATCTGCTTCCCAAACAGAATGATACATTCTGACAACATTTGTGTACAAATRTATCCATATATTTATTAACAAAGCTGGGATTTCAACAATTAGTCTGCCTTTGGTGAATTATTTTGAAAATAAAGAYGTTGTGCTCTTTMCTTTTCCTGTTGGTGCRACGTGATCTTTGTAGACKGACTTCGGCGCAGYTCYAACGTCCAAAAAAATAGGATTGAATTTWGTTTTGGTGGATCGACGAGRTGCGGAGCAGCTGATTACAACRGTTGCGTATTTGTTGCGGAGGTCGGACTGCAGCGGAGCGGAGCGGACCGGAAGCAGAACTGCWTCTAGAGTAAATTAATGGTGACTCAAATAAAAGCTCTGGCCTCTGAGAACGTCTCACATCAGGATCATGTCTCTTTCAGTAGAAGCACCAGAGGTCACCTGATTCATGGRTCTTTCTGTGAAGTTTGCTGAATAAACGGTTGATTTTAACTGTTTATTTAAAAAAATATCAATTTGTCTTTTTATGTTTAGGACCTGTAGTTCAAAGATAAAATGAACATCTTTAATAAAAGAAAAAATATTATTTCTTAAATGTGACCTTCAGATGTTAATG
>NW_013952418.1:1184236-1186368 GCF_001266775.1 Austrofundulus limnaeus | reverse complement strand
TATATATGCTGTATATATAAACACTCTCTTATAGTGTGTCTCTAATATTCAATATGCAATATTTAGCTTCTCACGCACCCATTGTTGTTTTTAGCTTTTGGTAAGTTTACTTCTTGCAAGCATTTGGCCATTTTCTGCTAGCATTTTGCTACTTTTGACTTTCAAACATTTTGCTACTTTTAGCTTTTAAAATTAAGTTCTAGCTTATTATTTTATTTTATTATTAAACCTTTACTTTACCAGGAACAAGTCAGATCGATGTTGTCTGAAACTAACCAATAATTATTGATATTGACAGATACGAAATGCTTATACCCTAATTTTTCAGCCATATTGCCCAACCCTGTCCCCTGAGTGCTAACACATCATTGTTTATACCTTTAGCATGTTAGCATTCAGATTGCATCTATTGTTCAAAAGGGTCAGTGATAAACAAGTGAAACTCCATTCTGCACAGTAAATAACATTTTGTGTGCCCGGTCCTACATCCTTCCTAACTGTAAGGTTGCAGGTTTGTAAAGCTGCAGTGAGAGGAGCTGCTGCTGCAACAGTTGTGACAGGTTAGCTGCACAACACCTGCACACGTCTGCAGCCCGCTGGCCCGCCCTGCGCTCTGCTGCCAACTGCTCCTACATCTGCTGCGTCGGAGTCCGCACGACCTCAAGCTTCAGTCGCAGCACTTGTATTTATGTTCTGCTGGCTGCTCCGCCCATCTGCCTGCGAGCCGCCGCCGCCGCCCTTCGGCTGACGCCTCACCTCCTAATGACAAAACGAGGAAAGTGGGTCGGAGCTGTACGTTCCCACCAGAAATAGTGGGAAGTTAACATCTTCAGCTGAGCACCAAGATTTCCAACTGGGAAATCATCTCTAAATAAATCAAATGAGTTTCACAAATAGGTGAGGAGCCTTTGGGAGAGCCAGGTTTGCTCCTGGGAGGAATGAACAAGTCTGGATGATTAACTGAGAAATGAATGACCTGCCCGTGGATCCGCTACAAACCTACTTGAGCAATCAAACCACTCTAAATTAAATGATATCTGGTGTGTTGGGTCCTTTCTAGAGACATCTGTTGTTGTTTTAGGACTMTTTATTGTCTCGTTTCAAGGAGCAAAAGGCAACACGTTTTCATTTCCCAACCTGAACCTGAACAGAGAATATTCAGAACGTCCCGTCTTTGAAACAAAGCGTTGACATGTATCAGGAAAAACAAAACAAAACAAATGTCCATCAAACTGAATCCAAGTAAAACATACAAGATTCAAACCTACACAGCTCACAAAACAGAAAACGACAAGAAACAAAAAGCTGAATGATTTAAAATCTGCTGGATTTGTTGCGTTAGTGCTGAGTCAGCATTAACACGTTTTCCTGGTTTTTATTTTTCTGAACGATGGCTGCAACTTTGTGCTATTTTAGCCACTCAGCTCGTTCAGGAGATGAGTGCTGTGGCTTTGGTTTTTRTAACTTTTAAACTTTTTAAAAGAAATGTCATCTTATTTACCTGAGTATTTTTCTTTATGACAAGGTATTAGGGCCACACAACAAGATTTTTTTAAATCATGAAAATAAAATCATGAGCTTACATAAGTTCCATTTTTCGTTCTTGATTTTTCCTCCTCRTTTTCCTAACGCCTGCTGTGGACAGCCACACGTGTCACCCTGTTTGTGACGGAGTCTCCGGTGACGTTTGGGTCACWATTAATATGTTTCCATCAATACACAACAACTAAATCTGTTTATTTACTGCAGTACTGCTTGAGTTTATCATATATTTGTTGAAACGACCGTGCAAACATCCTGCTGCTGATAATATGATGCTGATGTGTTAAAAGGTTGAATATTTATTTTAACAGTTAAACTGTTTTTTTGTGTAGGAGTTCATGTAATATGATGACTTTAATCTCATAATATTACAACTTTAATCTTGTAATATTATAACTTCATTCTCACATGACTTTTTTCTTGTCATATTGCAACTTTATTCTCATAATAAAACAAAGATCTTATAGTGCGGCTCTATTTCTTCTAGAAATGTATTAAATATTTTTAAATCCTTTAAATACGTTGTTATTTTGAGACCAGCTTCAGCTAGCATTCTGACATACAGTAGCATCCCATCCGCCCTTTGATGG
>NW_013952418.1:1179412-1182994 GCF_001266775.1 Austrofundulus limnaeus | reverse complement strand
TCTCCTTTGCAAGAGACTGGCATTGGTACAAAACATTTACAGCAAAAATAGAAAATGTTAGCGCTGTCAGACTGTAGATTTCAGCTAATTTCAGCACTCAACGCTAATAAATTTCTGTAGTTATCAGTTTATTTTCTTTTAGAAGCCATGTGTTGTGTCAGCTGACCTCTTCCCGTTAGATAAAGATGATTTTACGACTCACCAGAGTTGGGATCGGAGTTGCCGTCGGCTTCGGTCCTCTTGTCGGGGGAGGCCTGCTCGTAGAAGTCGTCCTGCGCCTGCACCAGAGGGAGAGGTTGTGTGAGGAGACAGCCACTGCCTACAGGCTCGTGGTCCCCCAGACCGCTGTCACTGCAGCTCTCCTGAGAGCCGTCCGGCAGGTGAAACGTGACGCGCCGCTGCGACTAGAACCAAGAGCACAAAACAGAGCCTCCGATGTTAGTGCTCTGCTCCGCCCCCCCTCAAAAAGTCCCCAACAGGACTGTGGCGTGATTTAGCCTGAACGATGTAAAGCTACGTCTACAAGCGATTGCTTCGTTAAGGGTCCGGTTTGACCCGTGCCAGGTATTGATGGAAGGGCAGCTCAGACWTTGTGAACACAGTCACGTTTCACTGCACAACCAACAACAGCATGCAAATTCACACCGTGCACTGTTCAAATTAATCAATGTGAAAAGTGTGAAGTTACATCTCTTTCACAAACGCACACAATGATTACTGTGTGGTATAATTAATGAAGGATATGAAATATACATCCCTGGATGAATGTGATCATCTGCATCAGGAACATTTACAACCTCTGTTTGTTTTGGTGTCTGTCGAGGGTAAATAACTCTGCAGAGTTAGAAGACGTTGCCCCCCAGAGTGCCCCACCCCCCTCAAATTCTGTTTTTTGGCTCAAAGAAGGAATTTGGACAACTTCTCCTCAGATGTGTTTTATAAAACAAGCAGTGGTGGAGAAAGTACTCAAACACTGTACAGAAAAACAGACAAAAATGTACTCTAGTAAAAGTAAAAGTGCCACGTTAACATTTTTACTTGAGTAAAAGTAAGGAAGTACTTGCTTTTAAAAATACTTAAAGTATTAAAAGTAAAAGTACTGTCATAATGTATTCCTTAATGGTCTACAATATCATGAAGTGTGCCTAGTGTACGTATATTTTAATACATCAATGATGCAGATGATGCATGTTTTTGTGTTTACCCTCTGACTTGTGATTCTGTGCATCATCTGAGATTGTGACATCTACACAAGCTGTAAAATGGCCACCAACGTCCTTCATCAAATCTCAACAAGTCGCTGTTTTGAACCAGTTAACTTGAATATGKCTTTTAAATCAGGCCATGAGTGGCACATTTCCTCTGTGGTGGAATCCATTTTGGGCGTGCTGCTGCTGATGCTCCAGCTGCTTTTTTTTGAAGGAGGGTCTAACCCCGGATTTACACTACATGCGTCTCCGCTCCGCTGCGCTGTGGTGCGCAGGTCGCAGCTGTTTGTTTGTGTCTCAGTTTATACAGCCTCCGCTCCGCTCCAGTCCGACAGAGAGTGTGCAGGAAGGAGATTGCGTGATAAATTCAGTGATAAATGTAGAAGTCAGAGCAAAAAATAATTAATTCTGTGAAAGACGGACTCCAAACACAGCTGAAAACAACGATATAAAAGGCTTTTGATATATATGTTGAAACYGTCTCRCTGTCGTCTTTCCGAAACTTCTGATTTCAAAATAAAATCCACGTGTATCATGTGTGTAYATATATGCTTCATGCTACATGTTTCCATCTGCTTCCCAAACAGAACRATACATTCTGACAGCATTTGTGTAGAAATATATCCATGTATTTATTAATATAGCTGGGATTTCGACATTATTCCGACAAATTATCCCACCTAAAAGTGTCTTATTTCTTTCTGTTGGTGCGAAGTGATCTTTAAAAATTGACTACGGCACAGCTCCGGTATTCGGCAAAAATAGGATCGTATCTAATTTTGCCAGATCGCCGTCCACTCACCGCCGCCATGCGCAGCCAGTGTAAACACTCGGAGCGGAGCGGAGCCGGAACGCATGTAGTGTAAATTAATKATACTTTCCCACTTTGCTGTGGTTCAATGAACCAATTACAGCAATTCCTCTCTTGCCACTGATTACTTTCAAACTAAAACAACAAACAAACCAACAACAATAAAAAAACCAACCCGTAATGCGATGTGACATGTATGTAATTTGTAATTCAACGCATTACAGAAATGTAGTGGAGTACAAAGTACAGATACTTAATGTAAAATGTAGTGGAGTAAAAGTCAAAAATACCTATGATGAAATCTACTTAAGTACAGATATAAGAAAAATGTACTTAGGCACAGCAACAAAGTACTTGTATTTTGTTACATCCCATCACTTAAAACAAGCCATGCATGAAGACATGAAAACAACGTAGGCACAAGCCAACCTTCCTGAAAGCCGTTCTGATTGAATTCCCAATTGTTAATTCCGAGTGTCTTTTCCTCTTCCTCTAATGACATTTTCCTTGGGCATTTTTTTGTAAGTCCAGACACAAGCCCCCAGCTAACCTTTGGTGCGCAAAGAGAGGTCCCTGCCACATCCCCGGCGATGACAGACAGAGGAGGGTTTTACAGTAATTATTGGCAAAAGCAAAGGTCATCCAATCTGCAGTCTAATGCAGATGACCTCATTATATATTTTAGAACTGCTCTGAAAGCATGCAACATTCAATTAAACAAAAAGAGCAGAGAGAGAGAAAAAAGAAATGGGGTAGTGAGGCCGGTGTGGGGGTTGGGTTTTTGCTTTCTGGAGTGGAAAAAAAAAAGATTATTAGATTTCAGTAAATTGGGTGTAACATCATGATGGATGGACAGACAGACCGATCCCTGCACACACCTTCTGACAACCTTTTGCTTGGATTTGTAAATCATCGTGTTTTCAGGTTTTTAATTTTTAGGTTTYGTTTGCCAATCAGACCAATGATCATCTGTTTGGCTGGTTCGAGGCGTTCGCCCTTATTTCTTTGTTTTGACCCGTGTTCCAAACTCCCTCTGCTTTTGTTTATTATCTCAGCTACATTTAAAATGTTGCAATAGTTTGGACACCATATGGACCATAGCTTTTTGGGTGGTTTGTCTCGAACAGGGATCTGCAGCCTGYGGCTCTGAGGCGACGCGTCTCCTTGGTTCCTCTGCAGCGGCTCATTGAAGCTTTGACCGAAACCGATATGAGAACAATTTTGTCGTTTTTTAAAAAAAAAAACCACAACAGTTTAGGCTAGGGTTCAGTTCTTCTGTTCATTTTTACACAAACTACAAACACAAGAATTGAAACATGTTTATTAAAAATGCTAGCAGCTTGTTAACCACTTCAATAATCCAACTTCTAGCTTTGAAGTGTTTTTTTTCTTAAATTCATTGAAATTTTTTGCAATACTTGTAAACTGCTGATAAAATGTGGTGAATTCATTAAATAATGAAACTCAAGAAAAAAAGTCAAAAACTTAGTATTAATAATAGGTTGTTCTAGTACCAGGCATGTTAACAGTATGCCGTTAACACAGCAATAATTATTTTACCAC
>NW_013952418.1:1178060-1179234 GCF_001266775.1 Austrofundulus limnaeus | reverse complement strand
GCTGTTTAGATTGTCAAAAAGCCTGTGTTTTTAGGGTTATTAATGAAATTCGTGTACTCAGACCAGTAATATTTGGGGTCACAAGATTTTGCCATTGGATATTTTGTGGGTCACAAGACAAAAAGTTTGGGAACCACTGCACTAATCCATTGTTTGTGCCTAAAATACACAAAAGACAGACAGATAATGAACGAGAAAAAAGTATCTAAAATCCACTACAATTAGGAAAAATGTAAAGGTCTTGTAAAATCAGTAGGAATCTGGATAAATGTCACCGTTAGCAATTATAGCGAGGTAGATGAACAGATGTGGCATTTCAAATGAAGATGACATTCCAAAGGATGGAGGGATGTGGGGGGCTCAGGGGGGGATAAAGCATGTATAAAGAAGATCCCTCCTTTATTTGTTTGTGTGCAGCTTATACTCATTAGCCGGAGCAGAGCTATCAGTTTCACGTGAGGTATGCTGTGTGGATGCAGAGCCAGTGAAGGAGAGGGGCGAGGAAGCCTAAAAGATGGCATGTTTAGTGTATTTGGAGTTAATTAACTGTAGCTGCAAATGTTTCTCTTCCCACTGATGCCAAAGACGTTGGCCTTAGGCAAGTTAGCCATCTATTTGTTGCCCTGAAAGTGTCAAAGCAGCATTACTAATACTGGCAGCTCCTCTAGACCACAGAGCTGAGGTAACAAAGTCAATTAAAGTAGGTTTTCCTTCACAGAAATGCACTGAATCCTGAAATCCATGCATGTTGATGTCCTTTCTTTACATTTTATCTAAATGAATAGAAAATGAAGCGTGTTTGCATCAAGAAATACATGTTTTTTTTATTGTTTAAACCACCGGGGTAATAAAAGTTTTACTCCTCAGTTACACGACCTGATGTGGTGAATGTGACATTTAGAAACAGAAATCCAGATTAATCTGGGATGAATGATGGAACAAAATGATTTCTTCTTCGTCTGAATTCTAACAACCAAAACAAAAAAGAAGCTAAAACACAAACGTATTGAAGAAATGTGTATGAAACACTGTAAACCTGGTAAATTACTGTCTGTTATTGTTTTGTTAGTATTTTATCTGTTAGCGTTTTGTCTGTTAGCATTTTGTCTGTTAGCATTTTGTCTGTTAGCATTTTGTCTGTCAAGGGCTCGACACACGGGAGGCGACGTCGCTC
>NW_013952418.1:1172273-1176428 GCF_001266775.1 Austrofundulus limnaeus | reverse complement strand
GTCCGCCATTACGGAAAGACATAAATCTCCGGTCGGGCCGCAATGCATTCTGGGATATGCTGGGCCAGGAAGGATCCATCAGACCTGTCCTTCAAATCGGGGAAAAGGAAGGACATATTTGTCGGCCACATCGGATGAGTCTTCGGTTTTGGACGTCCTTCGTCGCGGCGCTGTGACGTATGCAGCCGACAAATTCGGCCTTCGGAGGACCCAGCCTGCCGTTTTGGACACAGCCAGCATTTTGTCTGTTAGCATATTTATCTGTTAGCACTTGAAAGTCAATGTTGAGAATGGCTGCTACCAGATAATACCACAGTATATGCAAAACTGGCTAATTTATAGCCAGTTTTGCGTTTGCTAGCAGTGGTGGCCATCTTGAATCCAGTGATTGAGCATTTCTTTAAAAATTCATGCAGTGGTTCACGAAATGTTTTGGTAACAGTAAAAAACAAACGTGACAAAATATTATCACTGTTTTGCTTTTTGTTGCAGAGAGCAATGAGACCTAAAAGCTGATTAATTTTACCATCTGAATATGCTGCTGGCCCGGTGGAAAACTTTACCTCATTAAGAGTTTTCTCTGTTCTTTATTTGTAGAAACAAAGATGTGTAACAAAGAAAATGCAGCACATTTAACTGAAGCAAAAATAATTAGGGATTTTTTTTACTCTGAAAGTTCAGGCTTTAAATGGCGTGAACCATCTGTGTCTGTGGGTGTTTTTCTGTTTGTGCTTTACCACTGGCTTTAAGTGTGTTTGAAGATATTTGTATGTTTCTGCTCCTGACAGTCACTCCGTGGTAATATTAGCATAAGACCGGCTTAAACTATCCCCGCTGCCAGTTTACAGCACATTATGGCTTATCACGCCTGCTAACCCGCATTATCCGCTTGTTTTTATAATTTGCCTGACCAAACACACTGACTTCAACAAATACAAAGCAAAAAAAAATAAAAAAAGCTGTGCTCGGCTGCTGCAGGGTTTCAATTCCAGCAAGCCTGCAATTTATCAGGAATACCCTTCATCCTTGGGGCCTCGTCGGAAATGAAARCAAAAAGAAAAACAATTATCTGACGTAAATGTTCCTCACATGTATGAATGTAAAGGGGTTTGTGATACRTCTGATAAATGTATTTAAATCAACAGCTGTGTCTAATGATCCAGTCTGTCTGGAGCTGAAGAAGACTTCTTGAAATACTTGATTTGACTCTTTTTTTTCTTATTTCAAGAATCTCACCTAGTAAAGTGTTCTTACTCCGTTGACAGAAATTTTTTGACTGAATTTGAGTCAAATTTTCAGACTAACAAGACAAATAATCTTACACATTCTGAAAACAAGATTATTATTCTTACACAATCAGTTCTTGTTTAGTAAATCAGTCTCAGAACAAGATCAAAAAGGCTTTTTGGCTGATGTAAGATTTTAAAACATGGTTAGATGGACAGTTTTTGCAGTGCAGTCAGTTTTACACATTTTGGAAGTACTTTCCGATCCATACTTTGACCATATTGAGCAACATCGCAAGATTGAACGTAATTATAGTCAAGGTTTGATCAAAACAGATTMAATTCCATAATTTCTTAATATAAAATGTTCATTTGAAACTCTGGCATGACAAACAGCAGGTGAATTTTAACTTTTAAAAGTGAGGCTTTTGCATTTTTTACTGCAGCTCTTCAAAAGTATTTAGTCCTGTGACTTTCTAAGTGTTATTAATGTGAAAACCAACAGTACTAAAGTAAAGTTTACCAAAGAAAATACCTGATTCATTGGGCCTCATGCAAGAACATGTTCGTATTCTTATCCTAAATTTCTCTTACTTTTGTTCGTACRAAGGGTTCGTACGAACATGTCACGTCAGATTCAACAAACTCTTCTATCTTCAGGAAAAGTGTGTAAATGAGCTGCGTAAATTCCACCTGTTCGTATCCAGCTGCTCGTGCACACGAGAGGAGATTAGCATAATTATCACCCCAAAAACACCATATAAGGCTATGTTTCCTGCCTCAGTTACAAGGAAGTGTTCATTCATGAAAATGACAGCGAAAACTAAAAAGAAGAACTTTACAAGTTCAGAGATTGAAGTCCGTCTGTCAGAGATCCAGAAAAGAAAATCTGTCATTTTTAGCAGGTCAGCTGTGGAATAAAAAGAGCTGCTGAAAGTATAAACAACTGTGTTAAATCATTTTCATTTATTCAGAAGACACACAGTCGCGCACCGTATGCCCCACGTCTCGGAGTCCCCCAGGATGAGCTGGAAGGTGTCGCTGGGGAGAGGGGGTCTCTCTGCTGCTGCCCCCGCACCCAGTCCTGGATAAGCGGCAGAAAACGGACGAACAGACAATTTATATTGTTAGTCTAAATTATTACATTTAAAATTATAACTAATTCAAGCAGTATAGCCTACTGTCAACATAATTATGGAGTGTGATTTATTTTCAACTCAAAATATCTTCAAACTAATAAAATATAAAGTTATTAGTGAAGAAAACCCGTCTGGATAACAGCAGACTGACTCCTCGTAAAATATACGACAGGTCTGGACCACTCCTGAATTTTGTTCATATCTGAAGAAAATCTTAGAATACGAAAACATTGGTGAATGCCACAAATTCTCCTAAATCACTCGTACGCACAACTTAAGAACAAATCTGTGCGTACGAACGGTTCTTGCATGAGGCCCAATGTTTTGTTTGAGAGATGCAACATGAAGTTTTGTTTTCCMGYGGTGTTAAAATCTCCCAAATAAAGCCCGACTTTTATCAAACTCGTAACAGATAGAGGGTTTGTTTTAATGTGACAGAAAACAAACGGAGCAGGGTTTGTAACTCCGAGTTTTTCCCTCCCTGCTTCCTCGTCTTTCTCCTCCTGAGTGGGACCATATGGAGCTCAGTGTGAGAGTCCAAAACAACTTCTGTGTTGAGGCGCGTTCCAAATGAACACTATATACCACTGCTTTTCTACCAGGCAGACATTTAATGAGAAGAAGCACTCGCAGGGACACCGAGCACTCATGCACACACACACACACACACACACACACACATACACACACACACACAGAAAATAATGCAACCTCCTCACCACCACAAATAATCTTATCTAACAGCAGCCTGACACCTGCGGTGAGCGAACACTTCCCACGAGTCCATTCTCACAATCAAACCACGAAGGGAGATCAGTCAACCAGGAAAACAAAACTCACTCCCCCACCTCACCCCTGCCTCACCCCCATCTGCCCTGCTCTCTCACTCTTGCCTTGGAGACCAAAGGCGCTCTGCCATCTGCTGGTCACCTCGGGGAGTGCACGCTCACAAAACGACAAGATGCTGATTCTGTCCTGTGTGCCGTAGCATCAGGGTCACTCAGAGGAACAAAAAATAAAATAAAATTAAAAATTAAAGAATTTATTTATTTTTATTTTATTCTACTGTAAATCAGGATTAAAGCAATAGAAATAATACTGAGTGAAAATATTCATTTCCTCATTGCTAAGATTTTAAGAATGAGGAAGTGAACCTGATAGTGCTCCTGAACTGGAMTAAATTACTATTATTTTTTAATTTCATCATTGTATCAGAGGGTTGTAGGTACAATTACACAAAATATCATGCAGTATTTTACTTAAAGCAGTAAAATGTGCAGTTTCAGTCAGGACTTGTTTCAGTCCTTCACAATAAGAGTCTCAAACATAAACACTAAGTGTTAACCTCCAAAAACTGTTTCTAAATATTAGAAGTTGATAAAAAAACTTTTTCATTGCTCTTCAGTAAAACAGAAACCGCAACCTAGGTTAGTGGTTCCCAAAGTTGGGGTCGCGACCCCTCTGTGGATCATGAAACACCAAGTTAGGGTCCCCAGATGAATTCCAGACACCCATTTAAACACAAACAAATTGTTAATGGAATATTTAAACTAAAAAAACTATAATAATAAAATTAGGGCTGCAACGATACAGAAAATTCACGATTCGGTTTGATATTTTAGTCTCACGGTTCAATATTTTTTTTCAATACAAAAAAGAGAAATTTCCATGCCCTTCTGAACTTGTAACTTATTTAAATTGTGAACTTGTGTTTAATCTCAAAATTACAGTTTTTAAATAAAATGTTGCTGAAACAGCAAGTTTCTCAGTGGATCTGTGCTCCACAGTGC
>NW_013952418.1:1169643-1171488 GCF_001266775.1 Austrofundulus limnaeus | reverse complement strand
AAAATAAATGTTAAAAATCTGTATTGTTCCATACATAGTGTGTATTGTTTCATACATAGTGTGTATTGTTTCATACATAGTGTGTATTGAACGGTTCCATCCAGATACACTCATATAATAAATGAAGTTATTACGTTTGTTTACTTTGCTATTATACCCATGTTTAACAGAGTTATTAGCATAATTAAGCCATCTGGGTCATAAGTTTCTGTTATTTTGTGGTCTGAAAGCTAAAACGTTTGAAAAGCACCAGGCCTGGATGACCAGAAATTTTGAAAGAACTTAGAAATCAACACTCAGCGGCTGTAGTTTTACATTGTTCAGTGTCTGAGACTCTTATTGTGAAGGTTTGAAACATTTTGTATTTACAGGATATAATACAGGGTACGTACTGAAGCAACATACACAGTACTTACCCTGTTTTCTGTCAAGAATATTTACACTTTAACCTAAAAAAGCCCTTCTTTGTTATTTTTTGCCTCWGACTAGCCCTGACACTGTCGTTTTCTGCAGCGCTGATTGATTTTTATTTCTCCCGTCCTGTCACGCGTCTGACACTTCTGCTGAATTTTTGAAATAACATGACAAAGCTAAGTTTTATTTGTCACTCACACTTAAAAATAACTGTGTATACCATATTTATTTGATATTTTACTTTTTTTATTAGTATTTTTTTTAAAGGAAAGGGCTTTTAAGTGTAAAAATCTATTCCCTGCAGTTTTCCCGGCAATCCTGACGAGCTGTAACATTCCATGAAACATCAAACCAGGTGACACACTAACAGCTGATCGACACCGCGTCCTGTCAACACAACATTCGCATTTCCTTTGGGCGCATCCATAAAAACGCAGCACAGCCTTCCGTCAAGCTATGTTTTGATGACATAAACAGTCAAAAACAACATTTTTGAACTGTTTTATAAAAAAAGAAAGAGAAAAAATCGTGATAAAAGGAGGCGAGGATCCAAAGAGCTCCCAGACGTGGTTCTCTGTAAGTAACGCTCAAATAAAAAGTGACATATAAATCACAATCTGTGCGTCTTTGATTCCTGACTCTTATATTGATGTGTTCTGCTCTTGGCACCTCTCCGGAGTCTGCGTCCTTTTGCCTTCTGCTTTTCATCATTAAATCAGAGCGAGACGGTTGTGAGAAACATCTGCATTCTGCCACGGCCACAATAAAACTTGATTAGTCACCGTCTGACTCTCCGGTTCCCCACGAAGACACAAACGCAAACACAAACACAAAAGGCGCATAAATCGCAGCCACATCTGACCCATTTCACACACTGCAGGCTTGGAAGGAGAGCTGTGTGTGTGTTTGTGTGTGTGTGTGTGTGATTCTTTGCACACTCCATCACTGTGACTCTTCAGGGTGAGATGATCCCGTGCAGATTTATAGTCACAGTGYACACATCGTACACTCCTTCATATTTCTGTTTAATGTCCGACTCTCATCTGCTTTCCATTAAAACACATGAATCAGTGTGTAAACACACACACACATCATGTTTCTGTCATGTGACAAAGCTGCCTTGTTTCACCACTTAAGTCCAGTTTGTGTCTTTTTAGCAGTGCTGTAAAAAGTAGCTCAAAGTGACACTTGAGTAAAAGTACAAGTATCTTACCAAAAAATCACTTTCGTAAAAGTTAATGTCTCCTTTAGGAATATTACTTGAGTAAAAGTCTTAAAGTACCTGATATGTTTTGTACTTAAGTATTAAAAGTCAAAGTATTGATTTAAAATGAGCATTTAGATTTTCTGTAAAGACATTTAGAGCGGGTAAAATAAGTATTGAACACGCCACCATTTTTCTCAGTAAATATATGACTAGAGGTGCTAATG
>NW_013952418.1:1168141-1169450 GCF_001266775.1 Austrofundulus limnaeus | reverse complement strand
CTGTATTAGGAGGTGACCTCCTTAAAAAAATACAAAATGACAGTTGTTTTAAAATAATTAATTTATGGGATGCACTCATCTAGCTGTTTCAGTTTATATCAAGGGTGCCCAAACATTTTCCCCAAAATAAAAATCTGAGGGCTGCGGCCAAATGCAATAATATAATTCATGAAATACAAATACTTCTTAAGTACAGTCCTTTTATAGAGTGTGACTTGGCTAGTATTTATTTTTTTTACAACAAGCTGGAATGAAAACAAGCAAAAAGGAAATAAACTTTCTACTTCTTGCCTTTTTTAAAAATGTAAGGAGTAAAAASTAYAGATAACTGTGAAAATGTAAGAAGTAGAAGTAAAAAGTAGGCTGAAAAATAATTACTCAAGTAAAGTACAGATACCCAAAAATTKTACTTAAGTACAGTAAAGAAGTWTGWGTACTTAGTTACTTTACAMCTTTGCTTTTTAGCTTSATTTTTATTCCCTTTAAAAAATAAACACACAAGAATCAGCCTGCCAGTGTTAACATCCACCCACTTTTGTGTAAAACGCTTGTTCAAACTCAGGCTCTCACATTTTATTATTATTTTTTGAACAAATGCATATTCCCTTTCAAATTAAAATCCTTTCCTGTTGAGAAACGCTGGAGTTTTAGTTGTTTTGGTCAAAGCTTGAAAGCGACACAGTGTATCGCTCAGATTATGTTGTGAGTCAGTTTGACCATATCAAGTCAAATTTGATTTTAGATTCTGTTAAAGTGCCTGAATTACAGCTGGTTTTGTGTTTGCCTGTGCCATTTTGTCGTGAATTAAACTTTTACTTTGTTGACACATCTGGAATGTGTGCAGTTTAATCCATCTTATCTCTTTTTGTTAAAATATCTTTGGTGAAATATTATTTTTGGAGTAAATTCATTAACAGTAAAGTAATAAGTAACTAATGAGTTTGTAAAATTGACCTGCCCCGCCTGTTGTTGTTGTTTGTTTCTGTCAGTTCAATCAAATTGTTACTTTTTTCTCCCTGAAAACCAAAGAGCAGTTCCTCCTCAGCTCATGATCATAACCATCCATATGAGAGCTGATAATAATCCAATAATAAAGATAAATGATTAATTACAGAGATAATATTGTACTTTATAATAAATGTGTTGCTGMTTAATGAACTCCACATTAATTTGTTTTCGATCCCCACTTAGTTTCTTTATGCTTCATTTGAAATAAAAAAAAAGATTTTTCATGAATGCAACAGAACCTAAAAGATAAACTCCACTTGGCGTGACGGAAAGTTAACACCAGGCAAACAAGAACTCCTCT
>NW_013952418.1:1165219-1166700 GCF_001266775.1 Austrofundulus limnaeus | reverse complement strand
TATCTCGCTCACTTCCCCGCTGTCCTCCCTTTGCCTTCATGTTCCTGACGCCCACCCAATATTTCCTGGGGGGGCTCAGCCCCCACTCCAACCCTTTCCTCCCCATCCAAACTTCAACGTTGTAAAATCTGCCGGCCAGCCTGAGTGAGAACAGCGACGAGGCTGCAGCTCTGTGCAGCTGCCACACRGCATTAGCTCCGAAGTTAACCACCACTGACTCACTCTTCAGTTCCACCCTCCGCCGACATCCACAACCATAAAACGAGAGACGCAGCAATTCTTCTCCGCGCGCGTCTCCTGAATCAGGATGAAGGATTTGACACTGGGAGACAGTTAACTACAGAGCGGAGCCGGGCCGGGCCCTGAGCACCGAACRGGGGAACTTGATGTGTTTATGAGTTACAGCCCGTGTGATCCAGGTGCTGCTCTCACTGACGGCCATTCTGGGAGCCCGCTTTTTTTTTTTTTTGGTCCAGAAACGACGTGCAGCTAACGAGACGAAGCGCAAACATTCACGTTAATGTAAATAAAAAGACGCTAACGTGGCGTTACAAAGCGAGGCGCTGTCAAAGATTCCTAATAACCTACAACCTTATTAGCTGTCATGAAATCCTATTTGCGATTCCATTACATCAAATAGGTACAGAAGCTTACATTTGTTTAGTTGGATCTGTGTTTATCCTGTGGAAATAATGGTTATTTACACAGCTATGATTATCCAGCTTTGAGAGATCAAGAGTGAATCGATGCTGCAGGCAGGTCTGTTTGACTTTGGCAGCTGCTGATTTCTCCATTCTTCCTTACATATTCACAAGAAAAYAAAAGGATTTTTAAAAGCTAGAATAAACTAACACGGATAATAGATAATAACTTGACTTATTTGTTTGTTTGTGGTGATCAGAGGGTCTGTAAAGATAAGGAGGTTAATCTAGATAAACGTCATTCATTCTGCCTGAAAATACTTCTCGCTTCGTAAAATTCATTACCTTTTTTATTGTAAAACTGTGTCATTTAAAGGTGAATTCCACGGACTGGAAAATAATTTAAGTGCAGTTCAGATAAAACCTAACGACATGTAGAAAAATTGATTACTTGGATATTATCATTTTTAAAAAATCTGAATTTAAACTGTTTTTATTGAAGGGAATTAAACTGAAAAGCTTTAAAGATTGAAAAACAAAAGTAATTATATAAGTAATGTTAGGCTTGTTTCTCTGTACATTTGTTTGAAAGTACAGACAGTTACAGGCACTATCACAGAATTATTAACTGTTAATATTAAGGTTCATACAGTTTTTGCTGTAAATTTTAGTAGTACTTACATGGCCTGCACAGAAACACACTGTAGCTTTTTTTCGTATAAAAAAATCCACAAAAAATAATGCAAAGTTTAGCAGATTATTAATTTTTTGTATTYCACAAATTAACCATTCCTCATCTGCATTTGTTTCATTGTGTTTAGTGACAGGCCAGGGTCAAGC
>NW_013952418.1:1155122-1162644 GCF_001266775.1 Austrofundulus limnaeus | reverse complement strand
GCTGAGGGTGTAGAGCTGGTCCAGTGTTCCACGACCAGGACGAAAACCACACTGCTCTTCCTGAATCCGAGGTTTGACTTTTACGTTTAAAAGGCTGACATATTTAATTATATTGATCCAAGATATAAAATATCCTTTGGTTCGAACGACAGTCAGAAAATATGCATCCAAACACTGACCAGTAACGTGTTTTATTGTCCAACATGAGAAACTAATGTGTCTGAATGTGTTTGTCTGTTAGTAAAACATTTCATCAACCACAGGATGAGTTCTTTCAGAGACATCATGAGTTGTACATCCAGAACTAAACGTTTAAACCAAATTCAAGATGGCCGCCACAGCCAACTGACCAAAAAAACCAAAAAACAAAAATGAGTTAGAACTCAGTTTCTTCTTACTATTTTGCTTCTTTAACTTTTAAATAGCGTTTTCTTAATTTTACTTTTAGCTCACCACTTCTTTGAGCTATTATTTTGCTGCTTCAAGCTTTTGATCAGCCTCTTCCAATGTGTAGCTTTTAGCTAACATTTTGCTTATTTATTATTAATAGGTGGGGTCACCAATAAATTGGTGTGACGATTTATCTGCACCTATTTCCTTAATTTTGTGAGATGGGAGACTGGTTGATTCTTAGATAAGATGGAAAAGATCAGCTTCTCATCTACCTCCACTAACGTCTGAAAATCAACCACTGCCCCCTGTGCTCTGCTGAGTCCGGTTAAATCAAGTTTGTATTGTTTCAAGGGTAWTGTTTATTGTATTAGAATAAAATGACGTTGAAACATTGAAGTTATATTGTGAGCTTGTCACATCTGACAGYGTCAGCTATTTAAATWATCTAAATTATCGGCAGGTCAGACTTTAAAGATCGCTGGGAATCGGTGCACCTGTAGTTATTAAGCTTTTATTTAAAGGCCCTGTCACACTATGTTTAGACAACTTAGTGCGATTTGTGACAATTTTATTATGACTATTCTACTCATATGGTCAATCTAATTGTTAGCATTACAGTATGTTTACGTCCAAAAGAGGCTTCCTGTGGATTTTTTTTAAATTCCATCTTCAACTTAAACATCTTTAGTGGACAAACCTTCAACTAAAACATTATAGTGTGACATGGCTTTTAGTTTGAACTTTGAGCTCACCTTTTATTTCTTTAGCTAATATTTTGCTTCTTTAAGCATTTGACCAGCTTCTTCCCATTTTTAGCTTTTAGCAAATATTTAGCTTTTTTAAAACTTGACGATTTTGTTGTGTATTTACGTCCAAAAGAGACTTCTTTTCAATTCCATCTTCAGCTTAAACATGTTTAGTGTTGGACGAATATTTCACAAGTCGGGGTAAATTATCTAAAACATTGTGACCGGGCATTAACCAGGCAAATCCTGTTGAGGGTCCAGTTCTGTTACTAAAGAAAGGCCTGATCCTAAAGGCATTTTTAAACGTGCATGTTTTAGATTTTAGCCTGTGTTTTTCTCCTTTTTAGCTTCGAGCTAGTTTTAGCTTCTAATGCTTTTAGTTTTCTGCATCTTTTCACTTTAACAAGTTTCTTCATCAAAGCCATTTAAACTTTCACTCTGTTTTTATAGAAAAGGCAGTTTTTTTGGTTCCACGCTGCTAAAGTGTGTGATATAAAAGCTTGCTTCCAGTCTTACATCAGCTGTGTCTTTTCTGCAGAGGTTTATTGTCTCCATAACATAATTATCTGCTTGCTGTTGGCTCTCAGCCTCCCGTTCTCACCACGGTTCAGTCCCTGTTATTCGTCAGGACTGTTGGGCCTGATAAAAAAAATAAAAAAAACTAAACATCCCATCGTTGTCAGGCTCACTCAGCTCTCCTTGACCATGTTCCATCATCCTCTTTTGCCATCTCCTTTGGTCACCTTTCAGAGAGTAAAATCACGTTTTGTTTCCTGCTTCTGCTGTCTAAGTATGAACACAGAACGCCTGCGGCAGGATGCCCTGATTTCCCACAGAGAGAGGAAATCTAGCCTTTCATGTGTGCGCTGAGGTTGTAGAGGTAGATGGTTGAGCTTAGCTGCTTATCTTCTCAAGCCGACATCATTTCCACTGACTAATCTCCACAGCTGTTCGCGGGGTTAAATCATTTGCCATAAAAAACTCTGTTTGTAAAACTCACTCATTCACCACTCTGTCCCGTAGAACCGTTCGGCACGAGGAGGAGGTTGGTTCGACCCAAGCTGGGGAGGCCTGACCGATCACGGCTTCGTGCTTGGATGGAAATCTGATGGTAAAACGGTCCAATAAGGGCGACAGGAGGCAGGAGGGGCCGGTGCAGACTCGCACTAATACACAGTGTCAGTCAAGCTTTCAGGATGAGGATGACAGATCATCTGCAAGGAGCCGTGCTTCATCTGTGTGACCGTCAGTGGCTTAAAAGCACTTCTTGTCAACATATCAGTGAGACGGGCAGAGACTCCGCGTCAGTCTCCACACTCCAGAGTCGCAGAGATATAATGACAAGAACATGGTTCTAGTTTTCAATGCACATGGGACTGCAGATTAAAATTAGCCCGAGGCTAAATGCATCAAATGATTTACATTTTAGCTGCATATGGTTATGATGAAATATAAACTGATCTGTATATTAAATTGATTTAAAGTGTGACATGCATTTTCTTCAAATATAAAAAAAGTCAAAGAAAGCATCGTATTATGTRAGAAACTCGGCATTAGCACACAGTTTTAGCCATTTTGTCCCATAACTGGCATATTTTCTTTTGAACTTGGCCCAGCAGAAGTGAAACAGGAAGTGACATCAAAGRGGAACTCTTTAAGAAGAAAATCTCCAGTCTTTGTTTAYTGAAACAATATTATTTGAACTCTGACTCTTCATCTCTCTCTGATAGAGACTCAAAATAATCTGAAGAAACATCAGTTTCTCCACTAAAGTCCTTGTTTTTGGCTATTTTAGCAACGATGTTTACATTCAGACATTCCCCTTTTACATCACTTCCTGCAACTTCACATGCAAATATCTCAACAACTGTTTGTTTTTGTAAACAACAAATTTGTTTCGCAAAATCTTAATRTTGTTGTCTTTCCAAAAATGCATTCATATTTATTGTAAAAATGTGATGTCGAGGGCACTTTAAGGCCTTATATTTTCAGAAGAAATGCATATTGCCCTCCACTTTTTTATGGGTTTTAAATTGAAATTAATTTTTTTATGAATTAAACACTAAAAGTCACGTTATGCAAAATCTCATGATGTTTCTCAGCAACTATCACACCAAACTTCGGCTTAATATCTATAAAACTTACTGATATGTGGACTATTGTTGTGTTTTTATGGTCAGTTGGCCATCTTGAATTGGCTTGGCTCCAAAAGTGACTTGGTTATACACATCTAGAAATGATTGCATGCTAGCTTTGTTAAAAAATATCCATCGTTCATAAGATATTTTGCTAACAGACATGCACATGAACACACATACACAGTCAGCAGCAGCAGGCAATATAGATTGTGCAGAAATTTAAAAAAAATCACAAAAAATTAATTTCATGATTTGCTTTTTTTTTAACAACCAAGAGTTGAACCACTTCAAACATTTTATTTGTAAGAAATTCTTTGAAGATCTGAAAGCACATCTCACAAACGGCTGATTCTCGCACTTACCCAACAGTTTAAATCACAAGTAAGACTGCTAGCATGGATTCAAAAATAAAAAAAAACATAAACAAACAAAAACACATTTTTACTGTAACCAGATGTCAAATTTTCATTCATTTTACTGTATTAGAAAGTAATAGGAACCAATTTAAATCCTGTCACTTAACACCAGCAAATCCCACAATCAGAGGCAAACAGACACGTTTCTGTTGGAGGCTTCAGGCTCGTCACACGTTCCCGTTAATACCAAGGTGTCATTCTTTCCTCGGTAATATTTCAAATTGGCACAAAAACATGTTTTCCGAGCCACGGGTTGATACTCAAAATAATGTTTGCTGTTGAAGAATATCCTGGAGCGATAACTTATTACACATCTAGTAAAAAAAAAAMAACATAAAAAATAAAAAAAAATCCCTAGAGAGAGAAAAACAAGGATGTCTGAGTTACACGAGCTGCAACACAAGCTGTTTCTTCCCTCCTTTTAGGATGGATACATGTATTCCCTGTCTGTATGAAAGAGCACTAAATGGCGTGTGCTCACTTGGGATTTTCTTAAAACCAACAAATTTTTCTAACTGCYTTGCACTGTTGTCATATTTTTCCTTTCACCATCACTTGTTGCCAAACTCTAATAGATCGGCGTGGGAAGAAACACGGTACGAGTGGAGAAAAAGTGGGGCTGACAGACAGGACGGGGCGAGAGTTATGATATTAAAGGAGATAATATTCAAACAATCCTTCATAAGAGTCGACTCCTTCGGCTCTCTGACAGCCTGTAAACTGTCTGTATCACTATGAAACTCACAACCCATCASGACTCCCGAACCCTTCACCCAACCTCCCCCCACAGGTCCAGTGGATTATCCCACAAACCATTATTGACTCCTGTGCAGGTCATCAATAGCAGCAGCTCAGTTTTACATATATTAAGCCTTTCAGCTTCATGGCAGTAAGTCAGCAGAGACACAAAGCTGCATCGTCACAACAGGTTTTACAGTGAAAACAAAAAGGTCAGCAGCAGCACCTTCTGCTGATCCGTGTGTAGCTGTTRGCTTTCGCCTGCTGCAGGTATGTAAACGCAAAGAGATGATGGTTTTGTCTGCTAGGATCGTCTGATTAGCAAGAAAACTCAAACTGTTGAAGGTATTTTAATAAAAGTCATCACCGTGTTGACATCTAAATAGTAATTAACTAACTAAGTCCAGTTTATTCAAGCTACTGACCTTAGAAATTACAAAAAAATGGCTAAATCTATAAACAACATGATGAACACTGAGACCCTTTTCGATAAGTAAAACAATAAAATACATTAAATACCAACAATAAGGCAGCTAACACATTATACTAGAGCTTAAAACTGTAACATCAGCTCAGTACCATGTTGTTTTCCTCAGTTTTTTTAAAAATAAAGCTGTTATATTAATATTCAAGTTCATAGATTTGGTATTTATAAAGTGATTGATGACAGACCTGTGAGGAATTCTTCGTAAAGTTCATTGTATTCAAATTTTGAGACCATTTCATCCAGAAACTCTGGTWAGTTAAACCATGTAAATGTTTTTGACCATGTCTCTAAAAAAATTGTAATCGTTGGAAAACAGGAATCACTCAAATTCAGTTGATGCCCAAACCTAACTGGTCTTATTTAAAAACTCTTGGTGGGAGATATGTTGGGTTTTTAATTTGCAGGTAAAATTCTGAAACCAAGTCATYGTTTATTTCTGAATATAAAATCAATCTTCTTCTTTACCCCCATTTTCCATATTTGGGCGACAGGAAGCCGGTGCCTCACAAGGTAAAATGAGGGATCGTTTTCAACAAAACACCAGCAGACAACATGGCTGTCTGATGGTGCAATGCATTGTTGTATAAAATGGTGCCTGAAGCCTTACAGCTGAGCCAAAACAACTTAATGGATTAATTGGGAACCAACAGAGATAATTAGGCCTTTGGGGTTGTATGATTCTACCCCTCGTCGACTGTTGCCTCAGAACTGTGATGTAGTGTGTTCCTGCTGTGTAATCGGGATAATTAGCACAAATGTTGTGTCACTGTCCAAAGATTAACAAAGCGAGAAATGGCCAAAAAAAAAAAAAGGCATTAAGATGTGATTTCTACCTGCAGACGTTTGGTTGAATTCGTTACGTTTTGTTTTTGTTTACTTTGAGGTTCTCACTGAATTGAGACGATAAAATATTTTGTTGTTTTCATCTCCTGACATGTTTGGTTCATGAGCAGAAATGAGAGGAAGYGGTTCATCGTTACCTGGTCCTCACACCCAACATAGTGCAGGAGAACGATGGCGTATACTGGCTTCCTGTAAGGGGAAATCTGTATGGATGGTTCGATTATACTGTAGCTGAAACTAACTGAGGCAGAGCTTCAGTTGTTTACTGTGCTCTTATTATTGGATGCCAAGGTGTCCTTCTGTGAGCCTGTCAGCCGCTGAGTAGTAGGCCAAATTGATTGGTCTGCTCTTGCCCACCAAAAGGACCTGAACTCAATTTGCTTGTGATGGCTTCAATTTCCTGGCTGGACAAAATCCCCCCACCATCTCCCCCCACCACCCTCTCTTAGCATCCATTCCTCTCTTAAGAGCTGTCATTTAATTTCATTACTCAACGGGGAAGGTTCATGCCCTGTTTCAGTTTCTGTCTTTTCTTCATGTGAACCTTATCAAGAGCTTCAAGATGAAWAGAATGTTGTTTTCTTTCAGGATGCTGCTTGTTTTAACATTTCCTGGAAGAGGAGCATTTGCAGCTTTTGCCCCGGCAACAACTGAAACGAAACGTTTTAAAGCTTTTACTGAAGGAGGGATGGAGACTTGGGTCATTTTTCTGCCCTTCGAAAGCTTCAAAACCAGTTCCTAAAGCATCGGGACCATGTGTAAAAGGATTTGGTTGATCATTGTATTTTGCAAGTTGTRTATAGAGCTCATAGAAYAGGGTTTCTCAAWCTTATTGGGTCTGAGGACCCCTTACAAAAGGTGAAAATATCCCAGGGACCCCCTCATGCTGATTTAAAATTGATTTGCTGCCATTTTAACCCCTCAATGCCATGAGAATAATTATTGTTTGTTTGGTTGAGTATGTTTGTTTTACTGGTGCTTCATTCCCCTATATGCCTTCAAGCAGTCTTTTTAAACAAAAAAAAATAAAAGAAAAAACAGTTGCTATAAATTTTTGAGGACCCCCAAGTTACAGCTCACGGACAGTTCAGGGAGGTTTATGGAACTGTTTAGATATTAATATAAAAACATTTTAAACACTCTACATGTTTGTAGAAAATCGTTATTTTATTATAGATTTAAACTTTTTATGCATTTCATTGTTTTATATGCCTTTTTTCTTTGTTTTGTATTTCCTGCTTTTACTTGTTTTTTTAATTCTCTACTTTTATTTTTTCTGTGTTTTACTGTATTTTTTGATTGAATATGTTTTATGCATGAGCTGTGTTGGAATGTTGATTCTGTACAGCACTTTGGTCTGCTGTGGTGCAAAAAGTGCTTTACAAATAAAGTTGGATTGGATTGGAACATAATTGACATGTAACGTTATGACAAAATACATAAAGATTTGAGGAGCACTTGTGTAGATAAAGTACGGACAAGACATGATAGTTGGTTCGTTCTTACCTGTGACTGCAGCATAGTTTCACTCAGTTCTGTTCGTCTGTGGCCCGCCCCACACTTGTCCTGTTCTAGCATGCGCGCTCCCGACTCAGAGCCATGCTGTGGGGGAGGAGCTTAGGAAAGTGGGCTGAAGCTTAACAGAGAGCAGGGGGAGGAACCTGAAGGTTGTATCTCTACAAATATTTTCTAAGTCCAGGGTTTTCCAGAAACTACATACAGCAGCTTAAGGAAAGCTTCTGATAAAGTTGATCTCAAATC
>NW_013952418.1:1150742-1152632 GCF_001266775.1 Austrofundulus limnaeus | reverse complement strand
GTTCTTATTTGTATATTAATAAGAACAATATATATTTTTATGTAAAATTACTATTTTTAATATCCCAGCATTTTTGATGCAAAAACAGCAACAAGCTTAAATAAAACTGTCAGAGCAACACAGAGATAAAGAAGAGACACACATCCATCTTGCTATCTTTGTGAGGACTTCACACACAGCGCTCACAGCATCTCTGCCTCAGTCTGCTGCTCCTGTTTTTAACACCAGGCATAAAATGCATTTAAACCAGCTGACGTTAACTTTAGATCACAGTTTGAAATGTACACTGAAGAGAACCAGCATCACCACTGCGGTCACAGCAAACGTGATGTGAGCAGCGTCTGGTTCACACGATGGTGGACGGCTGCGCTCGCTAAAACATTCAGCGAGAAAAGACCGAAAGCTTTTTTTATTTTAATCCAGCAGGGAGAACAATAGATGTGTTTTTTCTATGCCTCATGTGAGCAGCTCCAGCATTTTTAAAAAGAAAAACAACGCGGACACGCTGATTACAGTGCGGTGCGAAAGTGAAAGTAAAACATGTCGCAGTGCTCCCGTCTGGAAAAGAAACTTAAACACAGCTGTTCTCTCTTCCTTCATATTCCGACACAGAGGGTAGAAACAGTTAAATTAGACAGTTAAAACACATTTATAGTTCATAACTCACCCTTGTTGTTGTTAGCACTCTGTCTCACAACATTAGCTGCTGCGTTCTCCCCGGGGGAAGGGGCGGACACATGCGCTCGCGTGACCCAAAGAACGGATCGGCCGAACGGACAGCGTATCGGCCGATACCGATACAAAGAAAAAACGCAAATATCGGCCAAAAATATCGGCCGGCCGATGTATCCGTCGACCCCTAATTACAAGCCAAACAATGACCAGCATATAGGACAAAAATGACTCATACGGTGTATTTTTTAGCCTTTCTATGTGAAAGTTACAGCTTTCTGAAATTGTAACGGACCAACCGATTGAGAGCATTTCTAAGTCCCCCGACAAAAATGAAGAAAATTTATTTTGATGACTTTTTAAAAAAAGGTGGGTCAGGTGCAAAAAAAAAGGGCTGTAAGTGTAAGAAGTCTGAATAAGAAGCAGCTGGAGGAGCATTTTCTAACTAATTAGGTTAATTGGCAGCAGGTCAGCAAGAGGACTGAGAATGAAAAGAGCATTTTAGAACAGCTGAATCTCTTAGAAGTAAATATGGACAGGGGATGATCGGTCTGTCTGAAGAACAGTGGAACGGTTTCAGAAAAAAACGCTCAAAAGAAAAGAGAAAAAAGACTGAATCTAAAGTTCATAATCTCAAAAAGATTTGAARAATGTGTGAATATCTGTGAGCTCAAAGGATGAGGCTGGAAGTCAATACTGGACGCTCGAGACATGGAATATTTTTGGAAGATTTGGAGATTTCCTCTTAAGCGTGTCAACACAAGAAAGCATGAATGTAAAGTCCATCAGGAAGCGTGGCGTTACTCGCTGTTATTGTGTAAAACTTGTAGGAGGCTGAGCTGCTCAGTTCCTCCGTGTTTGTCGTTATCCGTGTCTATTTTCAGCAAGAAGTCATCAAAGCTTGGGCTAATTTAGGCCTTGCTTTACAAAGCTTTATTTTATTTTTTCCCTTAAGAGCATTCTCAGGAGCGAAGACCCAATTTGTTTCTCCCAACATACCCCTGCAACATTTCATAAACTGATTTCAGAYGCAAGCGACGGCCACACGGTCAGCAGCTGATTAGAACAAAAACAGGAACTGAGATGAAGTCAAGCTTAGAGGTCTTTGAAGTGATTACCTCCCATGTTTTGGTCCTGTGTTTCTTTTTTCTTTTTTTTTTTTTTCTTTTTTTTTTTTTGTACTTTAAGATAAACATGTGGAGCCACTCAGCATATGCA
>NW_013952418.1:1147871-1149950 GCF_001266775.1 Austrofundulus limnaeus | reverse complement strand
GTCATGTGGTTGGAGGACCTCAGTGATGAGAGGAGAATGTGTAGCGCTGAGCTAATACATATATATGTGATAGCATCGGGGCTAACTTTTGCTTTGAAAAAAGATTTTTGACTTTAATCTCTAATTTATTTTCAGTGGCCTCAATCTTCTTTTGTAAAAACAAATAAACCCTTTATCATAAAAGCTTGTTCAGGATGTGATCTCTGTATTTATGTACAAAAATGTAAACTATCAGCTTCTACCAGGAAAGAAAGAGAAAAAAAAAGAATCTGAGAAGGAAAGCTTCATCCTGCTTCCCAAACACGTCTCATTTTACTCCTCTTCATCTCAGAGGAGATCTTCTCTTCTGGGTGTATTTACCACTGGTCTTACAAGCTTTTACCTCCAGGAAACAAGCGGCTGATCTGGCTCATATTTTACAATGATTCATCTTGCTCAGTATCAACCAGGAGGCATAAATGCAATACAACCAAATTAAGGCCGCTCAGCCAGACAAACAAGCTGGGGAGTTTCAAATCTGTGCCTTTTCTTTCATTTTGTTTGCTAAGCCACTGCAATTTATTGCTGTAAGGAGACTGATTTCTTCAAGCTGATTTATTTATTTTCTCTTGCWGCATGCAGTTTTTCTTTAATCTATTTATTTTAGTTCAAAGGCAAAGCAGGAAAGTAAGCGTCACCGTGCAGACACACAACACGTTATTGACTGCACACTTCAGTCTGTGCCGACGTGTTTTCCAGTTCATTCTTGAACCCAAGTGAGGTTCTTTTGTATCATCAAATCCAAATTACGTTTCGAGACGACAGAACACACTCAAGAAACATCAATAAGGTCTGCCTCCAGAACACCTACACTTGTCACTGCATTTTTCATCCCAACATAGTGACTGATCAATGTGTACAACTTAGGTTGTGTTCCAGCAGCGTTACATCTTCTGAGCAGTTTGATCAGCTAAAGTGAGGATGACTTCTGCAGCGAGTGTGTTTGCTTTGCACCGACATGCCATGCCCCTTCAACGCTGGAGGTGTCTGTTCTGGCTCTCTTCAAGTGAACCGAAAATCCCCAGAGGGACAAAAAGCCAGAATCTTATCTTTCCTGTAGAAACAACCAAAAAAAGAGATTAAAGTCTAAGAAAGGACTGTATCTGTGCAACAAAGAGAGAGAACAAGTCCAAAAATAAACTAGATACCACAGTGGTAGCATATATGACCCCCGCACGTATGTAAAGCATCACCAGAACAGATTTATTGTTCTGGGAGGGGGTCCAGGGGGTGGTGTGGCTCATTGGATAGAGCTTCATCAGAGCTAAACAACCAAAATATCTGAAGCTCCTATGTTGAATCGTTTTTGAGTTATTTGCATTTTTGTAAGTCCAGACACATTTTAGATGGAGCCCCCTCTTCAAATATGGGGTCTATTGTAAAACCATTGGCTGGTTCAGTGCAGGTCAAACACAACATTCCTACCAAATTTCACATTGATCAATGCAGCCATTTCTGTGCTACAGTTGACCCAAAATCTTAAAAACAAAAAATAAATAAATAAACAGTAAGAAAACAAGATGACCCCCCGCATGATTAGGAGATTGCACTGGAATACTGAATAAATTGATTTGTTCTTTATGTAAAATGAATTTTCATCAGACATTTATTTTGTTTGTCACCTGGAGACAAAGACAGTCTGAAATCTAAGGGTAGTTGTTGTAAAAATGTCACATTTTTAAGTAGAAAATCACATTTTCTGTCCTGACTTGTGACCTGTCCAAGGTGTCCCCCCGCCCCTCACACCGTGACTGATGGATATGGGCACCAGTGACCCTGAAAGGAAGAAGCGTGTACAGAAAATGGATGGATGGATGTAATATAATATATAATATTACCCAGTGTTGTATAAAGTACCTCAAAGTGATGCTTGAGTAAAAGTACAAGTATCTTATCATAAAAATACTTTGGTGAAAGTTAAAGTCTTCTCTAAAAATATTACTTGAGTCAAAGTCATGAAGTATCTGATAGTTTTTGTACTGAAGTATCAAAAGTAAATTTCTGACACAAATTCTACTTAAGTATTAAAAGTAAAAGTAC
>NW_013952418.1:1135934-1146629 GCF_001266775.1 Austrofundulus limnaeus | reverse complement strand
CTCTTACTCTCTGGCGCTCAAGAGGTGGAGGAGCCAAATGGCTGGCTCACTGCTGCCAACTAGTGGTCAGAGGCTGAACGACCTACAACAATAACAACAACAAAAAAGAACGGCTGGCTGGAAAGTCGACGTTTTAAACCTTAATAAAAAAATTGATACAGGGCTTTAGAATATCGATACAGTATCGGGAAATGAAATATCGTGATATTTCACTGTATCGATATTTTCTTACACCCCTACAGGATAGTATTGTTTTAAGTAATAACAACTCGGAATAAAATAGGAGTAACGACTTTCTACTTCTTACCTTTTTAAAATGTAGTAAGTAGAAAGTACAGATAATTGTGTAAAAATGTAATGAGTAAAAGTATGCAGAAAAATAATTACTCAAGTAGGTGCCCAAAAATTCTACTTAAGTACAGCAACAAAGTATTTGTACTTAGTTACTTTACTACTTTATTACCTTATAACATATAAAGTTCAGAGAGATAGTCTGGGAAGACTTTAACTCTGAAGTACATGTCTGCTGTTTTAAAACAACCCCAATCTAAAAAAAAGTCATAGCGGTTCATGCAAAATGGTGTTTTATAAACCTTTAAAGCACCGTCATTTTAGCATTACACGGTTATTCCAGCAGAAATATTATGATGTTCCTGCACAAAGTGCCCCCGGGCTGCACCTGCTGCTGCTGTTCGGGCTCGAAAATAACCACATGAAGAATTTGGAGATTGGAGCTGTTAGAACAGTTAGAAACACAACACTGCCACAGACATTTGGACTGTTTGCTTTGCTGCAGCGAACGGGACGTATTCAACGCAAACAAATCTACAAYCTAACAGTGCTGCAGAAAACATGTCCCATCCAGGCAGACGGAATAGATTTTTCTTTTAATTTTAGGAACTTTTTGTTTTTTTAACAAGGTTCTGTTAGATTCATGCTTGAAGAAGAAGATGCACTTTGTAAAGACAGTCTCTCCAGGCCACAGAGTCTTTGTGTTTCCACAGAACAGGAAGGCGTGCAGCTCTGTGTCGCTCTGACAATGAGCTCAGTTCCTCTTCTATACCATCTTGAAGGTTAGGTATTAATTGAACGCACCCCACCCTGAAAAGTTTAGTGCGTCGGTAACATCTGGAGTAAATGGAAACAAAAAGAAGAGCAGGTGAGCGGAGGTGGGAGGAGGTTAAAACACGCTTTGACCTTGAGAAACAACAGAAGCCCGGCTCAGTGTGTGCAGGTCAGAGAGTAAAAAAGGCWAGAGTGCTCCCAAAACACTGGCTACACATTTCCAAAATCTATCTATCCACAATGTGTCTATCTTTAAAAATATATACAGTATTGGATTTCTGTCAGGGAGCTGTTGTGATGCAACTGGTTAAATTGCATTCTAAAGCAAGATAGATGGTACTGCCTGCACAGCTGTGCCAAGCAGATAAATCAATTAAAGTGACCTGATGTGACAAGTCGCCTCGCACTCAGACAGGCTTAATATGAGAACACATGTCCACCAGACTCATGCCTATCTCTGCCGCAYGGCTTTCTCCTGCAGGAGCTCTGACTGAAGGACAGGCACACCAACCCGTTTAATTACATGAAGCCACTGAGATGATAGGAATTATTTTTATTTTTTTTATTTATTTCTGCTTCTGTCTGGAGTTTTGATTCAGAGGAAGTCAGATTCCTGACCTGCGACTCATTTTAATCTGCAGAATAATGAAAGAACTGCTGAGGATTTCCATCCAGAGTCTGATACTGAACCGGAAACAAGCGTTYGTTTCATGGATTCACCTGTCAAACTGAAAATGTCTCATTTTCCTGCCGATTACTTTGTCTTCTGTGAATTAAGCACAATCTTTTGGKGGCATTTATGTAATCATGTTAATGCTTATCAATAATTCACACTTTGAGATTATTTATTCTTCTATAGGTTTGTCGGCATACATATCGCTCCACAAATTTCAACAATTTTTATATCAAAACGTTYGGCTCCTTCAGGAAATTCCWTCTATGACTTTTGGTGCTTCAGCAATTTAAACCTGTTGAGATTTTTAGCCTTTTTGGCTTTTTTTTAAAAAATGAATGGAGATGTTTTCAACATCTTTAAAACCTTTTAAAATTCTACTTTTCTGTGCTTCTTTTAGCTGCTTTCTGCTAATTTCAGCTGTTTGTTGTGTTTTTAGCTAGTTTTGGATTTTTCCAGCTAAATTACCATTTTTGGACTAATTTAAGCTTCCTTCAGCTTCCATTCTGCTGATTTAAGCTTTTTTTCTGTTTTTCTTTCAGCCATTTTTCTGGCCTTTTCTGTTCTTTTTCTACTTTTCTGTGCTTCTTTTAGCTGCTTTCTGCTAATTTCAGCTGTTTGTTGTGTTTTTAGCTAGTTTTAGATTTTTCCAGCTAAATTACCATTTTTGGGCTAATTTAAGCTTCAGCTTCTATTCTGCGGATTTAAGCTTTTTTCTGTTTTTCTTTCAGCCATTTTTCTGGCCTTTTCTGTTCTTTTTCTACTTTTCTGTGCTTATTTTAGCTGCTTTTTCAGCTGTCGTTTGGGGTTTTAGCTAGTTTTTCTCCAGCTAATTTGCCTTTTTTGGGCTAATTTCTGCTTCTTACAGCCTAATTCAGTAAATATTCTCTTAATGTTTCTTTGTGCTAATTTAAGCAATTTCAGCTACGTTTTATTTATTACTTTATTTGCTTATTTTAATTTAGAAATTTATTAATTTCATTAAAAACAAAACACAATAGAAGAAACAAAATATACAAATTAAATCAAATGAAAGGCAGCAGGAAGAAAGAATCTTAGAATAGCTGCCCCTTTTCCCCCGAGAATATATTCAAGAATTAGTAATTTACAAAAATAAAAAAAACATCAACTCCAACAACAATCTATATGATTCACATTATGAAATTTCATGTCTTTAAAAATCCAACTTTTATCATCTACATTGACCAAACCAGTCCACAATCCTATTCCCTGGATTAAAGTAGATCACTCCTTCAAACTGGTACAAATCCAAGRCTTCACAAAATGTTTTAAGCCGTTTTCAGGCTAATTTCAGCTTTTTTAGCTATTCAGCTAAAATAATTCAGCAGTAAACATTCACACTAAATCTTTCAAGAAAATGCAAATTCTCTAATTGATATAAAAATGCAGCTCAGCCTCTTTTGATCAGAGTACCAGCCCAACGATACACTTCCACATCTTCAGAAACAATGCTCACAGATGTGTCAAACCCAAGGCACGTGGGCCAGGTGTGGTCCTGACAATCCATGACTGATCGAGTCTGTCGCTTTTAATTTAGCTTCAAAACACAACAAGCTTGGTGCAAACTTCACTGCAAATTAAATCGGTTTGAAGCCAATAAAGCTCCTAAAATATCACAAATGTATTATCATCAACATCAATGAGCTCAACATCAATGCATCAAATGATTACTTTGACTCCATTGAATCCCAGGTTGTTTTATGTCAAGTATCATGCATTCAAACTCTTTGAGCTATTAATAGATTTAATCAATCCTGATGCACACACCTGGATTAAATTAGTGATGACTGAAGAGAAACTGTGGGTTCATCATCACATCGTTCCAACAAAATCACACACCACAAGGGTTTCCACCATCTCAGCCAAGAATAAAAAGCTGAAATTTCTGAGTAATCTGTTGGATTTTGACAGGGATGGAAAAACCTGGTTGGCTCCTCGTTGTCATCTGAAGCCGCCCACCTGAACCATCTCTGCTCCTGGTTCCTTCTGCCTGCCTGCATTACTCCTGCTTTATTCTGAGTTATTACTTAAAAAATACTATCCTGACAAATAGTGTCTCCTGGATAGAGTGAATTTAATTGTGGTTGGATGAGAAGTATAAATACACTCACCGGCCACTTTATTAGGTACACCACGCTAGTAACGGTTTTGTGGTCATAAAGGGATGGACATGGTCAGCAACAATACTCAGGTAGGCTGTGGCGTTGCAACGATGCTCAATTGGTACCAAGGGGCCCAAAGAGTGCCAAGAAAAGATTCCCCACACCATGACACCACCACCACCAGCCTGAACCGTTGATACAAGGCAGGATGGATCCATGCTTTCATGTTGTTGACGCCAAATTCTGACCCTACCAACCGAATGTCGCAGCAGAAATCRAGACTCATCAGACCAGGCAACGTTTTTCCAATCTTCTCTTGTCCAATTTCGATGAGCTTGTACAAATTGTAGCCTCAGTTTCCAGTTCTTAGCTGAAAGGAGTGGCACCCGGTGTGGTCTTCTGCTGCTGAAGCCATCTGCCTCAAAGTTCGACGTACTGTGCATTCAGAGATGCTCTTCTGCCTACCTTGGTTGTAACGGGTGGTTATTTGAGTCACTGTTGCCTTTCTATCAGCTCGAACCAGTCTGCCCATTCTCCTCTGACCTCTGGCATCAACAAGGCATTTCCGCCCACAGGACTGCCGCTCACTGGATGTTTTTTCTTTTTCGGACCATTCTCTGTAAACCCTAGAGATGGTTGTGCGTGAAAATCCCAGTAGATCAGCAGTTTCTGAAATACTCAGACCAGCCCTTCTGGCACCAACAAACATGCCACGTTCAAAGGCACTCAAATCACCTTTCTTCCCCATACTGATGCTCGGTTTGAACTGCAGGAGATTGTCTTGACCATGTCTACATGCCTAAGTTGCCGCCATGTGATTGGCTGATTAGAAATTAAGTGTTAACGAGCAGTTGGACAGGTGTACCGAATAAAGTGGCCGGTGAGTGTATATACCATTCTGACACCATATTAGCTTGTACACAACCCATCACAGCTGCACGCTGTTAGAAAATATTTGKTTTGGAGAAGTCATCTACCAATAAATGTCATTTTGGAAAATCTAACTGCTCACTTTTACTCAGTACTTTAACTTTTAATACTTAAGTACAAAAAATATGAGACAMTTTAAGACTTTTACTCAAGTAATATTTTTAGAAAAGACTTTATTTTACCAACGTATTTTTATGATAAGGTACTTGTACTTTTACTCAAGTATCACTTTGAGGTACTTTATACAACACTGTCTAAAACACGACGTGAAGGTGAGTAAACACCAGCGATACGTTTGTTACCGTCTCCGTTTCCTGTGAGATGGATCTGTTCGGGGTTCAAACGGCCCAGCTGGTAAACAACGGATAAGAAAATGTCTTAAAATGTCAGAACGTGAACAATTGCAGATTCCGAAGCGAAACAGGACCGAAACGAAGGCGAATCCGGAGCCCTGCAAACAGATCGCAGATCCTTCCATCTCAGGGAAAACAAGCGCGGTGTTGACTCTGGTCTTATCGCTCTCTTTGTGGGAGGATTTYAGGCTGAAGAGCTTAGTTTGTTCAGGGGAGGAAACCTGGTGGTTGTCCCACCGTGGAGTGCAGGCCAGAGGCTTTCATGAACTACCACGGATGCTCAAATAACAACACAAACAAACAAACTGAGAGTGACTTTTTCTTTAGGGAAGAACACTTCAGCTGATTGTTGGACTCATTCCTCAGGGTCAGTTTAAAGGTATCAATAACACCACACTGCTAATAAACTCAATCTAACCAAATCTTACAGATTTATATCAGCAAAAATAGTATTTTTGATCTTGTTTTGTGATGACACACTAAGCAAGAGCAGAATGTGTTGGATCTGTCTCATTAGTCTGGAAATGTTTCTTATTTCACTTCATCTGAGAAGTTTCACAGTATAATTATAATATAATATATTTTCTAACTTGTAGATGGCTGATTTTTCCATGCACCGAAGCTAATCATCATCCACCACAGAGAGGCAAAGGTTAGCAAAGAATCTCCTGAATAACTGGATCCATTTTAATGAAACTTGGTAAAAGTAATTATTRGATGCACATCTGCAAATACAATCCAATTCAACATGAGTGCCACAACCAACTGATCTAAAATAACAAGAAAGGTGGCCAGAATGCAGTCAATTATACTTAATATTTAGTGTGGTAATAACGGAGACTGTGTTTTTTTAACTAATGTATGGTGTAAAACCTTTTAATTTTACCACTTTTGTATTTGCAATCAACTGTATGTCTGTTAGTAAAATATCTCGTGAAACACTGGAAAGACTTTTCATTGGATGCATCTTAACTGATTAAATTTTGGAGTCAAAGACCAGAGAAAACACACAAACTGCTGCTGTTTAGTCAGTTTTGTATACATTGTGCTAACATTTGGTGTGGTAGCAGCACTCAGACATGCATTAAACTGCCCGTCACATTATTYTTAATGTTGGATTGAAAAAATCCTAAAGATCTAGACATAAAAGCATCCCTTCGAGGAAAGTTTTTGGTATCAGAAAGTGATTGTTTTATCTGTCCTCAAGGTAAAACCACATGAAGCTATATGATCACGTGAGATATAGTTATATTTATGTTGCACTGTATCGTGACCCAAGCAAACTTTTTCACATATAACTAATTAATACACATTCAGAGGGCGTCAGTCTTTAATCATCTCCAGTATGGGCTGTCTTTTATCAAAGCACGCAGGGAATAAAACTGAAGCTCCTAAAATGCTATTTGTCTCAAGTACATCAAAAAAAATCTGGTTAATTTTTAATCATTTGTCTTGGGAAATAGCGCCGCACTTATTTCAAACGGAACACTGGTGAACTGTGATCTTTCAAACATTAGTTTGATGGCCTGCTTCCGAAGATCCAATAGTGCAATCACTTAGAGGATTGAGCAAACAAAGGCTGATATTCAAGACAAGAACAAGAAAGGAGAAATGAGGGATAAGAGCTGCAGAAACAGACAAGGAAAAAAAGGAAAATCTGTGGCGCTGGATGGGAGCTTTAATATTAAAACAATGTTAAATCTTTTTSTTTTTCCTTTTCTGAAACGGCTGGCTGTTGTGATAACCTTTCACTGAAGCTGTCGGCTAAAGGAAACTCAGGACGCACACAGAAACAGAGATGCAACACGCTCGCTCCAACAATCTATCAATATCTCCTCGTCTCTGTCTCTTTCCATCTCTGTCTCTCTCAATTCAGCTCAGACCCAATCTGCTTACGGGCGTCAAACTGAAACAGCCCAACGTGCACGAGCAGGAACGTACAAAAAAACTTAGACGAGTAATAAATACATTTATGCGGGATCAATAATCACACATACACTCAATACATAATGACAATAAATTACAGCCTCAACACAACAATATCAGACTATTCTTCAAATATTTGATTTGTTTTTATTTAGACCTGGATGGTGCACATTATCATGAATAAAACAACAAAAGAAGACTTCCAGCCTTGTTTAAAGAAACAAACCATTCTCTCCCTGTCCAATTCAGAATAKAATTTAAAATCTTATTTCTAACACACAAAGCTCCATCTTACATTAAGCAGGGGTGTCCCGATCTGATATCAGTACTGATTATCGGTCCGAAATTACTAAAAATTATATTGGATGACACGGACCTGCATTTAAACTCTCTAATATAAGCACTCCTTTATATTTATTTTAATTATTTGTAAAATAGTCTTAGGTTTAATTTAAAATCTATATAACCCATTAGTTRGTAATAAATGGGTCAGTTTTTCTCATACATACTGTTTATTATTGTTCAGTGTTTGACTTTTTGAGATTCCACACGACAAAACTAACAAGGTGGAAYGGTACGTCTCCACCTGCCCTAAATGTCTGCCTTTGAAAAAAATGGCAGTTTTATATTACCARTCATCATAAATGACATTGACCTTTGATGCCCAAATCTAACCAGACTGAGTACAACCCTACTGGAGTTACTATGCCTATTTATAAGTAAATATATAATTTCATTCAGGAGATACTGAGTACACAAGACCCCCTGTGATGGACGGACACCACACTAACACACAGACAGCCAGAGRACAGTTTGCATCCAGCCCCAGTGGGCGGAGTCATAATAAAAGTACGTGTGACTCGTTCTGGTATCGTGTCGGGTCGATGTCGGTTTTGCATCAGAAGTGAAAAAGTTGTATCGGGACACCCCTAACATTAAASATCTTATTGTTCCATACTTTCCTAACAGAGCACTTCACTCTCAGACTGCAGGTTTACTTGTGGTTCCTGGAGTTTCTAAAAGTAGAATGGGAGGCAGAGCTTTCAGTTATCAAGCTCCTCTCTTGTGGAACCAACTTCCAGTTTCTGTCCGTGAGGCTGACACTCTGTGCCTGTGACAGGCATATTCTTCAAACACAAAAAGTCAAAGAAAACATCTTTATMTTTAAGAAAGTTGTGATAATACACACGATTTATCCCATAACTGGCATAGTTTCTTTTGAACTTGGCTCGGCCAACGTGAAACAGGAAGTGACATCAAGGGGGAACTCTTTAACAAAGAAAACTCTCTGGTCTTTTTTATTGAAACAATATTATTTGAACTCTGACTCTTCTTCATCTCTCTCATGACTCAAAATAATCTAAAGAAACATCAGATTCTTCTCTACAGTCTGGGTTGTTGGCTGCTGTAGCAACACTCTGTTTACACGCAGACATTCCCCTTTGACATCACTTCCTGTTTCTTCACAGGCAAATATCTTAACAACTGCTCATCTCAGCGACATGAAATTTCTTTTGCAACATTTTATCAATGTCCTCTTTCTAAAAATGCATTCATATTATTACAAAAATTTGACATCACAGGCACTTTAAAACTAGACTAAAGACTCCTTTTTGATAAATCCTATGATTAGACCTGGGTTTCCTGAGTTATTCCTTATTTCTGCTGCTATAGACTTAGACTGCTGGAGAACAAACTGTCCACATTTCCTCACTCTGCTGTTGTCTTTAGTCTCTCTTCTCTACATGTTTGTTGTAATTATTTCCATCAATAACATATTTTCCAGAAATAACACACCTGGACCAGTYCTGTGTTTGTCTGTGTCTCTTTCCACCTCCTGTCCTGGTTCTGGTTCTGCTGGAGGTTTCTTTCTGTTAAAAGGGAGCTTTTCCTCTCCACTGTCACCAACGTGCTGCTCAGGATGGGAGACTGTGATGAAGTGATTCAACACAATCTGTTGGCTTCTTTAGTTGTTTTTTTTTTCTGTGTACAGTGCCCCGAGACGACGTATGTTGTGACTTGGAGCTATAAAAATAAACTGAACTGTACTGGTTCAGGAAAACCTCAATAAAATACACAGCTGCTCCATTTTTTACTATTTTCCTCTTGTTTCTGAGTCAGAACATGTCTTCTTTTTCATTTGATCTCAGTGTACTTCCTGGTGCAGGAGGAGCAGAGCCTGCCTGCCTCGAACACAGCAACACAACAGGGTTTCCTCACACATCATCCCTCCAAGAGGAATTGATCTGTTTAGTGCGAGCGATGAATGGATGGAGACCACAGCTGTAACCACAGTGAGTGTCACAACAGAAACATTTTCATTCACCTTTGATGGGCTAAACGGCCTCGATGACACTCGCACTCAGGGCGTTTAGCTGCCTCTTAACCCCCCCCAGACAAGTCCCGGGCGGTTTCCTCTCTGTCGCTCTGCAGACATTGGTTTTAGGTTTTGTTACCGTGACCTCCCCAGGTATCCCAGCAACCTTCAGGAATATCTGTCTTTGTGTCTCCATCTTCATCTCTGTCTGTCGTTTGATCTGTCTCTGTTCTTGTCTTTGCTGCCTTTTCCACACACACACAGACACACACACACACCCCACACACACAAACTCCAACTCTGAAGCACTTACCCTCATGATCCGGTAATGCGAGTCTGGCACTTGTACTCCAATTATTGTCCTGTACTTGTTCTTGAAAGGGTTCTTGCCTCTCTCTTAGCTAAAGAATGTCATGACCCCCCCTGTGATTTCAGCCGGACCCTCAGAAAACCTTTCTAGTGTTCGTCTCTTTCAACTCGTCCATTTCCAGATGCACATTTCGCTGCTGTTTGACCTGAAACCGATTCGACGGAGTTTAGGATGGAGTCGATGTTCCAGTTAGAGCCACTGCTGAACCCTCCTGCATCAATTATTCATCAAACCATCAGTGTAGAAGTCAGTATCTAGTCTCTGTAAAAGTTAAGATCTGATCTAATATTTATAAACTTGTAATTGTTTTTTTTCCTGCATTTTAGAATTTGGTAACGCTGGAAACTGAGGCTTTCTTTATCATCCACCACCAAAAAAGGCAGACCCCAAGTGTGTGTGCTACCAAAATATCTACTGAAGCATTTTAAGCATTTCAATTCAACTTTCAGACATAAACCATTAAATACATCTATATTATTAAACACATTTTAGAACATCCAGTTGAGTAAAGCAAACTCAAACATGGCTTAGTTAAAAAAAAGTTAGATATGTGCTTTAATGTGGTATGATAGTAACAGAGTCATGCAAATTACAACGCAAGTAATCATTGAATGTACAGAGCCGTCAACAAAAGATTATAAATCTGGCAACTTTTCAGATAATGAGCTTTCATTTGATGTGGTAGTTGGTCAGATTTGTCCACAACTCGTACAGTGAAATCACAAAGATTGTCCACAAAGTTTTACCAAAATAGCTACGACTYCATCTTTTAACAATTTAAGATTATTTCAGATTAAAGATGGTGATGTGCACGGCTTAAAGGAATGTTATACCTTTAAATAGATGATGAGCAGAGGTTTATAGTAACTAAGTACATTTACTTCGTTACAGTACTTAAACACTGAGGATTTATCATTTTACCAATTATTTTTTTAAAT
>NW_013952418.1:1130681-1135924 GCF_001266775.1 Austrofundulus limnaeus | reverse complement strand
TTTCTCATTAGAACTCGGTCTGTTTAAGGATCTGGTCACTTTACAGGGAGGCCTGTCCAACCGATGTGACGTCCTGTTTTAAGGTGGGGTCAAATCTGGAAACGTGTTCATATGGAACTGTGATTTCAGAKTCTTTACCCAAAACTACGGCTGAACAAGCGGTCTGTATTTTGATCCGGCTGGTGGTACCGTATGGCTTTTTTTCTTGCATTCAAGTCTAATTCTGTATTTGTTTCCTGGTTCTCGACTCGCATCAAAGTAACTGATCCTGTTCTCTTTCTGCTCTGTTCATTGACTTCCATTCATTTCTAGTTGTTTCTATAGCCTAACCCCACCTATACATACAGTACTTAACCCTAAACCTAACCAAAACTTAATTAGTACCTCAGTCCAGACTCTAACCCTCAACCCAAAAATGGAGTTCCACCATATTAGGACCGGTCTTTTGTCCCAATACTGGTCTTGACAAGGTAGGTGTGTATACCAGAAATGATCCTAAAAACATAACAAATACAAGTACACACACACACAGGTTCAGTCTGTAATATTAGTGATCTGTTTTACTTTCTGCTAGTTTTTTATTTAGCTTTTCCTGCAAGAACACCCATTAATACCATTCGTAATAAGCAGATTTTCTCCAATCTAAAAGAGAAATAATCCTCCCAAAAGGTCACACGAGAGCAAATATCCATTAGAAGCTGCAACTCATAGTTTCTCTCTTTTCTTGTAAAAGCACACACATACTATATGTTTGCATTGTATTTTTCTTTTCAGGCTTTAGCTCTGTGGTAGGAATGCGCAACTCCTTTTTTTAGATTATGCAGTGGAGCGCCATGTTCTGATGAATAAACTGAACTCCATCAGGCCGCCAGCAAAGACTCGGTATGAAGTTGGAGCTGCGCAGCGATATCTGCGGGGGGATAATCTCCCCCCATCTCTCTTGCACATTTGAGGAATAATCTCTTGTCTTTCATGAAAAGTGTTATCGTGAGATTAAAAGCAGAGTCGTAATGGAGGAGGCGGGCGGTGCCAGCGCACCATGACCAAMCGGCGCCAGCCGCACACAACTTAAGGTCTCGGGGGCAGAGCTGCATAAAGGCGGCTCCAGGGTGGCCATATGCTCGGACATTTGGGGAAGATGCATGAACACAGGCACGCAAACACACACACGCATAGCGGCAAACATTTGCAGCAGCCAAGTGACACAAGGTTCAGCTCAGATGAGTCGCTTTTTCCGTCTGCTGGTCAGTTTGGTTGGATTTCCACTGTAATTCACCCAGTAAATAAATCTGATGCTGCTTGAATATGAGTCTAAAAGTCCTGCTGACACAAATGTACATATTTTTAAATATATTTTGWAATAAATGTGTCTGCTGAGCATTAGAGTTCTAATTGAATATTTCTATTCAGCAGCTCGWTGCGTTTGCCATTTTCTGCAGCTGTTTGTGTCTGTCGCTCTACATTTCCCTCTTTGCTTTAAGCAAACAGACAGAGAGACAAATGGAGAGAGGCAGAGTGGCACCCTGCTGATTTTTTTTTTCTTTTAGAGGACACGAAAAAAAGAGAAGACTTTTCTTCATTTTAAAAAGCCTTGGTCAGCATTAGCGGCCTGACCTCTGGGGTCAGCAGAGGCAAGAGGATCCAGAAAACCTACAGAGGAAATCGGCCCGGATATGACAGTAATGTGGGCTTTTCAGTGGTCACTTAAGCTAAAGAATAATCTCATTACTCAGCGGAGACATCATACTGTACCGCTAGAAAGCACGAGCTGAAGGAGGGAGGCACTAAAGTGAACTTCAAAAAGCCATTTTCTTTTTTACAATATCTCTGTGATGACTGATAAGATGGATTGTGCTCGGGACAGATGGAGCAGGAAAAAACGAGCTAAATGGGACATTTTGCACATTTCTTCCTTGTATGTGATATTAACTGGACATCCTGTGATACTGTGGTGTATTTGAGAATATACTATGAAGAAAATCACTTTGTGGTTTAACAAGCTGGGTTTTGATTTCTTGTAGCAAATTATACTGGTTTTACAGTTTTATATCTTAACAAAAATTCAAACTACTTGATATGTTTTTATATTGTTTCCATTCAGAAGTTATAAATTCTCAACTGGCATTTTGAATTAAAAGCACCAATAATAAGTTAGCCACAACGAAACTAAACTCCTTAGTTTAAGATTAAATCAAATGTAATCTTTTAAAAATCAGATTAAAGGTCCAACAATCAAGGCAAAGATTTATGCAACAGAGAACAGGAAGTAGCTGAGATTCATTCACCACACAGACTCACAATATGACATCATGCTGAACCAAATGACTACAACATTAGTACTACTATACTAGACCAGGGGTCTGCGACTGGTGGCTCTGGGGCCACATGCGGCCCCTCAGTCCCTCGGCTCGTTGAAGCGTTGACCAAAACTAACATGAGATTGATTAAATTTTTTTCTTGTTTTTTATACCCACAACAGCAAAGACTAGCTTTAGCAGTTTTTCCTGTTCGTTTGCAACATGGATTTGAAACTACAAATACAAAACGTGAAACATGTTGATTTGATCATGTTTGTAGTTTTTTTGACCGATTCAATAATCCAGCTTAAAGCCTCAGGATAGGAGCTTCTTTTTTTAATCCACCAGAATTGTTTTTAAATACTTGTAAGAGAAATTTCTGGGATGAAATATGGCGATATCAATGGATAACAATGGAACTTACAAAATGTTTTATTAAATTTGGCATAAACTACTTTTTTGTCTGTGCAGTGCACGCTAACGCATTATCACGTTAACGCAGCCAACGCTTATTAACGATGATAAACATTTTAACAGGTATTAATGCTGTCTGTTTTTTCTTTATATTTATGTCCATTCACACACAGCCATCCTTCCTAAAAAATTAAAAGAAAATGTTGCAATTAATCGCACAAAATTGTAAAAAATAATTATTTATTCTTATCGCTAATTTTTTTCACATTTACATTCTCATTTTCTCCTTTTTAATGTGAAAATGTAAAAATATCTGTATGTTCTGCAGCTCTGGACACATTTTGTTAGTGATGCGAGGGGAGGAAAAGTCTTTTGATTTTAAAGGTTGCATTATGTTTTGATGTTCTAATAATAGGAAAAAATATCACCACATGTTTATTTGAAGTCAATAAATGTATAATTAACATGTTTGGCTTTACAGAAACCTCTGAACTGTTCAGTCAAGAAAAAGACTARTACGTTTATTTTCTTTGGAAATAGATTTTTCTTTAAGTCGTAATTACAAAAAGGAGGAAGAATGGAGATAGAGGTACATTAGTGCAACAAACAGACGGCAAGATCAAAACTGAGCASTCAGTTTAATTTCTCTTTTTTCTTCCCCACAGGGGGCAGAGTCACGGCTCTGAGTAAACTCCAACACTCGTGTCCTCATTTGTGCAGTTTGGGTTTTAAAAACACACAACAAAGACATCCTACCTGCTTGCCAGCACCACAAGGGGGAAACATTGTCCATCAGCTCTGCATCATCTCTGTGAGACTCCCCAGTTTTCTCTTATTTTTTTTAATTTGTGTGATTGTGTGTTTTTGTCTTTCAACCAGTCCCCCCCTCCCAGTTTCTGTCCCGGTAACAAAATCTTTAAGCCCCATCCATGTCAATCTGAAAATTAAAGCTCACTTTCTTCACAGACCTTCATCCATCATGCATCTCAAGGTCACAGCTGGACTGAGGATGGGGGGCTAAGATAAATGTTGCTCAGGGTTTCCTGTAAGTGTGTGTGTGCGTGCAGAGAGACACACAGAGATGGGGACAGCGGCTGGAGATTAAATGTGTGTGTCGCAGGGAGACACAGTCAGACACAGAACCAGCGACAGTGACAAAGGCGGAGACAGTGGTGGGGGGTGGCTAATGGAGGAGCTGCACACAGCCCTGCACCATCCTGAGAGCCTCTGGTAAGCCCGACTGAGTAGTGGTCTGAAATTAGCTGATTTTTCACTGTGAGCTGAGCACATTATCTGTGTGGGGAACGGGGAGAGGAGACGAGCGGAGAAGCACGAAGAGAGATGGGGGGGTCGGCGTTTAACTTAACAAGATTAATATGTTTGCCTCATCTCTCTGGGTTTTATTTCTTTCTCCTTGCAGGGTCCTTGTCAAATCTCTTTGGACAGGCTCTCTCACATACATGATGCTGGAAGGAGACCTGAAGGACACCCTGCAGAGGGCCGAGAGAAAGGAAGACGCTCCAATTTTCAAATTTCACATTAACATGGGTGTAAATGCACGTTCGTGCATGACGGGCCTTCTCTGCTGGCTTCCCACTGACTCTCAGCTCCGGCCCGGAAAAAAGCAGGATTTCTGAGACGTAAATAAACTCGCAGTCAGATGCATGTTTATTGCATTTGTTGACATCAGTTGGGTGTTTGTATTTTGTGAAGACGAGCATCTGCAGGCGGCAGAGTAAAGGTGCAACTGTTGGAGGTGACTCGAACTCAACTCGGTATAAAATACAGTATGAACTTTTTCTGGACAATTTTTGCACCTTAAAGACGGTAGTCCAAGAGACGTAGCAGGTTTATCTGCAGAAAAACTACCAGAAGTTTTGATACCCAGATGGATGGATGGATGGATGGATGGATGGATGGATGGATGGATGGATTGGATTGGATTTAAGTACAAATAATAACCCAATGGCTTCAAAGTTACTTCTTAACACTATAGTATGATTTAAAAATGAAGTAGGGCAATCATTTGTAGGATATTTGAAATTTGGCATGTATCATTAATTTAGGGGKTAGGTGTCATTTKTTTGCTATTTGTATAAAAATACATGACATTGTGCATCTTATCTTATATACTTTGGTTAGTAGAGTGTCTGAAGATATTTTTGGTGCCAGTTTAGGAAATCCTGACAGAACAGTTGGGGGRAAGTGCCTGACAAGGTTTTCAAAATGAGCTCAGATTTTGTCACTTTTTGTTGATGTCAGCTGTAATAAGTTCAATATTAGTTACYTGGATTTAGTTAAGCAATCAGTTTTTAACATTTTRGTACCAATAAAACAGACCTKAAACAAAAGATCTGGTGATTATGGTCAGAMGTTATATAGACACAGGCATGATTTTTAGCATTAACCTTGAATTCTGACTGAAATGTATTTTTGTAGTTTAATGGGGTACCATTAGCCTGGTTAAAACCAGACCCTGTCCTTCACTTTGGTTCGTACAAGGGTCTGGACTTGATGCATAGAGAAGTGATT
>NW_013952418.1:1128764-1130054 GCF_001266775.1 Austrofundulus limnaeus | reverse complement strand
GTTCAATACAGTGCTTTAGGTTCAATACACATTTGTATCGAACAATACAGATTTTTTATATTTATTTTATCAGTTTGTCCTCTGAAGATGCTCTGTGTTGAAGGATCAGTGGATCTGTGTTCGACTACTCCACCTAGGCTGCATTTTTGAGCACAGATCCACTGAGAAACTTGCTGTTTCAGCAACTTTTAATTAAAAAACTGGACTTTTGAGGTTAAACAAATGTTCAGAATAAATTTCAATAAATTACAATAARAAAGGCATGGACATTTCTCTGTTTTTATATTGAAAACATATCAAACTGTGAGACTATAGTATCAAACTGAACCAAATCGTGAATTTTCTGTATCTCTGCACCCCTAGTAAGTACATTCACTTAAATTTTGTTAAAGTATTTTATTTTGACGTATATTTTATGGTATTCAGCACATAAGAATTATACTTTTACTTCTTTACTTTAAAAATTAACACCTACAGATTTAAATAAAATATATATATATCAAACACTTAATGAAAAGAGTTGTTTTTGCACTCTAAAAATGAAGTGTTGAATTTACTACACCAAGTTGTGTCAATTGGTTCAACTAACCAAGTAAATGTAAAGCAGTTTACATATATTTGTTAAAAGAAATGTATAAATTGCTAAATTTACTCCGTTTAATGGAACCAGCTTGGTTCAGTAAATTCAACACTTCATTCCTTAGATTGTAAAGGTACTTTTACTTTCCTGATTACTGTGAGAAGTTTTATAACTTACTTCTTATCAGCAAAATTCATTTGAACAGTCATTATCTATTGAGGTGTTTTACTTTTACTTTATTTCCTTCAAGTATTTTTTTGGTCAAATATTAAAAAATACCCTAATGTGCAAAACGATCTGATCCTGCACTGTACAGTATATTAGTACTTGTAGTATATGTTAATGTTAAATGAATGACTGTCAGCTACTACCACAACTAATCTTAGCTCACTATCTGAAGCTTTTGTTGAGTTCTACCTGTTTTTGTGTTTTAGAAGTTTGTTCAGGCGACAATTTCAACAAAATCCAAAACTATAGTTTGTGATATTTTGCTAACCGACAGTTGTTCTGTAGACATTCTTGAAATGTTTTGCATAAAAAATATTGTTTTATACGTCAAATTTCTTTATGAAATCCTGACTACAACATATCAGACTTCTAAAACAGTGTTTCCCAAAGTTGGGGTCGGGACCCAAAGTGGGGTCCCGAAACATCAAGGTGGGGTCCTGAAAACATTTTCTGAATCAATTACATTTTTGCCTTAGTTGTTA
>NW_013952418.1:1122150-1126282 GCF_001266775.1 Austrofundulus limnaeus | reverse complement strand
TATTACAAAAACACAAAAAAGTATAAATAAGTATTTATATTTGTGTACAAGCTGTTTAGATTGTCAAAAATCCTTTGTTTGTAGGGTTATTAACGAAGTTCATGTACTTAGACCAGCAATATTTGGTGTCACAAGTTTTTGCCATGGATATTTTGTGGGTCAGAAGACAAAACGTTTGGGAACCACTGCTCTAAAGAATTGATTGCGTTGAGAATACCTACATCTGTTCACATCATGGTCTGTGTTTGTCACGTTTATGTTCCTGGGGAAACGCTGGAACGTTCCATAGGTTGAACAAAAAGGCAGGAAGAGGAAAAACAAGGGGATTATATGTGTACAAGGCTTCTAGAAACCTGAAACGACAACACTTCTGTCTGGCGCTCTTATCCGTCCATGTGGGCCCAGATGTCGGGTGGTTAGCCAGATTAGCAAACCGTAATAAAATCAAATCTCAGGTCCAAAAGAAAAGAAATGAAACGTGCTCATTCAGACCATATATCCATGATGATCATATTAAGAATAACTGTATGCAGCCGGAGTATTTCTCTGAGGAGATTAAAGAATAGGTATGATGAGATTAAGGAGAGGGATGAAGCGATTAAGACTGACTACTTTAAAATAATTATGAAAGGCTTAGAATGGTAGGTCAGACGGAGCATAATAAAGAGAGGCAGGGCACAGAGCAATCTGGAGTTTCTGATCCGTGGAAACAAAGATGGTCTCGTTGAGCTTGTTATGGTCTTATGCCAATGACATTTTTTAACTGTGATGCTTGATATCACCGGGAAAAGCAGGAAGAACAGAGGAGAGAAAATAAAAAAGAGAATAAAAACAAGACTCCTGCGCTCCCACATGACCTGAGAGAAACAATGACAATCAAATGGCCTGCAGCAGATTTCCCTCCTTCTCCCTCGCCGTCGTTTTCTTTCTACTTTTTCTGTGGACTTTGATGTACAAAATAGCCTCCAACCATTAACAGCACCATTACTTTCACTGCTAACCTCCAGCATTTTCTTTGTTTCTCTCAGATACACAAATGCCCACACTTTCCATCTTCCTCGAGCTACTTTCAAGGTATATTTTCCTTCACATTTTTGGGGGATTTTTATTTATTTATCTTTTTATTTTATTTTTTGTGGTTGTGGGTAACATGAAAGAGCAGAAAATTGTTGGCCATCTGCAGCTTCAGCACTCGCAATCAGATTCTACAGGTTGAAAACTTATTTCTGACTGACACAGACATTATTTATTATTTCTTTATTGTCCTATACTTATGTCTGAACGCTCACGCCTTAGATGAAAACAGCAGAAATATGGATGTCAAAACTTTGGTACTTTGGGATTTTGCTTTCTTCAAGCCACTCTGTGTCAAACTGAAGGCCTGCATACCAAATGTGGCCCTGTGTGCTGCTTTAAAGTGSCTGTGACATCAATTTTTTGTAATAAATATGAACACATTTTTGGAAAGATAACATTAATAACATATTGCAAAACTAATTTCACACTGCTGAGATGAACAGTTGTTGAGATATTTGCATGTGAAGAAACAGGAAGTGACATCAAAGGGGAATGTCTGCATGTAAACAGAGTATTGCTACAATAGCTAACACAGACTGTAAAGAATCTGATGTTTCTGTTGATTATTTTGAGTTACCATCAGAGAGATGAAGGACAGTTAGTTTAAATATTGTTTCAACAAAGACCAGAGTTGTCTTTCTAAAAGAGTTCCCCTTTGATGTCACTTCCTGTTTCACTTTAGCTGAGCCACGTTCCAAAAAATGTGATTTATGTGAAAAAATTAGTAAAATCATGAGTATTATGCAAAGCTTCTTAAATTTAGTTTTTTTTCTTTGACTTTCTGTATTTGAAGGATATACATGTCACAGGCACTTTAAAGCCATTATTAATCATAAACTACATCTCCCATAATGCAAGTTGTTGCGGCATCCCACCACTAGGTGGAGCTGCACAGGGTTCAACAGAAGCCAAAGAAAGTCACAGTAAAAATCTCTATTTATCTGCCTTTTCCACTGGCTACTTTTGCTGCGACCTGGTTGTACAGGGAAGTGGGAAGTTCCCACTTACAAGTTACAAATTTAAACTGGAATCCCCTTCTGGTGGGAATTCTGCATCACAAATGGGAGCAAATCACAGTGAGTAAAAACTTTTATTTTACTTTTAATAGTAATTGTTTTATTTTTTTACATTTAGTCAGTCATACACGTAGTACTTTTCAGTGTTTATAAGAGGACACGTTGAAACGCTGTTCCTATGCAGGAAATACCAGGTAGAGCTCATATAGTGTTTKCTAGCGAGGCTTAGCTGCAGCAATGAGACGAGGAACGTTTTGTGTTTAGTCAAAGTTAAACACGAAAAGTTAATTTAAAAATGAGTTTGACACCCCTGCCCTGTGGTAACAACAAACATGGCCGCTCAGCCTGACCAGCTGATGACATCACACCCTGTCCTGTCRGCTACCACCACACCAAAGTCTAGCTCAACATCTGCAGAACTGGTTGAGCTGCAGACATTTTTGTGATTGMTAARGCTGCTAYGCTGYGGTGGTCRAYSGGTCCCAGACGTTCCAACGGTTCTGTTCGGACATTTTTATTGTGCTTCATGAGATCGTTTGATATCGCTGGAAACAAAAGAACATTATTATTTACAAAAACATACTGCCTGTTGGAAACAAAATATAAATGTGGAGGTTAWTAATGTCTTCAGCTTATTATTGCTCAAGTTTCCACCTTCTGCCTGTATCAAAAGTATCAGATGTTAATTTAGGTTAGAGCGTCAGGTTTTCAGTCAACAAACTGGTTTTTCATGAAGCCAGATGTGTGGAGCGTCACGATGAGGAAACRGCTTTTTTATTTACAGCAGCAGTTAATCGAGCTCATTTTTAGTAACAATGCTTTTTTTCCCCACCATCAATCCAACACCAGCCCACTAAATTCCCTTTGCAAAACAAATAAATCCATTAAAGTATGATTTAATTTAACAGCTTGATTAGTATTTAGGTTTTATTACCAGGAGAACGTGTTTCATTAATTGCTGAGTTAATTTAAATCAGTATTTCTCAACTCGACTTGAATGTAAGTATTTATACTATTTATAATAAAACATGTATTCATGCAGGCTGGCTTTTAAAAATATGTTTTTTGTTGTTGTTGTATTTTTTTTTTTTTTGCATCTGGACGACAAACATGGCTTTTTTTGTTCAAAATCCTGTTTTTCCCGTCTCTTCTGCCCTTCATGCCGTGCATACAAAATGCATGCACAACAATCAGCTTTAGACCTGAGCACTAACCGTAGCAACATGCTGACAGAGGACTGTCAGCATGTTGCAGGATGCTCGGCTCTTTGATCATACAAAGGGCAGCAGCAGAATGATAGACAGCTGTGTACCCTATAAGCAGCACTAACCAGAGTTCTGAATGAAATCAACTTTTATCAACRGATTTCTGTCTTTTTTCGTTGACGATCCAAATGTCACAGTCAGGAGGTCGCAGTCACCTGTAGGTTTCGTATCGCTGAATGGCCTTCATGTCACATATCTAAGGACGCTGGTGCTGGCTTGGCAAAACGATATGGATGAGTAATGGGATGCCACCTCATCCGGACACCCTGGGAAGGTGAGGGTCYGCTGCCAAGCCCCGGTCCCCGTTGACCTCTCTTACTTGCGCCATCAGCAGATTTGCCAATGACACCCTGTGAGCCACTCTCACCGGCGCTGACACATCGGACGGTTCTGTCTTATTTTGCAAATCTCTGATATGACAGCGTGCACATCCGTTATGATGTTAAAGGCCCGGCGACCATCAAAGGAATGATGTTTATTCCAGAGTTTTAAACTAAAATCATCTTGTGTTTCACCTGGTGACTCTCRGCTGCTTCCAAACCAGATTTTAGCTCCATATTTGTAAAACTGAGTGAGCTAAAATAATTATGTTTGCTAAGCTCGTTTAGCCATAACGACCACAATAAAATGTAGTCAGGTAGATGAACATCAGATTCATAACAGCTCCATTAATACAAATTTAACTAGAGAATTTGCATTTCCTACGAAAATGCAAGGGTGAATGCCTGTTGCGCAAAACATAAGCTAAAAGCTAAAGGCAGCAGACTGAAGTTG
>NW_013952418.1:1119291-1121806 GCF_001266775.1 Austrofundulus limnaeus | reverse complement strand
AACAAGTTTATTAATTTTACACATTCTGTTATTGTTTAGTAAACCCGTCTCAAAACAAGATCAAAAATATGTTTATTTTTTGGCTGGATATAAGATTTTAAAACTTGGCTAGATGGACAATTTTTGATATGAAGGGCATTTCCACTGGTTAATGAGATATTTTGCTAACAGAGGCAAACACAGACGTGTCACCGTCAGCAGAGGGTGAGAATAAATGTTTATGATGGAACGACTCATGACTGAAACAAAACTTCTCTCCAACTAAACACGCCAACAAATCAACTCGCTCTTTTACTTTTTATTCACTTTTTTTATTCCTCTTTTTTTTATGACGAGTAAAATTTGGATGTTTTTCTCAGGCAGGCGGACATAAAAGGGGCCTGGGAGCACACTGCTGATTCAAGGTTTTAGCCGAGCAAATCTTCGGCGAGGAGCTGAGAGCACAGAGCTGGCCATTTTGCAGTTTGCTCTCATCTGCCAATTTCTTCCCGGGGCTTTCAGAGTCAATCAAAGAGCTACGAGAACGCTCACACCAGTCTTTTAATTATTCATGGTAATTCTATGCCACTACACACACTCTCTGCTGCCCCTGTCGCCTCCCCCAAGTGAGGTGTGCTCTGATGTGTTTACCGAATATATAAAAGAAAAAAAAAATCCTCCGCCCCGTTACAAAACTGAATCTTTGCTCGCCGTGTGTTGTGTTGGCAGCTACGTCAGGGTTGTCTGGCTTTCACTTCTTTAGGAAGCTGAGCTGATAAATGTTTGGACCCTTGGAAGCCAGCTCTTGTTGCCCTTTTAATCCCCGTTTCTTGGACGTGTTGCACACTTAAGTCCAGATTCTGCAAACATAGATATTTGCCATTTTCTGCATTCATCGGTCCTCAACCACAGGTGGAGAAGAAGATTGTTTGGAAACAAGAGCCTCGTCACGTAGACAGCRTCCCAGTCTCATGCATGTTTTAGGGCTTCAGGAGCCTGACCTCTTGATACCATCTGTTCCTGTTCAAATGGGAGCAATCCCTGATAAGTTGTGCAAAAAAAAAAACCTGTCTATCATCATGTCTGCAGGGGGATAAGAATTTGTTTGATAAGCACAAGAGCTGCTAAAAATGCATTCATTTCCTTCCATATGAGCTAATTAAGTAGAAAGGGGGGCCAACTCTGCCATTCTGAGCTGTCCATCAACCTGCTGCCAACCACTGACATCACAAGCTAGATGTCAGGCTCAACCTTTTGTGTGGGAGACAGGCCTATTACCAGGAAGTGCAAGCAGAAGGCTTTAAGTGAGTGGAAGGCGGGCGCTTGATGTTATCGAAAAAAAAATCTCTTTGTGAAGAAAAGAACCCCAAAAATCACTCATCCTCGCATCACAAAGTGCATTAACTTTGAAAAGAGGAAGAGGGAACTGGGGCAAATTTGTATTTTTGCAAAGGTAAGACGCTGGCTGCGAGCTAGCAGCTTCAATATGCCGTACGATATACAGTAGGCTCTTGATGTCCTCTCACAACCTTCATTTCACACAAATCAAACGAGGCGCTGCTGCTTTTTTGGGGGCCTTTGAGGGAAAGGTGATATCTCCAGTGCAGAGAAGCTGTTTTTAATTTTATTTTATTTTTTTGTTGGTTGGTTGTTTGGTGGTTGGAGAAAAATGGCACACCTCCTCCTTCTGACTTGTCTTCACAAGTCTTGTCAAGCTAGAAAGAAAAAAAAACATAAAATAAAAAGGAAAAGGGGGAAATGTTTCATGTCTCCTGTCTTTTTCCTGCCGAAAGCAAAAAAGGAGGGTGAAAAGAAAGCTGGGAAAGATACAGTGACATACCAAGAGAGGATATGGCTGGGATGAAAGCGTGTCACTTTGTGAGAAATGATCATGAAATGCCCCCTTTTTGCCTCTTTTGAAAACAGATTTTGTCAGAATTTGAAGGATATATTGTTCCTGTTCTGCGGCGCCACTCGAGACGGGGATGAGACTTTGAAATGGAGTGTTTACAAGCCGGTCAGATGTGTGCTTTTGATAGAAGTGACAAACCGTTGAAGGAGGAGACTGAAAGGTCCGTAAAATACTTTAAGTSTATTCACTGTTGGTTTAACATAGAGAGGAGCTCCTGACTGATCCTGACACGTGTTCAAACCAGTCGGCTTCATGCAGCAGCAGCACCGAGCAACAACATGTCAATATGAAACACAAAACGTCACATTTGGGCTGCGAGTCAGCTACGTTTGGAGCTGAAGTGAGTTTTATTTTTTGCCAAACTTCTGGAGCTGCTGGACACAAAGAACAGACTGATATTGTTTCCTTATTGTTTATTGATTTYTCAGKGATTTTTGGTCAACCRTATCACAGAAATGGCTGAACCRATGAAATCTGGCAGGGATGTAGATGAGTCTGACCTACACTGCACCAGCCAACAGTTACAATGACCCCATATTTGAGGAGGGGGCTCCATCTGAAAAGGGGGTGTCTGGACAAGCAAAAATGCTTATAACTCAAAAACTATTCAACATAGAAGCTTCA
>NW_013952418.1:1107818-1118335 GCF_001266775.1 Austrofundulus limnaeus | reverse complement strand
ATGCCTCATATTAACCAGATAGTGGTTTAATGCCTCATATTAACCAGCTGACAATTGGAAGCCATTCTATGGGACGGGGAACCTGCTAACTGGCACAGGCGGGACATTCTGAAGCCATTCTAGGGGACTGATAATGCCTAATAACGTCCATTTCATGGATGATAACATCCGAARCGGGKGTGTTAGACAATGAAAGTGAAACATCTGTCATTTTAGTGTGGGAGGTTTCATGGCTAAACTGGACCAGCCTGGTGCCAGACTTCATTAATTGCACATTGCACCAGTAWGAGCAGAGTGTGAAGGTTCAATTAGTAGGGTAAAAGCACAGTTTGGTTCAAAATATTACAATGTACACAACATTATGGGTGACATACCAGAGTTCAAAAGAGGACAAACTGTTGGTGCACGTCTTGCTGGTGCATCTGTGACCAAGACAGCAAGTCTTTGTGATGKATCAAGAGCCACAGTATCCAGGGTAATGTCAGCATACCACCAAGAAGGACCACCCACRTCCAACAAGATTAACTGTGGACGCAAGAGGAAGCTGTCTGAAAGGGATGTTCTGGTCTAAAACCAGCTGTTTCAGTTTCATTGTCTAACCTCTGTATGCTACCAGCAGTATCTAGTTGAAGTATAAACTGAAATCCATTCAGTGATTCATGAATTAATTTGTTAGCGATTCAGACAAATGAGTACATAAAGACAAAAACATTATCGCTCCGGGAGATAAACACAACTTATTGCTACAACAACGCTCACTGAAGTCAGCATCCTCAAAGTGTGACAATAGCTGTTCTTTTCAATCTGAAATGCTGCGAATATGATCCTTTTTGTTTTGGTTTCATCTTCCTGTAATGTTTCTGTGGTTTTAATGCGTCTATTTCTGTCTGCAGAAACAACAAACCTTCAAACAATCCTGCTGGTAAATAAAATGTTTCAGAGCAAATCAGCTCCTCGAGTAGATTTACAATTATGGGTCTATTCTTTAAAACCAGAGATGGCAGGTTTGAGGTTTTTTTTTTTTTCGAGAACAGAGAGCTGCATTTTTCAGGAAGTGGAAAAATAAAGAGGCAATCATACATGAAACATCTGAGTAGAATAATGTGTAAATATCTTATATTTAATTTCACTAAAGAAAAACAATATTTTCTTTGCCGTTTTTAGACAAGTCAAACAAAAGGCTGCAATGGAACAAACGGATGCAATATTCATGAAAGAATTCATCCTTCCCTTAAAACATGAACGCTTGTTTGTAAACATCCTTTTCACAGAGTAATCCTGGTCAGCCTACAGGAAAGGAATTCCAATTTAAATTCCCCTAAATAACGGCGGAAGACACACTTGGCCTGAAGCAGAACGTTTATCACGAGTAACATCAAGAGAGCAGCATTGTATAACACTGCTCTGCATTCCCAGCGTGTTTACCCCCTCCCCTGCTGCGGCGGTGATAAATGGCAAACACTGAGGCGGTTCTCACCTCCGAGGACCCCGGCCTTACCCTCGCCAGTGTCCGGCAAAGGATTCTGTCTGATTACAAACGGTGGTACAAATTCACACAGGTGGTACAAAAGACACAAAGAGGTAATACTTTCCCCGTGCAGCTAGAAGTGTTTGGCTCATTCAGCTCAACTAGATTCATTCATAAAACAAGAAATTTCACCAAAATGATGCACAATGATAATTATGTAGCAGACAAACAGCCATCACCCCCAAAACATCATCAAAAAGAAGTGAAGAGTGTAAAAGAATAAAACATTTCTCAAGTCAAATTTATTTCTAACGCGCATTTAATGAAACAAGTTGTTACATTTTTATTTCATTTTTGCACTTTTCTTATCTTCTCACCTGCTTTCTGAGGCACCCCTACCTCCCCCTAGTGGTCCCCAATGAGACTGCAGTCCCAACTTAAAAAAAAAAAAACACTGACTCAGCAGATTCATGGAACCATCTTGAATCCAATGGCTCCAAAAGTKAATCAGTCGAAGACGTGCATACAAAATTAATTTAAGAGTTCCACTAACATCTGCCCTGTGGCTCATGTAATATTTTACTAACAGACAGGCAATTAGAGCTACACATTCTCACTCCCATGTCGTCACATATTGACGCTTTTCCAAGGTTCCCTCTATGTCCGATTTTGACGCGCCGGGTACCCCCCTCGCGTCAGTCCTTGACGCCCGCGGCTTTTCCGGGTTGCGCCACCAGGGGTCTTTGGGTCGGGGGTCTGAGGTTAACATGAGGGATCAGGATTAATGGTTAAGTTTAGGTACTGGGATCAGGGGTAGGATGTCCATGGTGAATATTAGGTAATTTCAGGCTTTGGAACATGTTGACGTGAATTTCCTACATTTTCTAAAAATGGTTAATTTTAGGTACTAGGGTCAGGGACAGGATGTCTAAAGTGAACAAAGGTAATTTCAGGCTTCGAAACGGTAGTTTTTGCGCATTTTCTACACTTTCTGAAAATATGAAAACAGATTTCGCCCCATCTCGTCAGTAACTGTCGTGACGGGGTTACCCGGCGCGTCAAAATCGGACGTAGAGGGAACCTTGGAAAAGCGTCAATATGTGACGACATGGGAGTGAGAATGGGTTGATTAGAGATAATGCGATATTACAAGATCTGCAGTCTTCATTGGGTCATTTTGAATGATGAGACAGGACTGGGTGATATGGCCCCCCAAAAAAATCTCAGATTCTTTTCATCTCAAATTAAATTTATGATTTTAATCAATTTTGTTTCCCTCTTAACGGAGTGCCTCTGTTTCAGGTGTCGAAACAAATTTGTTGTACTCCTGCTTTTGTAGCAAGAGCCTTCAAACAGATTTAGCAGCGAGGTGTTTGTTGCTCCAAGTCCAAGGTTGTAAAACMTCACCAGTTCCAGATAATTGAAGAAACTGTGCCTTTTTAGGGAAGTAGATCCTCTTTGCTAGCTGCCATATTGTCATGTCGTGTACCAAGCGTCTTGAGGGACAGGTGGGGTGACCTCTGAACTACAGAAGCCCCAAAGAGTGCACTGGTGCAACATTTGAAGCAACATTTGGTGCAACATTTGAAGTGCACTGGTGGGAAAAAAATCCTGATTTTCCCCAAATTAAAYCTTAATAAATGGAAAATTCGAATTAATCGATTAAATCGATTCATCGCCAACCCTGTAATGAGAGAAAAATGGTCTAATAGCCTGGATTAAAACATTCTTCCTTCATGCCTTATGCTTTACGACTGATGTCACAGCTGATAAACTCTTGTAGAAGGGGTTAGATTTTACAAGAAATATTTGGTATTAGGAGCAGATAAGCAGCCATCATCTGAAAAGCAATGAAAGGAGATATTTTCCTCAGAACAGAATCCATAGTATGTGCAGAAAAACCACAGGACTGAGATTTGAGCCCTGAGGAACCCCACAACAAACAGGCTCTAAGCTATAAGGAGATAATGTGTTGAAATGTAATTTCTAGATTTGAGGTTTTTTTTTTCCTGCTTCTCAGGTTGATGAGATAAAACGAAACAATATCATTGGTTGAGTGAGTGAAAATCACGAGGAGGTGATTCTTTAACAGAGTGTGAATCTGAAAGAGGAGATCAATGATGCATATCGCACTACAGAAGCATGAAGCTGCATCTCAAAGACTAACTGGGCAGCAAAGACCATCCTTCTCCCATTTCAAGTCTGTCCTCTCTGCCTTCTGTGTCCCAGTAGCACTTTTTATCATCATCACTCCCCCACCCCCCTTTAGTTACTTGAATGAGTGGTTAGTAGCCATGGAGACAAAAGTCACCACTGTTCATAAAATATTCCTCTAACTTATCACAATGGTCACGCAAACACGGTGTGTTAACTTTCAAAAGCTTTAACGTGGGGTGCAATGCTGACAAATGCTTGTGCTGAAGTGCTAGCTCTTAAAAATGCTCAATTTGTCTTGCATTTAGTGAGAGCTGTGTAGGCGGAAAAGGAGAAGAAAACACAGAGAAGCATCAAGTAATCCCTGAATGGATATTTTATATTGAAAATAACAACAAAGTGTGTCTGGTGTGTTTGGGGGGTCATACAGAGCCTTTAGAGGATAACAACAGAGCACACAGGCAGCAAGGGAAATAAAGTGAATTCTGTGATGTCTGTAGGATCCCTGATTTCCGCTGTTGAGTGAAAAAGGGAAAAAAAATAAAATATTGCTGCGCTGCCAAGTATTGGCTTCAAAATTTTGACTCGCTGTGATGTAGCTGTCATCCTTTCAAAGGGAGTGGATAGCAAGGGGGAATGGGTGCATGTACCATGTCTTTCACTGAGCTTTTCTGAAGTCCAGAGGAAGATGCACTACTTCTATTTCAATCTGCATGAAGAGAATGYTGAGCTGGGTGTTAATTCAACATGTCATCTCTGAGGCTCTTCCTTTGAGCAGCTTGATGGGTGATGGCGAAGGTGATCTCCAGCTGCAGACGGCAGCTTAGATGGAGGGGAAAAAATACCAACGTGCTGTAGAGAACTGTGATTTGGACCAAGAAATGATGGTGGCTGGTGTCAGAAATGCACCATTCTGCTTGATTGGAAACGGGGCTCAAAAGAGCAAACCAAAATATACTAATATTAACGATAATACAAAAACATTTTCAGTGTATGGTAATGTTCTTTCATAATAACTGAAGAAACTTTGTAGCTGTTTTGGTCAGATGTTACTGTTCTGCATATTTTTAATGTGATGTTGAGGATAGGGCTGGGTACCGTGGCCAATTCTCTAAATCGATTCATCATGATTTGATTCAATTCGATTTTAAATAATGAAAATATTCCAACTGTGTTGCAAAATACAAATTCACTTTTCTYTTCACCATAAACAGCAGGTTTTAAGGGCAAACTTGTAAATTGAAGTTTATTCTTGAAACAAAACTCTCAAATTTCAAAGATTTTAAAACTAAAAAGGAATTATAAGTGACAGTGTTGTTCGATGCATTTATATTTAAGAATAAGGATATTTTCTTGATGATTAAGACATGATGGAATAAGGTTGCAGGAGAAGAGGTGGACTGATAATTTACTTCTGCCCACTCCTTTTGAGTGTATGAAAATTGTATATTTGTAATGTTTCTGTTAGCTTCTGTTATGTTMAATAAAACTTATTAAAAATACATTAAAAATATACAACTACAACATTCCATCCCTGTGGATTTCATCAAGAAGTTTCCTAAAGTTTAAAATAATAATATTGGTAACAAAATTGTGCAAATTTCCCCACGGTGGGATCAACAAAGTTGTATCTTATCTTATCTTATCTAAAGCTAAACAATATTGTTAGAAAATTGTCTTTCACACATTTCTACATGCTGGGGAGAACAGTTTTAGGCAAATGTGGTATATAAATATGATAGTTTTGGTTCGAAGCTTGCTTTATTTTCCTCTACAAGGTATGAGAGTAAATCTTTACAAACCGAAGTTGCCATAGTTTCTGTTGTCTTTAAGTTCTGCAGAGAGTCAGCTGGTAATGTTAGTGGTTCCTTACTTTCTTTTATTTTGCTCCAGACAACTTGTTGTCAGAAGCTAACRTTAGCAGTGAACATCAGCCACATGTAAACATACGGCAAGCCAGAAGAGACAAATGACACCATGGGGAAAATCCATCTCATTCACTGTTAATTCATTTTCCCAAATTTAAATGAGATCCAAGATTGATTAAAACCATTTTTTACCCARCCCTAGGTGAGSACGACTCTCAGYGACGACCACACCAAATTTGAGCYCAATATCTGTAAATCTGACTGGTTACATCCATTCTTGTGCTAGCTGACGTTGATTATTTGTGGTGGCCGTCATAAATCAGGTCGACTCCGAATGTTAGTAAGTCTTAAGAAAACATGTAATGAGTTTAACTAAAATCTCCCGTTGGTTCATCTGGTTTTTTGGTACTAGAGAGCGTTAATGTTAACATTTACCCTACGTGTTGTGGATTACTCAACAAGTGCTGTAACAAACTTTAGCTCAATATCTCAAAAACTCAAGATTAACCATTCCTCCAAAAGTCTCCAGAAGTTAACAAGCTGTTGATGTTTATTCAATAATTTTGCATTATTTTGCTAACAATCCTGACTACTGAGCTCCGCTGCTTTCACCATTTGGCAGTGATAAGAAGTAAAAGCTTTGACTATCATAAATATACTGTTCATATAAAGACAAAGGGTTTCATGATTAAAAAAACTCAATTCTCCCACAAGAAGTGGGATTTGCACCAGCATCACCAACACAATGATTAAAGTTTAACAGTGAACTATTTGTCAGTCAAGTTAAAAGCTCACAGTGTGTTATTTCTATTGCTGCAAAATACAAAATTAATTGCACCCTGAGCAAATCCCTGTCATTTCCCTGCTTCCTGTTAAAACATGGAAGGATGGAATATTTAAACATTAAAACTTGTGTAACAATTGTTAGTTTTAGAGGGGTTTTTTCTTTCTTTTTTGTAAGACGATTCAGAAGCATCCRTCCTCGCCGTCAGGATTTCTGAGGCAGCAGCGGTTGCACCGTCATTGACTAAACGTGTGCTGACAACCTGTCTGCCTGAAAGGCTTTTTATTGCCACAGTTTGCCTCCAGGCAGAACATCGGCCATGTTTAGCACACTCTGCATGGACCGGGGAAACTTCCAGGCCTTTAGATTTCTACATTATCTATTTAGTATTAAAAACACACACGTTGTGGGGAAGAGATAGCACAATGGGTTGACTTCAAAGGCTGCAGTCACTCCACTCTGCCTGTCTTTGTTGAGATGTCTGTGCTTTTGCAGATAGATAACGATGCTTTGCTCTCTGCGTTAACTAATCTGCAGAGCTTTTAGTCATTGTTGAACGTTTTAGAGATTCTGGTTTTACATTTTGTCAGTTTTCATTTCTTTTTCTTGTCAGCTTTATTCACAAACCAGATGTCTCTGTGTGGATTTGTTTTGCAAATTGAAGCTGGGGTTTTAGAACCTATCAATAAGTTTTGGTGAGATGGAGAACTGAGCAGTGAACGACTTCAACGCCTTCGAAAACAAACCTGTTGACCCTGTATTTACCTGCTTCTGTGTCTGTCTTCATTTGACYGACTTTTAGTAAAATATCTCATGAACCAATGAAAATGTTGTTCATCTACAACTGATTATCTTTTAGAATCCATCTGGTTCATGATGACTRGCTTTTAGCTAGTTGTTTGGTGCCTTTAGCTTTTAGCAAACTTTTATTTTAGGCCAACCATTTGCTACTTTAGCTGCTAGCCTTTTGCTGCTTTTAGATTTCAACTAATATTTTGTTTAATTTAGCTAGCAATGTTTTTTTGCTAATTTTGCTACTATTCACTACAGTTTTATTACATTTGGCTTTCATTTAGCTAATTTTAGCCATATTTTTTAGATGTTTTTCACCCTTTTTTTACTTCAGCTGATAGCTAGCCTCTTGCTGCTTTTACATTCCAGCTAAAGTTTTGTAGCATTTTGCAACACTTTTTGCAAATATGCTATTCATTACTGTTTTGTTACATTTGGTTTTCCTTTTGCTAAGTTTAGATCTCTTTTAGATGTTTTTTTGTCATTTTTTAGCTTTTAGCAAATGTTCTGCTTCTTTTAGTTTTAAAAACTCAGTTTCAGCAGTGTTCACGTTGTATTTTTGCAGAAATGTTCTTTCTCCGATTCATTTACTTGAGAACATTTTAAAAAAATGTTGTTGTTTTTTTTACTTTTGTTCACCTCTCATTACAAACTCATTTATCCAAATTTGTTTTGGTTTCCCAGTTTTATATTTCCAAGGCAGCCTTGAGCAAATGGTCYTTTACAAACATTTTTGTTTAGTTTTTTAAAAAAAGTTGATTTAAACTAATAAAAAGTGCAGAAAATAACTGAGCATGCAGCTTTTCAGCTCGTTCCATCTTCCAACATCTCTCTCTCTCTCAAATGCGTCTCAGGTGTAAAATGCAACACACAATTGCATTTTGGGTAACATAACAAAAAACATGCAGATTGTGTAGAAGCCATTACAACTGACTGTACCTCATTTATTAAACACAAAACCTTATAATAAATACATTAAAGTACCATCCTGCAAACTTCATTTGTRGAAATCACTGGAAGCTTTTCAAAGGTTCAATGTGATTCCATTTATTTCCACCATGTCAGACTTTCCCATTCAATACACTGTTTCCACAGCCTCATCCATATCTGCAGATCAGGAATGGTGATTTTTTTTTCCTTTCCATATGACTGAAAGCCTTTGAACTGCTCTATATACATCAGATTTCTTTTTCCTCCATTCCTTTCTCAAGTCWATGGTTATTTATTTGTTTATTTCTGCGGCAGTGGGCAGGATTAGTCAGCAGCGGCAGCCCCTACTATCAGTCCAAGATGTGCTCTTCCATCCTGCTGCTGCGCACTGATAAAGGAACTGTTTGACGAGTGACTCAGGTGCACCCAGAGCCTCGTAGAAAACAACATTTCTCTCACTGGGAGACAGTCCTGCATGTTAATGACGGCCGATGAGCAAAGAGGGAACATGCAGCACATAATCATGGAGCAAAAAGCAACAAAGCTTCTGTGTAAAACTGAAGAAACTTTGCTGCACGATCTGATCCCTCGGTCTGTCACCTGCTGAACTCTACTCAGAAACACYGTTTAAAATCTGAGCTTAACTCACTAATCAGAGCAAAAGGATTTGAGAAAGAGCATGCATACTGGAAGGACCGTCGTTTATTTTCAAGCTGCAGAACCTTTGGAACCGACTTATCTCCAGAATTAAAGTCAGCTTTTAAATATTTATGTTCTGCAAAAATGCAGCGAGCTGAGTGCTCAATGATTCTGCTGAAATAGGTGGAAAAAGCTCAAACTTGTTAAAGCTAAAACAGTCAGAGGAAGTAAAATTTGTRTAAAAAACTGTAGCAGGATGAAAGCTAAAAGCTAAAACTAGCAAAGATGTGAAAATATGATAAACAGCAAATGCTCAAATTAGCAAAACAAAAACTTAAAACCGACRACAGTAGCTAAAACCTACAATTTGCAAACCAATAGCTATAGGTTAATATTAGCTAAACAGTAGCTCAGAGCTAAAAAAAAACCATAAACGAGCAAATTTCAAATGAGCAAAACAACAGCTAAAAGCTTAAAGAAGCAAAGAGTTGATAAAAGCCAAAATACGCAAATCACTAGGTAAAAACTAAAACTGGAAAAGCAGCATGTATGGCTAAAATGAGCAAAACAGTAGCTAAAAGCTAAATAAACTGTACATTTTCAAACAATCTAACAGCAGGTATGAGCTAAAATGTGCAAAACAGTAGCTAAAATAAAAAAACGTAAATGTTTAAATGACCAAAACAGGTAAAAATAAAACAAATAAACCAGTAGGTATGAGCGAGCTAAAATGAGCAAAACAGTAGCTAAAAAAACTGTAAATTTTTGAATGATCAAACAGCTGGTAAAAATAAAATAAGTCAACCAGTATGTATGTGCTAAAATTAGCAGCTTAAAGCTAAATTTACTGAAACAGTAGCTGAAATCGAAGAGCAGCAAAATCTTAGCTAAAAGTTAAAACCAGCACAACAGTACGTACAAGCTAATAATACCAGTACAGTAGTGTCAAAGTAACAAACCAGTAGCTAAAAGCTCCAGTATTCAAGGATTTTGAGAAATCTCGATGTGTTTCTGCGAAGGAAAAATTTAATTAAAATTACCAAATTCCTGAAAAAATCCTGAATGAGCTGAACATTTTGTTTTATGATTAAAAGAAAGCTCAAAGTAGGAGCTGAAATTCTATCAGGAAGAAACCATAAACAGAAAACAGCTTGCTAACAGTTTAAAATTAGCTAAAGTTTGAAACTTGAATGTTTATAGCCATGCCTGTCTGCCCTCTTCTAGCTGTTATTTAAGAGTCTGCTGCTGTCCAAACTAGTAACTGCTTCACTAGAAGACATTAAGTTTAAGTCAGCAGATCTGTAGGTGCACGCTGAGAGGCTGGGCCAAATGGTGCAGAAATAATATGTGTAAAGTACTCTTACATTCAGGGGGCAGAATCCCCCCTTTTTACTGTCTTACCGAGTTTAATTTCTGATATGTTTGGGCTCCGGCTGCACAGTCCTGAGCCTCGGTAGTGCTCTGAATTACAAATGACTTTTACAGTGATCTCCCCTGACTTCTAAAGGAGGGGGTGGCAGGAAAACTTACAAGAACAGCAGAAAAAAAAACAAGTAAAAGGAAGCATACATCTTTAACAGAACATAGGTGAAGGATGAGTCACAGCATGTTTGCTTATATACAGTGCCTCCTCTTCCTGCTGCCTTTCCACAGTGYAATGCAATGATACTTGCTGATCTGTTCTTATTTAGCTTGTAAGCAGAGTTGTAAAGTAACTAAGCACAAACACTTTGTTACTGTACTTTACTTGAGTAATTTTTTTCAGCCTACTTTTTTACTCCTTACGGAAAATCTAACTGCTCATTTTAAATCAATACTTTTACTTTTAATGCTTAAGTACAAAAAATATCAGATTTTTACGACTTTTACTCAAGTACTATTC
>NW_013952418.1:1100309-1107139 GCF_001266775.1 Austrofundulus limnaeus | reverse complement strand
AAAATCGTATTGTTTGCAATTAAATGTCAGAAAAACTTTAATTTATTATTTTTATTCATTTTTTTGGCACTTGATTAATACAATTAATGCCACCAGGCAGTCTGACTACAGATTTCTCTGGGTCCTTCGCTCAATGCTCCTTTCCACTTCAAATATGACAAAAATTAAAAAAGAAAAAGTTCTGTAATTTATTTATCATAACTCCAGTTTCACCTGATCTATCAACACAATTTAAAAACTGATGTATAGCCTGACGCCTGTACTTTTGACACAGTTTGGAACAGATTTTTACGAAGAGCAAATCTTTCCCACTAAAGTARTTTACAGTGGTCATGTGACTAGGACATGCACGCATCCAGCAGGGATTAATTGTCTTATTAATAGTTACCGGCTAAATACTGCAATTAATCGTGATTAATTTCTTTGCCAATATCACCCAACCCTTCTGTGTTCTTCTTTATTGCTATAAACAACTTCAGTTGACCATTCTACGAAGTGTTTTTATTCTTTGGATCATRCATTTCTGTCCACAACAGCTTGGCGTCACGAACAGGATTCGAACCTGTGAGGGACACACAGCGGTTCTTCTTATTGCCCCTTGATGAAAAGCAAAGGTGGGCAATCGTGTTTTTATCAGTGTTTTAGGGGTGTAACAATACATCKATCTATATCGATATATTGATGGTTCATGATTCAGTTATATTGAGACAAAATGAAAATAGATTTATATCGTCATCATATTCTAGATGTGAATCCATATCATATGCCCATCTAACACAGTCATTGTGTTAGATGGGCATATGATATTGCATTACATTGATCGCAGACATGTGAGTTGAAACGAAATCATATCGTGACAGACTTTGTGATATCGAGAAATATGGAATCGTCATCCAAACATATCGATGCAATATCGTATCGTGATAAACCTGGTGATTCACACCCCTACTGTGTTTGTAGGTTTTTCTGTTGCAAAAGGTCTCATCAACCACTGCACACATTTTATAAGACATTCAGAAAATGTAACCTGATTCAGGATGGCTGTAAAAYAAAATAGATACAATTTGGACAATATGCATTCAAGCAATGCTATGCACATTTTTGTGCATTATGCAAGTTTATATCTGATCTGAATAGATTGAAATAAACATCCAAAGTCTGTAAATCTTCAAACATAAGGTACATTATGATCAAGTTTTATAAATCAACCTAAAWATGTGCTGCTCATATGTTGTGTATTTTTAATTCAAAAATGTTTTCACACTGAGACTAAACAACTTAAACAACATCACATTGCCTCCTACYTTTTTTTTGGTAATCTTAAAACAGTTTATTTAAACATGAGGACTAAAAATACTACAAGTTGCCCACATACAATGTCAAATGGTTCAGCTGAATAAAAGCTTTTAAAGAACTGTCAACATTTCATGCGAAGWCTCAACGCGTCTCTTAGTCAGAAGTGCCCAAAAGATGTCACAAGCCCAACGTCTGAGGTGAATCATTTCTGAATAATGGAAAAGGAAAAAGGGGAAAGAGATGTCCAACTGAGCAGATTCAGAACTAAACATATGAAATGAGCAAAATATGAAATGACACAGCGGATGGTAAACAGTCCATCTGTGTTTTCCCAGGGGATGCCTGCCAAAGTTTGAAATGCACTTAAAGAGGAAGTAAGGCAGTACAGTATCAATCAAAGAGCATTCTAATGGCACCGCCGCTTTGCTGATTTTGCCCTGAAAAAGATAAAAGAAGTGGCTGCATGGAGTTGAGAATCATAAAAGCACTAATGGATTATTCATCCACACAGAATCCCACCTATGATTTGTTTCATGCGACTCAAAAAGGCTAAATTTATCCAGTAATTTTGCACTAAGAATGCAGTGAATTTTGGGGAATAATTCTCTTTGTGCCTTTAGGACTTTGGACTTTAACAGAAAAATCCAACCACCTTTTTTTGGCATATTTTGCTGAGCTTTAGACAAATAATAGTCTAATCCAAACTYAGCACAAACAAATAAGGACATTTGTGTTTGGTAATTATTTTTTGTAACAATACTTCTTGGTAACAAGTCTTATAGCTGCACCTGTGGGTACCAGAAGCTCCAAACATTAAAAAAAACATCAAAATAAGAAGTTTGGTAAAGAAGATTTGGAAATAGTTCAGCTTTACTTCTCATCTCACAAACGCATGTTCCTTACAAACGTGACACCATTTAAAAAGGGAAATTCACAGGCTTTCCAATGGTATAAGATTTATTGCCAAGAAGCATTGTTGCTACAAAGAAATAATCTACTAAATTAGTGCAAAACTTATGAACGTCTTTGAAATCATTCCCACCACAAACCCACCCTACAAGCCAAAGTATTTAACCAAAATTTGATCAATGAGTTAGATCAGTGAGTATGAAACAAAAATCACTGAGTATGTGATGGGGATAACTCTCAGCTACTACCACACCCAATTTCAGCTCAATACCTGTAGAAATGATGGCGTTGTAGCAATTTTTGCCAACTTGAATCAGCTTGGCCTCAAACTGTAATCAGATTTAAGTAAAAAAAAATAAACAATAAAATAAAATATATTACCAAAACAATTGAAAAAACAAGCACCACATGTGATAAAATTAGAAAAAAAATTTGCTAAAAGCTACAATCAGCAATGAACTAACTGTTGAAATGAGTGAGCTTATAGCTAAAAGTGAAAATTACCAAAACAGAAGCTAAAAAAATGTGAACTTGTTTTGTACAGATCATTATTTGGCCCTATAAAAATAAACTGAATTGAATGAATGGGTAAAATTAGCTAAATTGTAGCTAAAAGCTAAAATTAACTAAATAGCATCTAAAAGGTTAAGAGCAAAATAGCATCAAATGAATTTAGCAAAAATTAGCTGTAATTTGAAAAATTTTAAATAAAATTTTGAAAATTAATTAAAAGCATAAAAACCCAACATTGTTTTTACTGAGTTGAATGTTTTTTATATATAAAGGGTTAAAGTAACAAAGTATGCAGGAGTAGCAAACACTCAAAGTTATAAACAGGAAATGTAAATGCTGAGTCAGCTTATTTTTACATGTGTTTAACTTATCTCCAGTGTTTCTCTGCAACAACGTGTTTTTATGTGATGAGGAATCTCCAGCAGCGAAGGGGGGATTTCAGAGATGGAACCAATCATTACTTATCAAAAGACACTCAAAGTAATTAATGACTTCTGCAAACTGTTGCAAGTGGAAAACATTAATGAATAATTTTCGATACATAATCAAGTAATTATGAAATGAACTCAAGAGTAAATTCAGGAACCATGATAATGAATACTGGTGATTATCAATTTGAAGCTATCTCCTTTTTAGCCTCCAGGGACCTGTGCTAGTTTGAGAAGGAGAGAAAGGCAGAGGAAGAATTTTTCTTCCCGACCCCAAGATAATGTACCGGTGCCACTCAAAGATCCAGAGTGACACGCAGCTGCAGAGAGACTGAATTTCTTCCCCATTTCACATTTTTCAGTCTAAAAGCCCTGTCATGTCTGCTCCGGTTCATTCCATTATATCAAGTGGAATCATCTTTATGTCTTCTAATGTGCAGCCTTGTACGCCACACTTTGCCCATTTCTAATGACAAACATGTTGAAAACTGCGCTAATTATTTATACCAGGTCCTCATTCTGTCAGCAATCCAAGGACAGTTTCAAGTRTCTCATGAAAATGTTTGATTTTTATGACGTGCCGAGAGCGGGGTAAGCCACGGCTGCTGAAACCACCAATTTATTCTCCTCAATATCCTCTTTTCTTGTTTGTTACCGATTTAATGGATCCTTTTTTACCTTTTACTTCAAATGCAGATGGTAAATTTGGGGATTTTGTGCTTAAAATTGATGCCATTATTCAACTTTTACAACAAAGAAGTTTGAAAGTTAGCAACTAAGTTTTACAGAAACATAAGAAAGTCAAAAAGGGAAGATTTTCCACCCTTTAATTAACAAAACTGTAGCCTAATTTAGTAAAACTAAGTGTAATATTAGCAAATGGATGCTTGGCAAAGGCTAAATTATGGATAGTGGATTAGTGGATAACAACTAAAAAAATGAACAAAATATTTCCCAATGTTAAAATGAAAAAACTTTAGCTAATAGAAATGTTTATAAAGCAGTAGCTAAAAGATAAAATTTACAAAAATGAAGCTAAGAGTGCTGTTGCATGCTCAAAATAGCTAAAAGATAAATTTAGCAAAAGTGTAGCTGTGTCTTAAAATGAGCAAACCAAAAGCTAACATTAGCAAGAATTTAGCTAAACTTAGCAAAACCAAAAAGCTAAATGTGTCAAAGCAGTAGCCAAAAGATAAAATTAGCATGGCTTTAGCTAGATTTAGACAAACCTTAGATAGAAGCTAAATTATCACAGCAGTGTGTAAAATCTGTAATTAGCTAAACTATTCCTAAAACTTTAAATTTTACTAAACAAAAGCTAAAAATTTCATTTGTAAATCTTTAGCTAAAATTAACAAAACCGTTAAAACCTAAAATGAGCAAACTGTAGCTAAAAGGCAAAATAATAAAATAGTAGATAAAATATAAAACAATCACCAACAATCATCAAATTTTGTTTGACTTTAGCTAACACTAGCAAAACAGTACAATATAACTGAAAATACCAAAACATTGGCTAAAAGCCAAAATTTGCTAAACCATATCTAGAAGTGAGGTAGCACAGTGGAGCAGTGGTTAGCACTGTTACCTCACAGCAAGATGGTTGTCGTTTTGCTTCCCGTCCTTTATGGATGTAGTGGACTAATTATCTATCTGTGTCACATGTTCAATGTTATTCTGTTTGTCCAGACAACAGGACTCCACAACGGACTGACCTCTCTTGTTTGATAAGACACGCTTTGTCTGGGAGCCCTGTGATAGGCTGGAGAGTATATTTGGCAATCTGTGATTGGTTGTAAACTGTCACATGGTTTTAACATGATGTTATATTACTGGCTGTTTTTCCGCTGACGAGTCAGTCACGAGCATGCAGAGCTTCCTGATTCAGTTCTGTTTGTTTGTCACTCACAATTAAATCATTTTATTACGACCATACACGCAGACTTTTCTGGCATTATTCCAACGTGCTTCTGCATTCTTGGTAAATCGTGCCACCACAATTTTGGCGTTGTCGGCAGGATGGATGTTTTTTTCCCCACCAACAAACCAAAAACATGTCAGGTAACTCTAAGCTGTCTAAAATGTGATAAAATATGGCTTCAACAGGAAAAGTTTAATAAAAAACTAATCTCTAATAAGCTGATTTAATTTCTTACAGTTTTCATTACGTAAATATGAACAAAAAGCTACAGCTGGTTTGTAAAAGCCCTGCCCCCTTAGATAAAGATATAACACTTTCCTACATAAACATAATGATCATTATTCAGTAATGGCAGAACTGTTCTCATCAAAGTAAAGTAAAATATTTCAGTTTGATAACCATGACTCACATTTATTTTCTTTTTATTAAACTCATCTAATGGGTCATTGTAACAAACGACCCACAGTGCTGCTTAGGTAGGAGGACTTGTTGGATAAATGATAGCCTGAGGCAGAATCATTTACAGCAGCAAGAACTATTTTAAAAGAAGCATGATAAGTGAAGTAAAAATAGACCCAAGTAAGTTTGTAATTTACTTCACAAACAGACTATGTAAGCAGATGTCAGCAAATAAAAACTGTTTTCTTTACCCTAAAACCTTAAACAAGCCATCAGGTTCTCATCAGGTGATTAAAGGATTACTGACATTAAGAGCCATAAACCTKACGTCAGGATGTCCAGGAGTCAGTCATGGTCATCAAYGTGTTGCCAGCAAGTTACTCGGTATTATTTTCCACCCAAAGGAGAAAACCAAAAGCGAGTATGACTGCCCATGATTAAATGTGCTACAGTGTTTACGCGGATATGAAAGTGACATATAGTGAGTAATTACTGCTCCTGTTGCTCATATAGCTGCTCTGGTCCACTAACATTATTGAGAAGTAATAAATGTGTTTACAAAATACAAAGAAATGGACCATTTTGTTCAGAAACACAGAGTGTTCGGAGACACAGATAATGAAAAYAAAATCAATAACGCCCAACGCCATCCATGCCAGAGTTTTAGACTAAAATCTTTATTTTCAGATAAAATTTTTAGTCAGTCTTCGAAAACGACATCATGCATCTCAGGTAACATTGAAAAATCCCATGAATACTGGGTTGTACGAAAATATCGATACGCTGAAATATTGCAGTATTCTATTTTCAGATACTGTATCAACTCTAAAGCACCGTGTTGACATTTAATTGAGGTCTAAAACGTAAACTGCCAGCAGTTTTTCTTGTGTTGTAGTTTAGCCTTTGGCCACTAGTTGGCAGCAGTGATCCTGCCTGAGAGTGTAATGCTAGCTCAAACATTAGCATTGTGTGTAAACATTAGCACTAACTACTGATGGTTGAACCTGAGCGGATTAGACCGACACCCGCTGCCTTTTAAGCTGAGGTAGAGTTGACAAACGTCACATATTAGCCAAAATGTTCGCCTTTAAGCCAAACCGGAGGGTCCCATAGGGAATGCCGTTTCCTTTGTACTTTGAGTGCAGCCTGCAATCAGAGTCATCGGGTTACAGCAGTGTAGGTGTGTGTAGCGCTTCAAGCAGAAGGGGGTCCGCAAGGGACTGTACTGAAGTGGCCAAATGCAATGAATATAAAAAAATACTGAGAGCATCAAAATCAGTCGTACTCTCACTCAGCCTCATTTCATGCGTTTTTAATGAACTTAAGTGCAAGGTAGAGGAAACCGTTTATGTGGTGAGTGACAA
>NW_013952418.1:1098623-1099921 GCF_001266775.1 Austrofundulus limnaeus | reverse complement strand
TAAATAAATAAATAAATAAATAAATAAATAAACAAATAAATAAATAAATAAATAAAAGCAGTTGAAGTGGTTAGAATCCCTCTTCTACTACCACAACAAATTATATTTCAAAATCTGTAAAACTGACTGAATTATAGATCATTTTGTGTTTTTTTTACGTCAGTTTATTGTGGCAGCCATCTTGAATTGGGTGAATTCCGAACATGAATCAGTTGTAGATGCAAATACAACAATTGCTTCATCCAAATTGTATCCAGTGGTTCATGAGGTAATTATATGAGATATAAAAACTCCCTCATCCGCATTCACTTTTTGCTGGTGAGTGAAGTTCAGATCTTAATAAGTGCACARATCATTTAGTTTTTAATCATGTTCTGTTTCTTTGTTGTTATGATCCTGCTCTGCCCATCAAACGTCTTAGTCACAAGTAATCATAATTTCTGTCAATAATCAGTGAACTGAGCTCAGAGGGATTGAACTTGTTTATATATCGATGTTTGTATTGACGTTTGTGGCTCCGTACGTCCAGCCTTATGTATTCCACGATCAATTCCTTCATTTCATTGCTTTCGTTTTCTTCTGTTTTACATCTCCATGGATTTTCTATTTAATTTGGGTCAGCATTGTGAGGGAAGGCCGTATCGATTTCTGTCCGCGGGCGGCTTGAGGGAGCCGCGTTCAGCTCGTCTCCTTCAGGTTTCGCAGCAGCTTGTGACAACGCACAGAATTTATCCTGGCGTCTCCCAACAAATCTGATACCAAATCAGGCTGGGGGTCAGAACTAACTGCCGCCTCCCACCTCGGCTCAGGTGGGCAGTCGTGTAACGCGCACCTCTCGAGTGAAAGGAGGTCAATGGAAAATATCTCCCTGTTAGGCACAAAATCTGACATTCGGGTCAAGCGAGCGTGGCAGCCGTAGGAGGATCCTGTCTCGTTCGGCTGGGAAGCCGTATCCCAGATACAAATATAGCAGGTCAGGACGCCAGCAGGCTGAAGTTGTTTGTTGAATCAAAAGTGGCCATAATTGTCCACAGCCAAACATCTTGAAAATGGCCTCGGCGGTCGACACGGCTCTTCAGACCCTTTCGCAGGAGAGGAACGAGCGAGAAAAACAAAACCAAAGTGGGAACAGGGTTTATGAGAACTTTAGTGTTTTATGCAAAGCAGCTAAACTTTGTAACAAGTTTTATAGTGATGCAAAAATACGTCTGAGAGCAGGCGGTGAGCAGAGCTGCCTCTGCCATCAGATACAAACAAAAAACTCAGATTGGCTGCAGCTGAATCACTATATATATATA
>NW_013952418.1:1094707-1097835 GCF_001266775.1 Austrofundulus limnaeus | reverse complement strand
CACATATTTTACTTATAATATTGTATTCCTGCATTATACATATCCACAATTATCATTGTAAAGTGTAAAACAGTGCATTATTTATAAGGCTCTCTTTTGACATTTATTCATGTTTTTTTAGTAATTAATAAATAATGTGCTGTTTCATACTTTACAATAAGGTTCTCTTTGGTAGCTGTGGATATGTTTAATGCAGGAATACAATATTATATGTAAAATATGTGTTTCCAATCCAATTGTGATTAATCGATTGAAAACCTTATGAGTTGAAATTGTATTGATTTAGAGAAATGGCCATGACACCCAGCCCAAACAGGCAGTGTGTTATAATTTAAGAACACTTTAAARTGACTGTGACATGCAAATCCTTCAGATACAAAAGGTCAAAGAAAACATCTTTATATTTACAAAACTTTTGCAATGGACACGTGATTTTACCGAATTTGCCACCTAACTGGCATATTTTCTTACGAATTTGGCTCAGACAAAATGAAACAGGAAGTGACATCAAAGGGGAACTCTTTAAGATGGGAAACTCTCTGGTTTTTGTTTATTAAAACAATAAACTTCTTCTTTGTCTCGCTTTGATAGTAACTCAAAATAATCTAAAGAGTCTTTGCTGTCGGCCATTGTAGTGATTCTCTGTTGACAGTCAGACATTCCCCTTTGACATCACTTCCTGTTACTGCACATGCAAATATCTCCACAACTGTTCATCTCAGCGGTATAAAAATGTTCTTTGCATTATGTTTTCAATGTTATGGTTCCAAAAATGCATTCAGATTTATTAGAAAAATTTGATGTCACGGGCACTTTAATAAAAATTGATATAAAGAATTGTGCCAATGCTTAAAAAAAGAGCCAAAAGGAGATTCAGTCGTGTTTTTGACCGTTTCACTGGGTTAACTGCTCTGCCTAGGAGGAGAGAAATGAAAAGGGGGAGATTTTATGAAAGAGCGGCGGGAGGGGTCGGAGGTCATTTGAGGGGCCGAGGGCACAAAATGAGATGAGAGCCGATCTGAGGAAACAGGCGTTGATGCAAAACCGTGTTGACTAACCTGAGAGATGTGCTGAAGCAACAGAAACTAYACATGTGAAACTGTAAATTATCATTAGACAAATTAAATCCAGAGAGCTGCCTGGGAGTTCTGGACTCCCCACTGCTCATGATGAAACTACACACACACATACACGCACACACACATTCACAAGCAAACACCCACACATCGCATGCAAACAAAAAGATTTACAAGAATAATAGAAAAAGCAAAAAGCCTCTGCATCAAAATAATGCCTACAAGGATCTCTGTTTCCCAGCCTTTTGGTCCACTTCCCTCCCTTACACACACACACACATTGACACACACACACTGCATCTATACATCACTGTTTGGGGTACAAGCTAACATAATAGCTGTATTATTTATTTGAGCGTAATCAATAATCCATGGCATCCTCTGCGGAGAGATTTTTTTTTCTTCTTCTTCTGGAAGAGTAACTGCCAGGATTTATTTCTGAAGATTCTGTGAAGCAAATATCAGCGATTCAGTGAGAAACAACACTCAGGCATCACTCTGTGGCTCTGAAGGGATCTGTGTGCATCACAACACCTGCAGCTCAGAATTAAAACAGGCGCCGCGATGTTGAGAGATTATCTCAGCCCCAAACTGAGACGAGAGGCAGCGGCTTCTGTAGGTTTCATCCAGGAAGGAACTACATTTAWCTTGTCAGTGTTTAATCACACAACTGCAACCGCTTTCATGTGAATAGGTTAATTTTACAGACCCAGAGCAGTTTATTTTAACCTCGCCATTCTCTGGTTTGTGCTTCATCACTCTGCATTATTTTATTTTGTTTTATTTTATTTTTTTACCTGTCTGCCCTCTGTTGCTTTTTGCTCTCTGCTTGTTTCCTCGCAGCGTGTTGTGCGATGGATTCACACGGTGGCAACCTTTTCTGCGTGTCAGCACTGAACAGGGGATCATCGGCCTCTAAGGTTTCTCACTTCTGTTTACAAACACTCTTCACAGCCAACACACACACACACACACACACACACACACACACACACATACAGACACACACACACATTCTGAAGCCCATCTCTGGCTTCGTCCTGCAGGAAAAAAAAGGCTTCCATTTTTATTGGCTTCTTGCCTTTTTTTCTGCTCTGGGAAACAAGGTCAAGCCTCATCAAGTTTAACCTGGACACCAGGCTCAGATTAAAGGTCACCACTTCATCCTTCACATCGCTCCTGACCTCTAATATCACGTCATAATACAGCAGGATTAATGTCTTACCTCAMCTATGGATTTTCTTCCATTCTTTTTTTATACAAACTCTTTATTTTATGGCTCGCTGCGGAGGGCCAAGCAGCAATAACTCAGACACTTCTACAGATATGAAGCTCAGATTTGGTGTGGTAGTAGTTGAGACTCATCCCCAAAACATCCTTTGAGAGCCAACTGATTAAATGAGATAGTTGTTTTTTTTAACCATTATTTATCTGGGTTAACCGTCCGTCTGAAGCAGTGGACGGGTTTTAATCAAATCCAAATCTACAACTAATTAACAACTAAAAGGTGTTTGCCAACACAAAACTCTATTTTAGATAGTAGGGTTGGGCAAAATCATATTATGTGCAATTAATCATCAAACAAAAATGTATAATTTATTACGATTAATGCCACCAGGCAGACTGACAGATTTCCCCGGTCAGTCCGTTCGATGCTCCTCTCTACGGAGCCCACAAGGGGACATGGGGAGATTTTTTTTTCTTTTGCATTCCCACACAATACCTTTGCGTTCTCTCGCAATACCTTTGCGTTCCCTTGCAATACCTTTGCGTTCCCTCGCAAAACTTTTGTGTTACCTCGCGATACTTTTGTGTTCCCTCTCGATACCTTTGCGTTCCCTCGCAATCCTTTTGCGTTACCTTGCAATACCTTTGCCTTCCCTCGCAATACTTTTGCGTTACCTCGCAATACTTTTGCGTCCCCTCACGATACTTTTGCGTTCCCTCGCAATACTGTTGCGTTCCCACGCAATACCTTTGTGTTCCCTCGCAATACTTTTGCATTCCCTCGCAATACCTTTGTGTTACCTCGCAATACTTTTGCGTTACCTC
>NW_013952418.1:1089275-1094310 GCF_001266775.1 Austrofundulus limnaeus | reverse complement strand
GGATGGATGGATGGATGGATGGATGGATGGATGGATGGATGGATAGGTGGATGGATGGATAGATATCTCTGCTTTTAACCCATCGTATATGTGAGCACTGAGCACACACATGTGGAGCAGTGGGCTGCCATTTCTGAGGCGCCCGGGGACCAGCTGAGGGAGGGCTTTGCTCAAGGGTCCAAAGTGGGGCTGGTCAGTCCGGGGAGTTGAACCAGCGCTCTTCCGATCACAGGCTCACCTTCTCTCACCACCACTCCCCAAATTACAGATATTCAGGTAGAGTTAGCTGAAGGGTGACATGCATTCATTTAAATAACGCCGACCCTTTATCTCACATGTGAGACCTTGGGTTCTGCAGTTCATGGTGTGTTGGAGGGTCCCGTGTTCCTCGAATCCCACCGCACTTGGCGGCAGCTCAACCTCAATATCATGTTATCGGGCTCGGGGGCCAAGGATATAAATACCACGCACCATAACTCTCTCCTGTTCAATAACCATTATATGCTCTACTTTATACATTAGAAGCACCTGATGGGGCAGTAAATTCACAGCCGCTGCTCCAACATCTCTGAGTGCCTCCAGAAAAAAAAACCACTGAAGCCAAGGAAACTGAAAAGAGGGGAAATTAACAAAAAGCAGGGGTTAGATCAGCTGGGAAATAATTCTTCAGTAAAAATAAAAACTACGGCTGCATTCACCAGTAGTTAGTGGCCAAATGATTGTTTGTGTGACCTCGAGTGATTCTGTGAGGTCTTGTGTTAGTGACGTAGAGTTAAATAACACTAGAGTGAGCCCTGCCTRTCCTCKCCACTGTTAGCATCTGTGACAACATGCAAAATGGCAAACAACTAGCGATAATTGTCGTGGAAATCTTTATTTTACCTAGATAGAAACACGAGATCCAAGAATAAAAAGTACTCCGTGAAATGGTCAATCAGGATTTATCGCAATCTGCAAGACACACATCATGTCACACAGGGCAGTGGTACAAAATGTGTGCCMTGAGGCAGTTTCAAATACACACATTTATTTATACAGTGTGTTATCCAAACAGACAAACTGGGCCAAGGAGAGAATGGTGTTTGATAAACAGCAACAAGAACGATTACTTCTGAACAGATATTGTTCTGATCTTAAAACACTTTGTCCGAGAGAAAACAGAAGATAAAGAGTAAAATCTTAAACCATAATGATATCTTAAGGTAAGCAAAAGAGGTCACCGACTCTTGGGCTGAGAAGAAATGTAAGACTCTAAAGGATGATTTATTTCTCCAAGATAATTCCTTCCTCTTGATCAAACAATGATCACTAAAATAAATTTGGAAAAATAATTCCATAAGTTAAATATATATTATATTACACTGTGTAAATATTGCATAAATCAGAGAGAAACCAGCTTATATTTTTTAATAATCTTTGCTCAACTGTAGCATTATTCAGCAGTGCTACACTCTGTATACCAATATATGCTACATAAGCTAATACATGCTAACCAATTCAATAATTAACAGTTATCAAATCAGCTTAATAGGTTAATTTAAATTTAAAATGCTMAATTTTTAGCTTCACTCCTGGTCAAATCACAGCTTTGACAGTTTTAAATACATATTAAATGGTTTCTATATGCACTAATATAATAATATTGTTTATATTGTCATTAATAGTTTTTACATAATCAGCACTTTTTGTTTGCTAATGACAACATAAACAGTAATGGTAAATGTTGTCCTTTTTGTTTAGCAGCTTCTATAGTTGATCATGTGGTCAACGTAGTTAGTACTCAGGTAATATGATGAGGGTCAATCTCAGCTACTACCACACTCAATATCTGCACAAATGACTGAATCATGACCATTTTTGCCAACATTGCCCGACTGTGGCGGCCATCTTGAATGCGACTGGCCCCAAAAGGTAGTTAGGGTGCAACGATACCAAAAATTCACGATTCAGTTGGGTTCGATGCTTTAGTCTCACGGTTCGATGTTTTTTCGATACAGAAAGAGAAATGTCCATGCTCTTCTTAACTTAAAATTTATTTAAATTTATTCTGAAGACAAGTTGATAAAATTAATGCTAAAAATCTGTATTGTTCCATACACAGTGTGTATTGAACGGATCCATACAGATATGTGTATTGTTGCACCCCTAATTTTTTGTTAACTTTGCCTAACTGTGGCGGCCATATTGAGTGTGATTGCCTCCAAAAGGTAATTAGTCGTCGATGTTCATCCACTTATTATTTTCTGAGAGTTTCATTCAAATTAGTCCACCGGCTCACAGCACATTACTGTATCAGTACAGACAAATGAACACAAACACACACAGAGATGATCAAAGACGTTATCACAGCCTCACCTTTGGAGGCGGGTAATAAAAACCTTAGAGACGACAAAATGATTCTTTCCGTCAGCTTGACTTCCTCACTGCAGCGATTACTGTTGTATTTCTGTAATAAGCTTTGTACTTCCAGTGAATGAGGAGTTGCATTTCCCACAGTCATCCTCAGCCCTGCCCGGCCCTTCAGATCCACACAAAGGTTTGAGTTCCTGTTGCTGCCAGAATCTGTTCTCTTTCCAAGGATGGGGATCAATAGAAGCATATTTCCATCCAGCTCAACAGATAAAGTAAAGCCCACTACTGAACAGAGCATGGAAATGGCAATATTCATCCCATTCCCTAAACTCAGAGCATGCAGCAAACAAGAACACTCACACACACACACAGAGACGCTATTGTTTACCACAAAAGCATGACTGGATGCAGCACTGCGTTTACGCTTCAATGCACTTTTTCATTTGGAAAGCTGGGGTGGTTACCCACCGAGCAAGAGCTGATTAAGAAAACAGTCCCATTTAATTTCTTTCTCCTCAACGGCCAGCGAGAGAAATGTAATTAAAGCCACTAAATCTCCTCTGGGCCCCGCTACCTGCTACACGACCAACATGACACGTCGTGTAATTCGGACGACCTACAAAGGCCACGTTTTGGCTTTTTTTTAAGCTACTGTGGCTGCTGTGTGAAGGCCAGAGAGACCAGAGTGGGTACAACATGTAGTCCAAGGACACTGGACGCAAAYGTAGATGCTGTACAGTTAAGATGTTTACAAAATAAAAGAGCCAGACTGCCTTTTAAGACCACCTTAGCTCATCTAAAGGCTAACATTTGTGCACTGATAGCATTTAAATTATGTCRCTGAGCTACTTCTACACCAAATRTTRGCTCAGTATCTGTAAAACTGAYTGAAATATTATCAGTTTTGTGTTTTTAGCTCCAGTTTTTATGATTTCATGGTGACCATCTTTAATTGGGATGTCTCCAAAAGTTAATCCTGTGATTAATTTTAGTTTTTTTTAATGATTCATGAGACATTTTGCTAACAGAAACATAATTATAAACAAATTTTCAGTGATTATCCTGTTTTTCTACGCAAACAAATCCTTACAGGTTGTGTGACTATAAAAACTACAAAAMTTTTCATTTGCATCTTTTATCTCCTTCATAATTCAGGCAGCTGGAAGTTGAGTCACAGAGAGGAAAATCAAACAGAAACAAAGTTCAGTCAAAGTGAAATTTTTTTCATTAAGTAAAGGATCTCGTCACGGGCCAAAGGTTTAGATCTCCTCAAACCAAAAGCTAAACATCAGGAGAAAGTGGCGTGGCTTCAGGGAAGTCCAGCGCAGGTCTGGTCAGACCAGAGAAAGTCYAGTGGGGGTGATTGACGGCGGTCAGATCAAAGCTTTTATGACTAAACACCAATAAAGCAAGCAGCTCTGAATCACTTGTGCATTAACCRGAACCACAAGCTTCCTCGTCGTTAACAAAACAGCTTCCTGCAGCGTTGTTCAGACTTCACAAAGCATCKTTAGAATAAACCGCAGATTGACTGAGYGTYAAGTTTCACCCACAACATTTATTAGAAAAACTTTCCTGATTGAATAGAACTTATGGAACACAATCTGCATCGACTTTTGTGTCCGTGTGCGAACGCTGAGTCAGCAGTCACGCCATCAGCTTCCTGTTTCTTCCATATGATTTTTGCAATCAAACTACTTTGTGTTCTTTTTTTTTAACTAATCACATATCAAAACGTTGGGCTTCTTCAGGAACAGTCCAACATGATCTCTGGCAGCAGCATTTGGGATCAACTGCTCCCTTTTTAAGGAAAAGTCAATAATAAATAGTAAAGAATAATAGAAGTTCAGACTAGAAATGAAAAATAAACAAATCAGTTATTCTGCACTATTTTTGGGACAAAATGTTTCTAGTTTTCATGATGTTGCACAAGTGGAATAAAGCCGTCCAGTTAACATTTTTAATGTGGGGGTTAACTGATATATCCTGGTGTTTTTTACTTTAAAACTGGAGGCCAAAATAATACAATTAAATAATACAATTTTGATGAAGTGAAAGCCTGAGCAGGGTTTTTTAAGATGCTGCATGAAGGGATTTTTTTTGTGTGTTCCCTCGCAAAAGTTCTTTATTACTGTTGGTGCTGGATTATAAAACTGACACGCTACAGGAGTTAGCCTATTGCTTTAATTCAGCTTCAGAATGAACACGTGACAGCCACACATGGAGTTATATGTAACATTTTACCTCTATCAGCCACCCTATCACCATCAGTTTCCCCAACTCGTGGTGACATCCTAGTTCAGTGACCGGATATTTCGAACTAAAAGTCTCATTCAGTAAGGGCTCGACACACGGGAGGCGACGTCGCTCGCTCTCCATTCATTTCCTATGGAGCCTGTGCGGTGAGGCAACAGTCGCTTGCCCTCCTCCAGCTAAGCAACCGGCGAAAATAGTGCATGTGAAATTTTGCGCTTGTACACTTAGACGTGCACACGCGAGCTTGCGACGCAACATATGAAAGTTGAAAAATCTTCAACTTTTGTCGCTGTCGCTTAGCGTACAACCAATCAGCGAGGGTTTCATTGACTGACCAATGAGAGGAGAGTATGCTACACACTGCCGTTAGCTAACACTTTCACCAATGCTGTGTCCAAAACGGCAGGACGGGTCCTCCGGAGGACCC
>NW_013952418.1:1084053-1088526 GCF_001266775.1 Austrofundulus limnaeus | reverse complement strand
TTTGACACTTTTTGAATTCTCATCCACCGTTTAGTTTTTAGCATCTATTTTGTTAATTTTTGCTTTTGCCAGTTGTTTTGCTGGAATTAGTTTTCATTCAATGACTTGGTTTTGTATCTTTTACCAAAAACCCCAAAAATAGAAATCTGTAGTTAAACGCTGTTTAGCAACACAGTGTCGCAGAATTTAGCTTTTAGCTTCTGCTTTGCTTTTGTTGCAACTGTTTTGACTCCAACAGCTGAATTAATCCTTTAACAAATCAATCATTCAACTGTCAGTGCTTTAGATCATGGGTTCTCATTGTTTTGGGTCTGGGGACCCCTTAGTAGGSTGAAAAAGTTCCAGGGACCCCCTTACAAAGCCTATGTTTACTGTCATTTTACCTGCTAAATACCATGGGAAAATTATTTTGATTGGTCTAGTATGTTTGTTTTACTACTGTATTGTTCTCCATGTGCATTTCTTTAAAATAAAAACGAAATGAACAATTTATTGAAAAATTTTGAGGACCCCCAAGATGCAACTCATGAACCCCTGGGGGTCCTGGGACCCCAGTTTGAGAACCTGTGCTTTAGATAATGTCAATTATTATTTATACAGCTCATAAAAACTACAAAAGTTGACCAAAGTGCTTCACAATTCAGTCAAATGAACAAATGAAACAGGAAACACAGAAATGTTCAAAAATAAGTTTAATCAATATAAAATACAGAATAAAAATATTAGTTTTATCTCATTATTACTTACAAAAAGGTTAAATACTCGTAATTGCTTCACTGTTTGAGGTAGCCAAGTTGTTTTGAATGTTTTTTAAATTGTTAATGACTGATGGGATTATTTTAATAATTAAATTCTTTAGACACGTGAACACACAAATGCTTTTATTGGTGATGTTGTTGTCGAAGCCGAACAGCAGGCAGCGTCATATAAAATGCAGAAAAACTAAATAAAAAAGGTACAAGTAAGAAGAAAAAAACAAAAAAAAAAGCATCTAAAACGTACTGCCAGGTGTACGGCAGCCAGAAAAAGGAAAAAAGTCTTTCTGGCAACTGGTTCTACAAACAGTCAGCCAAAATCCAATTTCCTTCTCAAAGTTTTGTCACAGTGTGTCTTAGAGGTAGCTGCTGTGCATCCTGGGAGTGTACACTCAGACAACAAGACATCCGCCGGAGCCAAAAACAGACACATTTTGCTTCTTTAAGGAACACGACATGTTTTCTTTATGAACATGAAATGAACAAAGCTTCCCTGAACTCTCAGGCAGCTCAAATCCCAAGTGTTGCTGTCACGGAAGTTGTGTTGTGTTATAATTTTAAAAAAATAATGCAGATAGTTGGCACTTTTTTACAAAAATTCAGCATAAGTAATTTTCTGAAAATGAAAATAATCATCAGCTCGTTTGAACGCTCGTTTTAAACAGCAACGAATGGATAAAATGTGTCGCTGCTGCGAGATGAAGTAAAAAACTGAGACTCAGAATTATGTTTGTTTATGACGACGAGCGCAAAGTAATCTACTGAGCACTATCTGATACCGAGCAGCTACAAACACGGCGCCTTTCTGCTCCCTCAGCTGTTTGGGAGAGGAGGGCCCTGCGACGTGACAATCTCTCGCTGCACAGTGGCGAATTTGTGAAGGCAGCACGAAATATCTGCAGCCAGCGCGGCTTTGTTTGCTGCTTTCATTAATTCTTCAGTAGGGTAGATCTCAAAAGTGCCAACAAATACAGCGGAGAAACATGTGCTCTGGCACCCATCCACACTTCTAATTGGGAACATTGGGCTTCGGGAGCGCAGGATGCACCTTTGCTCTGAAACGCTCCTCCATTATTCATAGAAATGTAAGAATTATAGAACAAAAACTAGCACCACTCCTGACTAAAAAAAAGTGTCACATAGATGAATGCTTAATCCGAAGATTTAATACCTCCTCCTACATGACAAGTCCAAACAGAATCAACGTACTTTGAAAAATGCTATAAATGAACTTATATTTTGCTGTCCTCAGACYGAGTACTGCAGTAAATGTTTGCCTTTTTCTATCATTTATGGTTGAAAAGAAACCATAAAGATACAAACTGAGCTGCATTGTGTGTTCTGTTATCAACAGCCAAAGAGGCTCTAAAGTAGCTAAAGCATTCGGGTTTTTCCTGGTATTTTAAAGCTTAAAACTACCAAGAACTCATTCCTGTTTAGGGCTGCCACAAACGATTCTTTTTATAATCGATTAATCCCCGATTATTTTTTCGATAGTTAATCGGATCATACGTTAATTGAATATAAAACATACAGCTTATCGCTCCAGAATGCAGCTGTTATTATATAACCATGGTTAGATTTTAGCTATATGCTAACTAAAAATAATTGCTGTGGAAGGTAAGTTTTGCCTTACAAATATCGCACAGGTTTCTCTTTCATTTTCTCAAAATGATCCCACACTTTGAGCTCTGTTGTCAGGTAGCCATGATACCAGAGCCTGTCTGTATAATGTCTTGTGACGTCCACGGCCTACCCCAGTTACCACTACTGTGCATGTGTGTCAACGACAGAAAGGCAGATGTGGCAGTGGAAGGTGTCAAAGCAGTTTGGAGAGAAAAACAAAGTAAAGAACAAAAAAAAAAGAAAACGATTAATCGATTAGTAAATTAGTCATCAACTAATCGACTAATCGTGGCAGCCCTATTCCTGTTTGTAGTATTTATGTTAATGTGTAAGATATGTTCTTTGACATAATAAAGGCAGAGATTCTTCTCTATAGAAAGCAGAAAATGTGCACAAAAAGCATTTAGATTCAAAGCGACAGAATTCATGTATTATTTTCACATTAATGCCTTTATTAAATACCCTCAGTCAGTTAAAGAGAAATTGATAAAACGTCAGAAGGCATCGTTTGTGGTTGTTTTAACAAGGAAACAGAGTTCCAGAGTCAGATAGAAGAAGCTCAGTTTCTGTAAAATATAACTTGTTCACAGTTCTCCTGCAGAACCAGACGACCGTGGGGTTTCCTGACAAAAACATGTGGAACAACTGTTAACTATGAWCAGAACATAAGTTCAAAGTTGACTGGACTCCTCTTCGAGCAGCTTTTATAATGTTTATCGTGATAAATTTAATGCAATGCAGCATTTCTATCATCACGTCAGGCTCAGAATTTCTTAGAAACGTTCTGCTCATTGTGAGGAAAAAGACTGAAATGCAATTTGAGTGTAGAAAACTAGCTTTAGTTGTTAAAATATATCATTTATTTATAAACTGTGCTAAGTAAAAACAGTTTTAAGTGGACGTCTCTGAACCGTCATTAAAGACATACAATATTGTCATTAGAGGCTCAGTTGTAGCTTGGTTTTAAAGGGGTGRGGCTGTATTTTCAAGGAATATACCTCAATTCTTTACCACAATCAAATAACTATGTTGCCTTCTGTTATAAAAAAAACTATTTATCATAAATAAATTTGACTTTGAATCTAAATACTTTGAAATTGGCCTCTGTCTCTTTAAGAACTTCCTACCGTTTCTGACACTCCCACTTCAGCACGTTTTTACAACTCAAACTGTTTCCAAACTTTCATAATAGTGCTGCATTTTGTTGTAAAAAGAAAAAAAAGCAACATTATATAATTATTTTTTCATTTAACCTTTTATTTATAAAGGTAGTCTCATTGAGATCCAGAATCTCATTTCCAAGAAAGACCCGTTTTAAGACAAAATTTAGTAGTTACACAAAAACAGACGATTAAAAAAATAGGACTTAAATAAATAAACTAACAAAACATGAGCTAAAAGCAAGAGCACATTTCATAAGAAGATTTCTCTTCTTGTCTCAGAAGAAATTTGAATTGTCCCAAGGGAATCAAAGTACGTAACCTTGAATCGTACTCRAATAATCCCACGTCGGACCCAGAGAGTACGTGTTCTAAAGAACCGGAGCGAGTACAGATACTCTTACATTTTAGTTTGATAATAAAGTCATCCTCTTGTACCTACATGTCAACRTTGAGCTATTTTTTGTAAAGAAACTAAACATATAGCTCATTATGAAGTATGTTTTGCAGCAAAATCTGAAATATCCTCCAGTTTTACACACAAAATACAGATGTAGTCATAGATAGATCATATCAACTGAAGTGAATAAACCCGTTACTTTAAGTAAAACTTATTTGTATGGCACCTTTCATAGATATAAAATCACAAAGTGCTTCATAAAAAAAAGCAAAAAAGAATAATAATAAAATTAAAAGCATCACAAAAGCATTATATTCATACAAAATTACATGTAGAAGAAGCGGGTAGAGGGAAAARAGAAAACTGCAACTACAAAATCAAGTAAATGTAAACAAAATACAAAATAAACACATAACTACTCAATTCAGCTGAGTAGACCCAGTTTTATTTATTTTTAGATAGATAGATAGATAGATAGATAGATAGATAGATAGATAGATAGATAGATAGATAGATAGATAGATAGATAGAT
>NW_013952418.1:1071100-1083932 GCF_001266775.1 Austrofundulus limnaeus | reverse complement strand
CCCCCCACCCTTTAAACTTTCTCCTCAAATATCTTTACAGATAGAAATTATTAACAATATATGATGATACTGACCACTGCTGGAAAACCCTACAACATGCTTACATAATGGGATATGAGCTGTTCTCCAGTGACACACACACACACACACACACACACACACTGCTGTCTTGTGACAAAAACAAAAATTCTGCATCCACCTCAAGCAGCACGAAAGCAATTCCAAGTGACTTTTATCCCCAACATACCTGCTTCTTCCCTGTGAGAATATTGGAAAATACAAAATCTGCAAATACTTTATTGGATTTCCTCCTCCCTTCATCTCTCATGTGGTGGGCCTAACCAGTTCCCAGAGGTAGATATGAGTCAAGAAGAAAAGAGACAACTGTGACCACCCTTCAATAGCTATTAGAGATGCAGCCAGCAATGCGAATGAGGAAAGGATAGTACACGGCACAGGGGAGTCAGATTAAAGAAGAGCGTGATTTAAAAAAAGGGGAACAGAGAAAAAAAAAGGAAATAGAGGTTAGAAAAGGTAGCGTGAAAAAAGATGAAGACAATAAGCGGGCGTTTGGAGGGGAGACGTTCTGAGCCGCAGCAAATGCGGGAGTTTAGATCGTCATGTTCAGGAGCTTCCGTAAAAAAACGAATTCATCACGGGAACTAAATCGCGTGTTTGGAATCCTTTTTTGGGTTTGTCGTCTCAGAAAGATCCTCTCACAGATCTGACTGTGAGTTAACATCACATCAGATCCAATCAGTTTGTATCAAACGGTTCATTTAACCTCCAACCCAACATGGAACACAAGCGCAGCGTCAGCGTTTTGTTAGGATTCAACAAAAAGTCGCAACAAGAGCGACACGTGCAGGATCAATCTGACAGGAAACTGCTCTCCACTGTTCAAAACGATGAATTAGAAACAAATATAGATTGAAGGCAGAACTAAATACTGGTTTTAGATACAGTTTGGTGTACAGGAAAGCAAACAAATAATCCCAACATGTTTTTGTTTTCTGGTGAGAAGTTTATGATCCTTGTATCAGAAACACATCTCTTATAAAAAACACTATTTTGTTCTACCTAGTGTGAAAAAATAAAATAAAATCTGCAACAATTTTTTTCTTGTCTTGTTCCTGAGTGATGGTTGGACGGAGCGGGAGATGAAATATTAAAACTTCCAGATCAAATTATGTTTAATTAGATGATAAAAACCAGTTTATTGGGGAAAAAATGATAGAAGAGTTATGTATCAATATAAAACTCAAGTGATGCTGTTTTTGTTTCAAAGTTTGAGTTTGTAAAATGCTTGTATTATTATATTCTTAGAATTTATTATTTAATTATTGTTATTGTTTATTTTTTCATTATTTAAATAAAAGTAAAATCAAATAAAAATAATTTTAGAGAAAATAAGGAGCAGATGTTATAAGATTTTTTTCTTCCATCTGATTCCTTTCCTTTATAAATTGTTTTGTTTTTATTGCTCATAGATATTTTTCTTTTTGTTTTAATGAATAAACAAAACAAAACGAGGGATCGCCTTCAGTAATGAGGCTGTTGCTTTGGTCGGTCATGGTGAAGAAAGAGCTTTGTTTTCATTTATACAAAATAAAACACCTGCTGTACAAAGACACAGAGTCTATCGATGTGGAGTAATATACTACAACTTTATGCTCTGAAATTGAAGTATCTATACTTTGATACTTCGGTAGTTTCAGATAACSTATATCACAAACAGGAACACAGTGAAAAGCAACTAAATTATTAAAAAATCTTGTTTCAATCAAACACAGTTGGTGGGAACTACTTTTTCTTCCACGAGTAATGCACGAGTATTTTGTTTTTATAGTAGTTCTTCATAATTAAACAAAAAAAAGACAATTTTTATGGTCTAACGCAGTGGTTCCCAAAYTTTTTATCTTCTGACCCACAAAATATCCATGGCAAAAACTTGTGACCCCAAATATTACTGGTCTGAGTACACGAACTTCGTTAATAACCCTGAAAACACAGGCTTTTGGACAATCTAAACAGCTTGTATACAAATATAAATACTTATTTTTACTTAGTTTGTGTTTTTGTAATAATTATAGGGAAAATATTACATCAGCAATTATTTTATTACCCTTTATATTGATTTATGGAGATTATCCAAGGTGCTTCATGACCCATAATTGGGTCCCAAGCCCAACTTTGGGAACCAAAGTGCAGTGGTTCCCAAACGTTTCAGCTTTTGACCCACAAAATAACAATAGCAGAGACCTGTGCCCCCAACTATTTTTGGATGATAAACATTTGTATCAGGTCAACAAAACATGGGCATAGTAACAATATTTTTATACTAGGACCCCACTTTGGGTCCCGACCCCAACTTTGGGAAACACTGATCTAAAGCACCATTTCCACATATTTTGAATGATTTTGTTGTGTTGTATTAGTTAGTTTGTTGGGCTGCATTGTAATTGTTATGTTGATGTACCTCTGAGTTCAACATAAATAAATTACTTTGATGTCTTATTCTGTAAAAAGCTATGATTTATAATTCATTACTTTGCTTTGTTTTTGTTTCGATTTACCACACATTAGGTGTGTTTGCACAAACTACTGTTTTGCACAAACTACTGTTTGTAGTTTACCACGTTTTACTCGGTATCAGAAAGCAAATCTGTGTTTTCAACCATCACCAACAGTCCGACACTAAAGATTAAATTAAAAAGCCAAAACAAAGAACTGAGCAGTGGTCTGTGCGTACGCAACTGATCATCAGGTGGAAAAATGAAGATTCAGCAGCAGCTCGATGTTTTTCGWGCGGTACTCCAAACTCAAAGAAAAATGGAGCCTTGATGTTTTCCTGCACAACACCCACACCTGGAACTATCACAGAGGAAGGTTTGAAACTGCAGCAGTTGTTTATGTTTCTTTATGTATGCGTATCACACCGGTACAAAGGCTAAGAGAACGCATCTGTTGCCGCATCTGTTCCTGACAACGTTCAGAGTAATAAACTGGAATACGTTTGATATGTTAAACTGCCTTCAGAAACATGCGTGGCTTGTTTTCTGTTCTGCACGCTTTTATTACTGGGAAGCTAAAATATTACAAACTGAAAGTAAAGTAAAGCTCAACTTTAGTTTGTTTTTAAGAGTAACAGAGAACTTTTAGGAAAGYCATGACCTGCACTTGTTGAGTTTGCATCGGTGCAACAAGGAGGCTGTTGTGTTTTGGGTGGTCAGCTATGGTTCTGTTTGCACTGGAAACTAAAACTATTTTCTCTTTGCCCACATTTATGACACTCTGAACACAACTCAGGTTTTCTTCATACGTGATAATAAATCTGAGGTTTCGTCTCATTTCATCCAACCAGAAGTCACTAAGTAAAGTCGTGGATTAATCTAAACCATGGCTATTCAACTGGCGGCCCCTGGGCCACATCCGGCCCGCAAGTGACCAAAGTCCGGCCCGCCAGTTGGTTCATTCATCTCTTAAGTCCAAACCCCTGGTTTTCTACTTTAATTACTATAAGTTCTTTTAGTTAAACAGACATGTTTGGTATCTACAGAACCGTCAGAATCTTGTCTATAAGCTGATAAAAACCATTTCTATGAACATCTAAGACAGTTTAAATTACAAGCAGTTGAAGATAAAACTATGAAAGAGAAAATAAAATTGTTTCAACGTTTTTGGCAAGTCAGAGATGTTAAAACAATATTTGTGTCAAATAGGAGGCATAATGTGCTCTTTTTTAAATTGTTTAATTATCACTACTTTTATAGGATTCTGTATGTTGTATTCCTGATTAAATGCAGCAAAATAAACAATTTCAAAAGGTAACAGATCTTTGTAATACTTGCTTTGTTTACATAATGACTTTTRTTGCTGGATGTTCGACCCCTGAGCTGTTGGTCTGCAGTAACTGTGGCCCCCAGAGCAGTTTAGTTGAATAGCCCTGCTCTAAACATTAATATTTTTGAAACCAACATCATGCAGTTTAAGGTTATGATGGTCCGGTAGGCTCGGTTCATTTGGGGACCAAAACTGCAGCATTTGTTGATATTTTCAGCTGGTTCACATTGGCTGTGTCTCAACTCAAGGGTTGTAACCAGCCAACGCTGGCCACAGTCTACGTGATGGGGTTGGGTCCAAAAACAATCAGATCAGAAATTAAACAAAATAAAAACACAATCCAAATGCAAGAAGAACAGCAGCTCAGATGATCCTCATGTTTCTTCTTTCTGCAGAGCTCATCAAATGTGAGTTGCATAAAAAACAATTAAAATAATCTTTAAATTTTTTGACTCCTTTTGTTCAATCTGTTCTTCCAGGTTAGGAAACCAAAACATGTGGATTTGTTATCCAAATGATTTGGGTTCACAGCAAATGAAAAGTTGAACGGACTCTTTTAGGATCAATACCTTCAAACAAACCAAAATGTCAAAACTGATCAAACGGATTACAGATGTGTGTTCATGCCTCACCTTATAGTTACAACCTGTGAATACAGCTTAGCTAATGGAAGGAAAAGGTTATCAGCTCTCTCTGTGTACCATCGTCTGATACAAACAGATTCTTTTGTTTTTGGGTTTCCTACAGGACCAATAAACTGTTATGAGAGAATAAAGTGAGTTGCTGCAGTCTGTGGGTGTCAGGTGACGGTGAAACTTAAAAAAAACACGATGTTTGCTATAAAAATGCACTGTAAGCTGTCCAGGCATAAAATAGCTTTTAAAAACTACGAGCAGAAAAAAAAAGTGAAGAGTTTAGACTTGAAATATATTAAAAAATGTTTAAAACAAAAAACAGCAAATTGATTAACTGTCTATATGACACATGGAATGATTTAGATTATTTTTATTTCTTTTATTTATCCAATCGTTATTGGAAAAAAAGAGCTTTTGTGGTTGAGTTTTACAAATGGATTTTTCACCCTCTGGGTAGTGTGTAATGAGAGTTACTAGGCATGAAAGAAAACCAATCTTTCTGCACTTAAAAAAGTTACACGAGGTAAGCAGACTGGTTTGTTTTTATTTATTTWTTTTTTTCTTCACCCAACACCTGAATCCACTCTCCTCAAGGTTTACAAGACGAATGAGTCAATATAAGTCGGGACGGTTTCGATTTCAGCGGCGCATTCATATCAAGGCCTCATTGACTGAATTTCTGAGAAGATCTGTGATAAAAATGTTGTACATAAGTTACTCATTTGACACGTATTTACRCATTAAAGCTCATGACCCTACAAACAGAATAAACAATAAATCTGACCAGCTTTTCTGTGTGCGCCTAAACTGGGAGGTTTATCAAGCGTGACTCACCTATCATCCAGTTTCTCTTCCTGCTTATCATAATTCCTGACTGATTCCTCCGTGTGTAGCATCTCAGCAGACTCTTCTGTTCCTGCTGCTCCGGGCAAACAGTGCAGTGAATGTCGAGCCTCTAATGATTTCAGAAGATGCCAAGTATTGGCAAATGACACTTTACGTTTGTTGTGTTTGGGTTTGTTGATTTTACATCATTATCAAAACAATCTTGTTTTGTGGTGAAGCGCGTGTGTTTTCATATTGAACCGTCACAGAACACGTGTCAGGGATGAATGAGGAACATGTTAGCCACGGGCAAACATCTTGGAAGGAGGTGGGCATGTTTTTGTTTTTTGTTAACGTAGCTCTTTTCCYAACTGCTGCAGCAGAAGAAGGATTTTGTCTAAAGCACTCCACGTCAAAACAAAGCAAGAATTAGAGAATGAACAGGAAGTGCTGCCTGTTCGTTTCAAAGCAGGAGAAGTTCTGTGGCCCCATTTAAGTGGAAAGTGATGGTGAGTGAGTGAGTGAGTGAGTGAGTGAGTGAGTGAGTGAGTGAGTGAGTGAGTGAGTGAGTGAGTGAGTGAGTGAGTGAGTGAGTAGATAAATATGTAAGTAAGTAAGTGAGTAAGTATGTAAGGGAGTAAGTAGGTAGGTAAGTGTGTAAGTGAGTAAATAAGTGAGTAAGTATGTAAGTGAGAGAGTAAGTAGGTAAGTATTAAAGTGAGTAAATAAGTGAGTAAGTAAGGGAGTAAGTAAGTAGGTAAGTATGTAAGTAAGTAAGTGAGTATGTATGTTAGGGAGTAAGTAGGTAAGTATGTAAGTGAGTAAGTAAGTATGTAAGGGAGTAAGTAAGTATGTAAGTGAGTAAATAAGTGAGTAAGTAAGTATGTAAGGGAGTAAGTAAGTATGTAAGTGAGTAAATAAGTGAGTAAGTAAGTATTAAGGGAGTAAGTAAGTAGGTAAGTGTGTAAGTGAGTAAATAAGTGAGTACGTAAGTATGTAAGAGAGTAAATAAGTGAGTAAGTAAGTAACTTACTTACATGCTTACCTACTTGCTCCCTTACATACTTACTCACTTACTTACTTACATAATGTAAGGGAGTAAGTAGGTAAGTATGTAAGAGAGTAAATATGTGAGTAAGTATGTAAGTGAGAGAGTAAGTAAGTAAGTATGTAAGTGAGTAAACAAGTGAGWAAGTAAGTATGTAAGGGAGTAAGTAGGTAGGTAAGTGTTTAAGTGAGTAAATAAGTGAGTACGTAAGTATGTAAGGGAGTAAATAAGTGAGTAAGTATGTAAGGGAGTAAATAAGTGAGTAAGTATGTAAGGGAGTAAGTAGGTAGGTAAGTGTATAAGTAAGTAAATAAGTGAGTAAGTATGTAAGTGAGAGAGTAAGTGGGTAAGTATGAAAGTGAGTAAATAAGTGAGTAAGTAACGGAGTAAGTAAGTAGGTAAGTATGAAAGTGAGTAAATAAGTGAGTAAGTAACGGAGTAAGTAAGTAGGTAAGTATGTAAGTAAGTGAGTAAGAATGTAAGGGAGTAAGTAGGTAATTATGTAAGAGAGTAAATAAGTGAGTAAGTATGTAAGTGAGAGAGTAAGTAGGTAAGTATGAAAGTGAGTAAATAAGTGAGTAAGTAAGTATGTAAGGGAGTAAGTAGATAAGTATGTAAGTAAGTGAGTGAGTAACGACGTAAGGGAGTAAGTAGGTAAGTATTTAAGTGAGTAAATAAGTGAGTAAGTAAGTATGTAAGGGAGTAGGTGGGTAAGTATGTAAGTGAGTAAGTGAATTAGTATGTAAGTGAGAGAGTAAGTAGGTAAGTAAGTAAGTAGATAAGAAAGTATGTAAGTATGAATGTAAGTGAGTTAGTAGAATCAACGCAAATTATACAAAGAATAAAACAAGCATAAAAAGCACAATAAAATAATAACATAAAAGCCCGGGAAAATAAAAGTGTTTTCAGTCGCTTTTCAAAACCTGCACAGTCAACAAAATGAAGCTCCAGGGGTAAACTGTTCCACAGTCTTTAGGGTCACTGTCTGAAAATGTATGGAAAGCAGAATAACGGATCAATATCTGATATTAATATCGGATCGGGACACCACTACAAACAAGTCAGAGATAAGGCGGAGATATTTGAAGAACGGTTAGGTTAAGAAACAATATCTTGAGCGTCGAACATCTTAAGCTCTGTTCAATCCATTCTTGTAAAGAGTTTGGCCCAACAACCTTCCCAAACATGGCCGTCCACCTGAACGGAMATCCTGAGAAGCAGCAAAGAAGTCTACAGTAACTCTAGAGGAGCCGCAGAGATCCACAGCTCAGGTGGGAGAATCTGTCCACAAACTTGACCTTCATGGAAAAGTGTTTGTAGACACTGCAGCACCAATGCACCAGAACTCAGAAGTCACCAGAACAGATTGATTGTTTTGGGTGGGGGTCCGAAAGGGGTTGAGGGTGCTCGTTGATGGGCCCGATGGATGACCCTTCATCAGAGCTAAATAACAACAACAAAACAAAACAATCTGAAGCTCCTATGTTGAATAGTTTATGAGTTATAGCATTTATGTATGTCCAGACACCCCCTTTTCAGATGGAGCCCCCTCTTCAAATATGGGGTCTATTGTAAAACCATTGGCTGGCTCAGTGTAGGTTGGACACGTTGACATTCCTACAAAATGTCATGTTGATCAGTGCAGCCGTTTCTGTGATACGGTTGAAAGAGCTCTGATAAAACAAATTCATTAAAACAACATGACCCCTGCTTCATGAGCGAGGGTCATAATAATTATGAATCTGTGGCAACACTTCAAATATTTGTTTACAATCTGACTGGGTTTGAACTTTTCGGAGAAAAAGAAACAAAAAAGAGAAAATTTTAAGCTCTGGATGTTCAAAGCTGGTAGAAACAAAACCCCCAAAAAAGGCCGTACTGACTCCGGGGGGCTGAGTCACACACGCCACACGTCTCTACATTTTTCTTTTGAAGAAATGTTTTCAAGTGTACGACTAACTTTGTGTTGTTCTAATCACACAATAATAGATACTTAGAAGTTTGWGGTTCCAACGTCACAAAATGTGGAATAATTGAAGGAGTGTAGAAACATTTCCATTTGTCAGACGTTTAGAAATAAGTGCCACTCGTGGAGAAACGGAACAAAAAACCTCCGGTAGCTAAAATCTGAGTGTTTAACCTTTTGTTTGTTTTTATATTTTCACATTGAAGGGTGTTATTGAGTTTCTATCTAATCTTATTTTTTACACATCAAGTCAAGGACAAATTCTTAGAACCAACTTTTTTGTGTTTTTTGTGCAACTTTTCAAACAAAAGTAAAGATTGTCAGCCTGGAACTTTATCAAACAGTCTTTAGTACAAGAACTGTAGGACATAAAAACAATTCACTTGAACACTTTTATTCTTTTAACTTCATAGTGAACTTACTAAGAAATAAATCCACAGTGTGTTACTTAGAGCAGGGGTTTTCAAACTGTGGGGTGCGCCCCATCTAGGGTRCGCCAGATGTTTTTTATGGGGGCGTAAGGTGAATCAGGAAGAGGGGGATATATAAAACTGTTGTTCAGACTGCAGGGTTTAAATTAGATTTTTTTTTTTTTGCTCAGTTATACATGATTTGTTTGTGGAAGTAGCCACACACGCTACATGTGTTAGCATGTGGGATTCTGAAGTTCTTCTGTAATAAGAAACAATTAAATTTTAATCCAAGCTGCTTGCTAGGTCCAGCGTTTACATTTAATCRTTTTTCTTTTGACGGATTCTCCGRCTCAGCATTTTATTTTTGGAGTGGATGGTAAAACAAACTCAATGTCAATCCCAAACCGTTAGCATCAACGTGGTCCAATGCTAACTTAGCATCATCTGTTTCTGCAGATTCTCAGTCATCCAGGACATGGAAATGACAAGAACTGGACTTACGACATGCAGAGTTCTGTGCCTGAAACTACCATCAGGTCGGTACATTTTTATAAATATTTGACTTGATTCTCTCAGTTCTGCCTCAGTGATATTATTAAAGTCAGATAAAATGAGACGAGTGTTCAGAGTCACCTTGTAAAACATTTAATATGTTGCATAGGAGCAAAAATAACCAGTTTTGGGCCACATTTACGTGTAGTTTTAATGTAACATCAAAGAAAAGGATAGTTGTGATGTAAGGTGATTCAACAGAAAATATGTTAAATTTGTTTTAAAAAAAACAGAAGTTTAAAAAGCATAAGAAAAGAAATTAAATGTGAACATTTTTAAAAGAGCCTTAAGCAACAACAAAAACTTTTAAGAAAATGTAAGATTATAAAACCACTGCTTTAGAGCTTTTTAACTTTTAATAGTTATTGTTTTCCACTTTGTTATATTTCTTTGTTGGTGTTTGTTTCTTTTTTCTGTTTTAAATCAATGTTGAGCCAAAACCCTAAAACCAGTGTATCAACTTGTGTGTCCTGTTACATCCTGTGCACTTAATATATTTAAAATAAAAAAATAATGACATTAGTTTAAAAAAGGTTAATAAATAAACCATGAATCTTCAGTTTGATTTGTAGAGGAGCAAGAACCTTGTTAGAGTCCAAACAGCTAAAATTGTAGCTATAAGCGTCAAAAAATAAGGCCGTAATAAAGCATTCTTTTATTATTTTTATTTATATATTTATTTAAAATATATATTTTGTAGGTTAAGTCAAACTAAAAGAAAACCACGCACAGGTACGGCCTCACAAGAGCTCCTGTATTCTCTGGAGGATGACGCTTTGGCGATGTCAGAAACCTCCGGCCCGACCCGGCTCACAGCTCCAGAACCTTCCAGCAGTCAGGCATGTAGTTTAGCATACTGTATGTCCTGCATATTTARCTCTGTAATTATCAACGCCAGCAGCCCCGCAGACAGATTTACAAGATTTTCCTTGTAGCTACACCTCCTGTGAATACAACGCCTGAGTGGGTAAAATATTGCACATGTGCTGTTTAAACAAGACAAATGTTAGGATTTAATTACCACAAGGTTGTCTGAAATTAATAAAAGTAACACAATGACCCGCTTCGACCAGYTAACAAGAGAAAATCTGGATTATTTTGATCCGGTAGATAAATAATTTACACCACTCTAAATACATTCATGTATTTTTAAAAGCCACCTTCATTGTGCTCAGTATTTATAATTGATTACTGAGATTAGGGCGATATAAATTGTACTTTATAATAAAAGTGATGGAGCTAAATGAACAGCCTATGTTAATTTAATTTTCGGTGCCTTCTAGCAGTGTTTTATGCTTCAGTTTTACACTTCATTTAGAATAATAAGAGGATTTTTTTATGAATGTGAGATAACCTAAAAGATAAAATCCACTTGGCATGATGTAAAGTTAACCCGGGGCAAACAAGAATTCATCTGGCTTTTCAAGGAACGGCTGTTTTATTTGATGAGTTCACTCAGGCTGGGAAACCTGTAGAAACAAAAATGTAATTTAGCATTTAAAGTGAAAAGAAAACATAGCTCAAACTCAGAAAATGAAKAGTTTTAATCTATGTTGCACTGAACACTGAATATTCATGTAATCTGGGTTACTCTCAGCTACTACCACATGAGATTTAAGCTTAATATCTGCATAAATAACAATTATRGCTGTTTTTGTGTTCACTTCTCCTGCCATTTCTGCTGATTTTAGTACATTTCACTTGACTCTGTTTCCCTCAGCTGTCCTTCAGTTCATCTCACACCTGCCCCTCCTCTCCTCATTAGCCCAGCTGCTCTCACTCTGCCATCACACCTCTCAGGGTATATATATCCTCCTGCTTTCACTCACATCCTCCTGTTGTTCTCYGTTTGTTAGCGCCTGTTGCTCCCCGGGACTTTGTTGTTTTTCTTAGTCAGTGTTACACCTTTTTTGTTTGTTTTCTACATCCTGCCTGTTTGTTTTGCTGCTGCTCGTTAACCCTCTGTGGTCCGGGTTCTCGTCACATGAATATATCTAACGTATTTTTTCCGGCTAAACCCTTTCTTACAGTTCAGAGAAAACACACAGCTGCTTGTGTTGCCTGAACTTTTGTTTGGTGAATACACAACCTGTACACAACAGGCAGGGTTAAAGTGCCTCTGACATGCATATCCTCCAAACACAACAAGTCTAAGAAAACATCTTTGTTTAAAATTTAAAAAATGACACTTTGTCACAAAACCTGCATATTTTCTTTTCTTCTGAGCCCAGCTGAAGTGAAACAGGAAGTGACATCAAAGGGGAACTCTTTAAGAAATAAAACTCTGGTTTTTGTTTATTGAAACAATCTTATTTGAACTCGTCTTCATCTCTGATAGACTCAAAATAATTTAAGCATCAGATTCTTCTCTACAGTTTGTTTTTGTAGCAGCTCTGTTTACATGCAGACATTCCCCTTTGATGTCACTTCCTGTTACTTCACATGTGAATATCTCAACAACTGTTCATCTCAGCGGCGTGACGCTTTTGTTACAAAATCTTACCAATGTTCTCTTTTCAAAAATGCATTCAGGTTTATTACAAAGATTTGATGTCAGGGGCTCTTTAAGTAYCACAGAAAGGTCAACTGYAAGATGTTTCCAAATTATATTMAAAACTTGATACTTCCACTTTAATAAAAAATATTTATTAGCATCAGTTTGTAGCACATTTTCACAGAAAATGAAAAAGTAATCTGGTCATAAACTACAACTAAACTTTAAAAACATCTAAAAATGATGTGTTCAAACAGAAATAATTGTTAAATTGAGCTTAAAGGACAACACTAATGACAAAAACTCTATTTTAAATTGAACACAAAATATTTCCACACTGCTCTTGTTGGTCTCTCCTAATATTTAACGTCCCGTTAAACCAAATCTGTATGAATGAGCAGATCTGGAGTTTATTTTTCTTCACCAAACCTTCCTCACATCCCTCACCTGATTATCTCTTTAAACTCACCGAGATGTTTTTGTTTTCAGCATTAGTTAAGACAGATTTTAAAATCCTCCCTCCTCTCCCAGCCCGCACTGTTTTTAAGCCAACGATGAAAAACCTGTGAAAGTTGAACTAAGTGACTCCAGTAAGTGTCGGAGAATCATGCAGTCAACTTAACAGCCACTTATGGTCTTGTCACACAGTTGGAGAAATGATTTGAGCTGCCAAAGAGCTTCCTGAGTTTACTGTTAACGGCGTGAGCACAGAAAAATCACCATCTTGCCTATTTATCTTTCCTGACAGATCAAAAACTGCTCTGACGTCAGTCAACAGCTTCAGCTGCAGTCAGACGGCGGCTCAGGAATGTATTTTCTGGCAAACTTCATTCAATTTAAAAAAAAGGACTCAGGGGGTGTGCTTCTCGACACGTCTCTTAGAAGAAGAGAAAAAGGAGCTCTTACAGTAAATTTTACAACCTGTGACAGAACCGAGGGAACTGCTGCTGCAATATTAGCCACAAATAGAACTCTATTTTTAAATCTTTAGACTTTAAAAGCTATAGCAAACAATGACCAAGTAGTTCAACTCACATTCATCTGCTCCTTTATCTC
>NW_013952418.1:1068811-1070526 GCF_001266775.1 Austrofundulus limnaeus | reverse complement strand
GAGCACAGATCCACTGAGAAACTTGCTGTTTCAGCAACATTTAAGTTAAAAACTGGACTTTTGAGGTTAAATGAATGTTCATAATTAATTTCAATAAACTATTAGTTAAGAAGGGCATGAACTTTCCTTTTCTTTTTTTTGTCTTTTTTGTTTTATCAAAAAATTACTGACCGTGACACAAAACTATCGAAACGAATGGTGAATTTTCTTTCTGGTTGCAGCCCTGATAAAAGCTGCAGCTGAGCTGTTCAAAGAAATAATGTGCGCAGCCTGGAATAAAAAAAACCTGCATGAATATAAATAAGCAGTTTTTATTTTAAACAGCTTGTTGATCACTTGGRTGCAAAAACTCAATTCAGTGAGACTGCAACAGAAAATATTTAGATTTTCTGGTCATTTTTCCACGTTCAGGTTTTTTTTAGTTGTTTAAACCTACTCAGCAGAAAATATAAAATAATTGTCAACATTTTATTTTATATAAATCTTCAAGTGTTTTTTGTTCCTCTTCAACAAGACAAAATGAGTGAACATAAACATTAAAAATTTTAAAGGTTTTGATTGAAAAGGGCGTAAAATTCAGCGTCAGTGGATTTCTTCACATTTTCTTAAATCACGTGGTCACTTTTTGCTATTTATGTGCTAATTTTTCACGATTTTTTGTGTTAAATGGCCTCARTTTAATTTAAAAAGCTTTCTGAAAACATCTAAATATAGGGACTCAACCTGCTTCCCTTATTTCAAAACAATCTGAAGCAAAGCAATGAATTGCTGCCAGAAGAGACGAATTTCAAGCCCTAATAGCTGCCATATCCAAGATCAAAACCTTTTATTTTAGTGAACTTTCAGAATGCAGTGAAACAGAACAGTAGCAGGTGTCAAAATGAAACCTTCATCAAAAGAGAGAAAACACAGATCGTCTCCTGGAGCCTGCCAACAAGGTAGAAGAATCAGATCTATCAGTCATGAGCAATGCACACAAAAACACTTACAAACCTCTGACAGGATGCAAAAAAACAGCCTCTGCACAGATTATCTGCAGACGCTGCTGTTATTGTAACTCAATCTTTTCATTTCTATGTTTCTGATCCTGCAAACAGACACCTAATGAAGCTCGTATAAATTCTGTAAATATGTTAGATTTCATAAATCCCTGCAGTAAATTACTTTTTTTAGCTTTTGGCGAGCAGGAAAACGGTGAGACACGACTGCACATTTCAGTGGACAGTTGTGACTTTTCAAAGAGACCAAAGAAAACAATCTGAACCTSAATTCTGAGATTGTTTGAGCGAATGTATAAATTTATACTAGAGTTGTAAAGTAACTAAGTACAAATACTTTGTTACTGTACTTGAGTAGAATTTTTGAGTACCTATACTTTACTTGAGTAATTGTTTTTCAGTCTACTTTTTATTCCTACTCCTTTATATTTTAAAAAAGGCAAGAAGTAGAAAGTCGTTACTTTTATTTCATTTTTGCTTGTTTTCATTCCAGCTTATTGTAAAAAATAAAAACTATCCATATAAACTGAGCTTCCTAGATAGAGTGAATTTAACTGTGGTTAAATGAGAAGTATAAATATATAAAACTCTGATACCGTATTAGTTTGTACGCAAACAAATCATGTCACACTCCAGCAGGACAGAATCATTAAAATAAAAGGACTGTACTTAAGTATTTGTATTTCATGAATTACCATATTTATTCAAGTACAATAC
>NW_013952418.1:1064829-1067195 GCF_001266775.1 Austrofundulus limnaeus | reverse complement strand
CTTTTCTTTTCACTGTTACACTCTAAAACAAAGAGAGATATGCAAAGATTAATTCAATAAACTTTGATTATATCGATTATAACCTCTTATAGAAGATTAAATGAGATAACATATATATAGGACTTTGTCCTATTCACTTAAAGAAAATAAAAACACTTTAAAATGATTTTCTTCTTATAAGTGTAAAAAATAAAATCAAAGACAAAGAAAAAACAATAGAAAAGTTTTTTTTTCACCAGGGTGACCCCTACAGCTGCTACAGCTGATATATATTTGTTGTCAAAATACCTTTTAGTACATATGTCGTTAAAATAAAATGAACAGTCCAATGATCATTTTACTGACATGTATAAAGACTACAAAGGCTGAAAAATCTTGAAGTCTGTATGAAATTGGAGGTAGTTTGAGGATGAMATTTTTTATGCTTTTTAAGCACAAAAGCGGGGGTCGTATTATACATGAGATCGTATTATACACGAAGAAATACGGTATATTATTACATTTGGCTGCAGCCCTACGATAGATTTTCATTTTGGGGAAAAGCTTTGTGCAGCCTTGATATATGTATATAAACTGAAACAGCTGGACTAGTGCATCCTAAATTTAACATTAATTCATCCTTTTAATACAACAGTCATTTCTGCAGTTTTTGGGGAGGTCACCTCCTAATAAATGTCCTTACATAAATCTAACTGCTCATTTTAAATCAATACTTTTACTTTTAATACTTAGATACAAAATATATCAGATACTTTAAGACTTTTACTCAAGTTTTATTCCTAAAGGAGACTTTAACTTTAACCAAAGTCWTTTTTTGGTAAGATACTTGTACTTTTACTCAATTATCACTTTGTGCTACTTTATACAACACTGATTTATACACACGGACACAAAAGCGTTGGGATCTCCCGCTACAACATCAGAAACGGCGAGGCAGGAAGAGATGAGGATGTGAGGCTGAAGTCTGCAGAAAGTGACAGTTAAACAKGATCAGCTGTGAATATAATCCCACCCTGCTCTGATAATCCCATCCTGCTCCTTAATGTTGCTGTAATTAAATAACACAGCTCCCTGAAGTCCACTAAACGCAGCGTGTTGTCTTTGGGCCAGTCGAGAGGTTTTCATTGCAGCGGAGTCCTCCTAATGTTTAATGGGCCTTGCAGAACCTTTCCTGGAGCTGCGGCGGACAACCCCGAAGTTTCCGAGCACCTAAAACGATTTCTGCATTCCTTGGGACGGTTGCCATGGCGACGGCGCCTTTTTAGAGAAGCCATGCGGGGAAGATGGCTTTGGTGTAATAAATTGGGTTATTGTTTGCAGCTGGATCCCGAGCTCCATTAATATTGTTTGCCCCCAGTATTAACGCCACCTCCCAGCGAGCGTTAGCATCCTGCCATTATTGCATTTGCTCCGCCTCGCGATCCTGCAGCTCCGCCGCTCGTGTTTTTAGATAAAGCAAGATAATCTAATCAGAAACGAGGGGCCCTGCGAGGATTTCCTCCTTCTCGGCGGCTCAGGGTCAGAGCCGGCGCAGAACGGCCGCTCGAGGATGGCAAGTGGAAAATTACATCTTTTAAAATAAAAAAGTTCAACCACCTCCCTGGGAGAACGGCACTCGAAACAAACACTCGGAAACATCACTTCAAAGACGGCATTAAAAAAAAATAAATAACAGGACCCATCCACTTTTTGGAGTAAACAGGGCCAATATGCAAATGCAAAAAAATAAACACTGCTGTCATGAAACTTACTGAAGAAAAGCGAGGACGAGTTATGGCACACGAGACGAGGAGCACAGTTACTGTTCAGTCTCAAGTCTCTTTTTTTTATTATTACAGGAAGAAAAAAGAAAATAAATCTTGTTTTTAAGATAAAAGGATCCWAATGAAACCAGTTTCTTTGCTTCATAGACCTGATGCCATGGCTTAGAGGTCTGCTTCAAAACAAAACAATTTCCTCCTAAAATAGGTCAGTAAAGCAAAGCCTGCGTTGCTCCAGGATTACCAAAAAGGTATTCAGCAAATTTCAATCCTGAACTGGGTCATGTCAACGTACACCGGGATTAGGAAAATCCATATGAAATTGAAATGATTATATGAGATTTGCATCTGTGGTTGGATAAACATTCTTATTGCCCKCTGGCGAAGGCGGGGCGATAATGTTTTGCCCCGTGCGTGCAGATTTAGCAAAATATCTCATGAATCACTGAGCAGGTTGTAATGACATTTTAAAGAGATCCATGATTAGTTGTAACATTAGACTTTATTTGATATCATTTATTTTAACTGTAAAATAAAGACTGTAAAAATACTGTAGGATGTTTAGTTTTAAAAAAAATTAAAGTTTAAAAATATATTACACGGACG
>NW_013952418.1:1058228-1064460 GCF_001266775.1 Austrofundulus limnaeus | reverse complement strand
ATTTATAAAGATTTTGGTTTTAAAAGGCGATATGCATTCCTTCAAGTACGTTTATTGCAAAATAAAAAAGTAAAAATACAAAAAAATTTAAAGACATAAGTTGGACTTTGGAGCTGAGAAACTCTGCACACCTCATGGCTTCAGGCGCCCTTACAAACACATGATCTGAAGTATTAGATTTATTTTTCTGAAAGACTGTCGATATTCTGAAGACGAGCCCTCAGAGGATTTATCCCTGAAATTCAATTAGGAGTACAGTTGTTGCTTTTTGCCRTTTTTGTTCTCCTTCTTTCTGCCAAAAAGCCGCGTCGTTAGATTTAAATCAAGTAAGCCATCTGCCAAGTTTTTTTTACTCGCTAACCAAATATTATTTCAGCTGTAGAAAAAATAAATACATTAATAATATTGCTAACTCTTTCCACCCACACAAGTACATAGCCTCAAGGACCAAAAGTGGGCATGAATCAAAATCCCCGACGTATAATCCTTCGAATAAAAAATTCACTTCAAAGTCTTATTTCATCCATCCAAGACTCTCATGCTCATGTCTGCACGGCTGCAGTCAGGCCCCTCAGGTACTAGTTTTAGGGTCAATGTGCTGATAAAACCAGCTAATGATGCCTTCAAAGACCACGAGGTCTACTGAGGCTGACCACAGGAGGTTTAACTTTATTTCGATATTTATAAATATATATGAGAACATTTATTTATTATTTGAACCTCCCGTACCTTAGCTTAATTCTTTACCTTTTTCATTTATTATTTACCAGCTAACTTGTTGGAGCTGTGAGCTGATTTTTGTTTTTGGCATTTCTCAGAATCTGATCAACCACAGGTGACTTCAGTGTGTGAACACAACAAAACCCAGAGTTATTGGTGACGTCAAAGACCGGTAGTAAMGAAAACTGGGTTTAAAGGGTGAAAAATCTAAASATTGCAATAAAACTTCACAAAGATACCTGAATATTTCAGCTTTACTCATTTAGCATGGTGCTACGGAGCTCRTCCTATGACGATGCATAAAAATAATGCGTGGCCACGAAATGTGCTGTTATTTCCATGCAGAGACTGTCCATTGTTTACATGGACAAGTTTGAATTTATTTCATTTTATTTTAATATAGGAATGATTATGATATACTGTACTTACGTTAGGAATGAAGTAATTCTTAACATTATACGTAAGTAATATTTTATTTATGTAGCGCCTTTTCTTAGAAATAAATTCACAAGGTGCTGTAAATCATCAACAATAAAAAACACGAAAAGAAAGTCCAAACAAAAAGATTTTTTTAATAAATCCAACATTAAACATTACCAACACATGAATTTCCATAAACAAGCAGCAGCACTGAATCAAAAAAGTCTAAATAAATAAATAAAAATAAAAATAGGAAATAAAACAAACTATTGGCCAAAAGACAGAACGCCAAATCAAACTAAAAAAAATGAAACCACGAGTTAAACAAATGTAGAAATAAAACAGGTGACGACAGGAGAAAGCTTTTGATTTGTAAATTACTRTTGTTCATACTTAATTTTTGGGGAAAATAAAAATTGTTAAAAATTGTTTCCAAAAAATACARTAAGAGTTGGAAAAATAAAAGAATAGAAACAAAATAAACCACATCAGACTCATATTGTTAGCCAAATCTTTTGTCTAAAACGAAGCATTTCTCTAAACCTCAATTTTCCAGTTTTTCGTAAATAAATAAATAAATAAATCAAACCCGTTAGAGTTTTTGAGCACTAATTGATCAACCTAAACTCTACAGGAGGCGGCGAGTCGCGGATGATCTACAGATTTGGATATTTCAGAGACGACGTTTCTCTTCTTGCTCTGTTTGTTTTTGATGATGATGATTTCCCCTGATAAATTGCGTGCACTGTATTTCCCAAGGTGCACAGCAGGCTGCTGTTGTCGAGTGACGGAGAGTTTAAAGCTGCTAAAGTGTCTGACAATTGAAAATCATTTGAGGGGATGACTGGGCACTGAGAAGAGGTAACACGGCTGGAAGAGATAATGTGCTCACAGCTACACAAAACGCTCACAAAAAGWGAGTTTTTTTTCTGTTTTGTGTTTGCTGTGTTCGTTTTACTAACCCATCTGTGAAGTGGCGTTCCTTGTGGGGGATTAAATGGAATTCCAGAGGAGGAACTTAAAGCATATTTAAATATATAAACACAAAAATATACATGAGGGAAACATTGAAGAGAAGAAGCTGAACATCATGAAGCTCATTACAAATGATCATTTACTGATTTATACATTTTTATCTAAATCTTTCAGTTTGTGTGGATGAAAACCAACAAAACCAGATCTTTATTGATTCTAAAATCAATAAACTTTGATACTTCAGTGATTTCAGGTGATGTGGGTTCACSAGAGMTTTCTTGRGGGTCCTGAAAAWWTTTCACTAAATTGTTAATTTGGTTTTTATTTTTTWAAATGCATGGGGAACAATGAACTAATATGTGAGCCRTCACATCAAAACCAGGATTAAGTCTAAAAGTTGTCTGTGGAGAAATAGGCAGATACAGTGTTTTGATTAAAACACTTGCAAAAATTGCAGTTTGTCAAAATATAAAAAATAAATGTATTATCAATGTACAATTTCAATGAACTCTCGTTTTTTTGAAGCACTTTTTTGAGCAGTAGCAACAAAAACTCAGTTTTGAGGAAAAACGTCTTAAAATTTTGGGATTTTCCCTGTGAGTTAACAATGTTTTTGTTTCTTTCTAGCTGGGAAATCTCAATATTCAAATACTATGAGGTTTCTTATTTAAGATGACATAAAAAAATCTTCAATAAAATGACATAAAATTAGGATTTAGACCAAATATTTATGTATTATTGTAACCAACAAGACAAATTAAATAATATCTCTCAATCTACTAATGATATCAGGATGATCTAAAAGTCAAAATGTAGCTTTTAAAGCCATGAATCTGAAAATGTGATGAGGCCATTTTGACCAAATTTGACTTAAGGGCTCGACACACGGGAGGCGACGTCGCTCGCTCTCCATTCATTTCCTATGGAGCCTGTGCGGTGAGGCGACAATCGCTCGCCCTCCTCCAGCTAAGCGACCGGCGAAAATAGTGCATGTGAAATTTCGCGCTCGTACACGTGCACACGCGAGCTCGCGATGCGACATATGAAAGTTGAAAAATGTTAAACTTTTGTCGCTGTCGCTTAGCGTACAACCAATCAGCGAGGGTTTCATTGACTGACCAATGAGAGGAGAGTATGCTACACACTGCCGTTAGCTAACACTTTCACCAAGTGATTACTAAAAAAAGGCAGCTTTGTGGGAATTTATTGGCACCAGGGTGAAGTTTATGGTAAGTTTTTCCTCATAAAACTGTATCTTGATGTGTGTTTGTTTTTCAATATCATTAGCATCGCAAGATTTGTTTAGTTTACACGTCCGTAATGCACACCTGCCTTCAGAGTCAAGAACCAATCAAATTTTGTGAAGACAAGCGACCTGAGAGCGCGATTCACAACGCTGCGATCGCTATCGCGTCCCGTACGTCGGGTTTCACCCTGGCTGCGAGGACAGCCGTTAATCGCTGTAGTTTGTCGCTCCCTGTGTGTCGAGCCCTTGAATCCTCATTTTGATGTGATGGGTCACATATAACAGACATAATAAACAAAAGAAAATATATATTCCCATGGCATTTAGGGATTGAAATGACAGTAAATTACCCTTTAAAAAAGCATGGGTTTATGAGGGGGGTCCCTGGAATGTTTTTTGCTCTTGTAAGGGGTCCCYGGACCCAAAACGTTTGAGAACCCCTGACCTACAACACCTAATTAGGGCTGCCACAAACGATTATTTTAATAATCAATTAATCACCGATTATTTTTTCGATTGGTCAACTAATCGGATCATACGTTAATTGAATATAAAACATACAGCTTATCACACCAGAATGCAGCTGCTATTGTTTAACCATCGTTAGACTTTAGCTATATGCTAACTAAAAATAATTGCTGTGGAAGGCAAGTTCTACTCTGCAGATATTACACAGGTTTCTCTTTAGTTTTCTTAAAATGATCCCACACTTTGAGCTCTGTTGTCAGGTAGCCATGATACCAGAGCCTGTCTGTATAATGTCTTGTGAYGTCCACGGCCTACCCCAGTTACCACTACTGTGCATATGTGTCAAGGACAGAAAGGCAGATGTGGCAGTGGAAGGTGTCAAAGCAGTTTGGAGAGAAAAACAAAGTAAAGAACAAAAAAAAAAGAAAACGATTAATCGATTAGTAAATTAGTCATCGATTGTTTTAATAATCGATTAGTCGTTGATTAATCCATTAATCGTGGCAGCCTAATAAGAGTGTTAACAGATTACATGGGGTGTTCGTTTAAAAACCTTTCCATTCAAACCTGCAGCCATTTGTATTCATTAAAAAAAAGGCTACTTTTAAATCAGCACGATTTTCACAGATCCATACAACGATTCTGCGCTGCACCTGGTTCCAATCTCTGGGTCAAAGAGCAGAAAACAGCACGGACCGGTCCCTTTGGAGGGTTCTGGTTCCTGTTCGGCTGCAGAGACCAGAGACGAAACAATAGAGCCGAAGGATACGTTAGACCGCTGCTGTCCAGGTAGAGTTACAAAATAAGAGCGCTCACAAATTTAGAAGCCCATTAAACGGTTTCAGACTCTCACATTTCAACAGCAGCTGAAGTGCTGCTTTCTATTTTTTCCCCTTTTACAATCAGCTGCACATTGATTATGTGTTTGAGAAGAAAAATACACTCTAAGCAACACAAAGGTGCTTTAATGCAAAATATGTTTTTTTAGATTGTACCTTTTTTGTTCTGGATATTTTTGTGACAAGACACTGATGTTCTCAGTTGGATAAGGGAATAAAAACTATGAATAAAGGTGAAAAATAAGGTCAACCAGAGATTTCCCAAGAGAAATCCTTCCTATTTATAATTTCTTGTTTTTGTAGCACCAATTAACAGCTTTGCTACCAATTAGTAAAATCAAGTTTTCCTTGGCAGAAGCCCACGGGGTTATATGTGTCAAGAATAACTATTTATTGCTTTTAAAAAAAGGCAAAATAAGCATATTCCTGAGTAATTGGGGCAAATAGGTTAAATATCTTTGTGTGTCTTATTGCGTTTGTCCTTTTCTTTAAAACATCCCATTTTCCATGACCAGAACTGTAGAATTTTCAGGCACATTTTCTGCAGAATTTCAGATCAAAGTTTGTTTTTTTAACATTTTCATTTAAGATTTTTTGCACAGGCATGTTTTAAAAAAGCCAAAAATCATTTGCAGCTAACAGTAATTTGTTTTTCTYTTTTGGTTTTTGTCCTCCGCAGTTTTTTTTCTCTTCACAGATTCATGTCCTCCTAAGCGTCCTCTTAGGATAATGAGGTGTGCAGCTATAATTGGAGTGTACAGTTGTAAGATGGAGCAGGAGTATCAATCTGAATCTCTGGGCAGCACCCACAGCCAACATGTTTATTAGCGAGTCCGGAATAACGCATGACTTAATGTGCCCCCCCGCCATAATAACCTTATATATGCACGACACAACAGTAGGAGAGGTCCCACAACGAGTCCTCCTTAAGTCAATTAAAAAGCTTGGACAACGTGCACACAGAGGAAGAAAGAAGTCCTTGAAGCGGGGATAAACTTCACAGCTTTACATTTCTTGCCACGATAACAGAAACATTTTATAAGAGTAATGCATTTAAAAAGGAATGGCTGATTCAGGAACTGTAAAGTCTTTTTTCAGGAATCCTTTTCTTCATGGTGTGTTTCAAAATGTGTAGCTCTGAACCTTCAGTGGCCACTTTCATTCTCTCCTTGGCTCACGGCTGAATGCTTGTTTCTGAGAAGTCCATCACAATCGTTCAAACCTTTTTTTTAAAATAAATTATCACTGGAAAAAGGGTTACATGATTAGTAAACCCTATTAAATCTCCAAGTTGTTGACTTTCAAGGGTAAAACGTTTGACACGATCAGAAATTGACAATGAGGATTACCATACAGCCTTGGTCATTCTTTTCTGAAGTATTCATGGAAATTCAAATTAAAACCAGTTTTCTAACTTCTTCCACTACCAGAACAATGTGTCAGCCATTTTTATTCATAGGTTGATGTTAAGGGTGATAAAGAGTTGATTTAAGTTTATTTTCTAAGCATTWAAAAAAAGTTAATAAAAACTTGTCATTTTTGAAACTTTAATGATATGAGTGTT
>NW_013952418.1:1054825-1057609 GCF_001266775.1 Austrofundulus limnaeus | reverse complement strand
CATCTGGTGAAAATTTCATGTCATTAGCACCTCTAGTAATATATTTACTGAGAAAAATGGTGACGTGTTCAATACTTATTTTACCCACTACACACACTCTGAAACCGGTTCCACAGGGGCTCCATGTTAAACAAATTGAACTCTGGGTAAAGGTCACTTATAATTAGGGGAGGGAGGTGTGTGTGTGGGTGGTATTTGACATCTCACCCTGCAGTTGGGCTGAAAACCCATCTTCCACATTAATAATTAATGAACTGGTATATTTGCTGAGAAAAATGGTGACGTGTTCAATACTCATACATACATAGACACACACTCTGAAACCGGTTCCACAGGGGCTCCATGTTAAACAAATTGAACTCTGGGTAAAGGTCACTGATAATTAGGGGAGGGAGGTGTGTGTAGGGGGGGTATTTGACATCTCACCCTGCAGTTGGGCTGAAAACCCATCTTCCACATTAATAATTAATGTTCATAGTTTTTATGTTGACAAAGTATTCCCTCTTCCTCTCTTAGTCTGTCGTCCTCATCATCAGAATAAAGCAGACTGTCAGCAGAGCTCTGGGATTTCTGCTTCAGCTGTTTGACAGCAACGCATGTTTTCCCAAGCATTTGTTTAGCATTACATTATTGTGCTCCTCTTCTTTTTTATATACGTCTTACTGCATCAAACTTGTTCTGCATACGTTTAGCTAATTTTATCAAATCATAAACAAAACATTCAGCTTGTTTGGGGGATGGATGCTTTTATTTTTAGATTTTATTTTTCTAACTTTTCATGTCTATAAATGCATCGATTTACAAATTTAAAAAAATAATTAAAACATTTTATACAACCTACTTTAACACACAAAATTTAATGAACATATAGCTAATTCTAATACTTCAACCACTTACTTTGCATTTASTTTTGGCTAGCATTTTGCTACTTTTACTGTTTTGCTACTTTTGCATTTTAGCTAGCCTGTTGCTTCTTTTAGCTTGTATTTTCCTACTTTTTGGCTTTTATTACTTTTATCTTTAGTCAGCTCATTGCTGTTYTAACTTGTTAATGTTCTACTTGTTTTTTTTATGCTACAGATTAGCTTTTATCATCCATTTAGCTTCTGTTCTCCTTGCTTTTACCAGCTCAGCTTCTGCTTTTTCAGCACTCAGCTTTACCAAACTGAGCACAAAAAATAAGTATGTTTTGTTTGGGTACACTATTTCTTTGTTGTAACAGTGATTGTTGACATTAAAGCTAGAAAACCTGATTACCTAATTTCTCTTTTAAACGGTGCCACATTTGTAAGGAACATGCATTTGTGTTATGAGCGGTAGAGATGAGTGTGGGTTGCACACATAAGGTTTGCCACATTTTCTCTGGCTAACAGCTTATTTTGTTTTTATTGTTGACTCTTGTTTTGAACTTCTGGTCCCCCCAGGTGCTGCCAGTCAGGTGCCCACTATAAGATTTATAGCCAAGAAGCATTGCTACAACAAATAAATCATCCAACAAACWCTAATTTCACTGCCTTTTTGTGCTTAATATCCATTTTAGCTGGAAACAGTGTCTTTACATTTTAAGATTCACATTAATATTTCAGAAACTCCCGAAGAGATCAACAAATGTGCATTCTTTCATCCATCCTTTTCCCTCCCTGTGTTGCATTCCTACAAGTGATTTTGTATCTGAGAGCCTGGCCTTCTCACTAATGTTCCTCCTTGTCAGAGACAAAGCAGTTTTAAGACTGGAGGATTTGGCAGGCTCCACCACTTGCAGGCGTTATTTCAGCCCATCCATCTCCCTGGAATAATAGAGTGTCCTTGCCTTTCACCGCCTAGAGGAGTGACCAGTTATCACAAGGCTCCAGCTCTGTTGTTAATAAAACAAGGGATGGGAGGGCCACGTTGAGGATAAAAAAGAGAGAGAGAGAGAAGGGTAAAGGAGAAACGGGTGCATGTTTTCTCTGACAGACGCCCAGCAAAGGTGAAGTTGATCACAATCAGCAGCCAGTCGCAGAGCTGGCAGGAGTTCTCCTTTTTAACATCTTTGCTTCGGTTTGTGTGAAGATAAATTTAGCTCCATCACATCTCTGCAGGACGTGGAGAGGGAAGGTGTGGGGTGTGTGTGGGTGGGGGAGTGAGAAGAGTGGAAGTGGGGAGATGGGACAGGCTGCGTTAGGCTGATCCAGCTAATGGCCCATCTGACCTTGATGGAAGTCAAACGGTCGGAACAGGAAGGAGAGTGTCACACAAAGCTGCTGCAGTTTAATCAAGGCTCTTTCCATTATGCCTGACCTCAACGGGAGTTTGGGCAAGTAGCTCAAATGACACTGATTGCTCAGAATGTGCGAGGACAACTGGAAACACACAGGRCAGGRCGRACAAGAGTGATCAGGKGTCTGTTAGCAAAATATCCCATCAACCACTGGGTGAAACTTTCAGAAAGAGAACAACAGCTGTGTTTCCAYTGCAAATGTGCKCAAAACTTTAATATTCTGTTAATGTTGAAAAAACWGTTTCGCAACTGCGGTGTTTCMATTAAGTAAGAAATGCTACTAAAGTCACGTSAATACGTTTGTTCTCGTGATAAGTCATTACAAACATGGCGGCGATGGATGTAAACACATAGCATGTTGCTACCACGACACTAGCGCTCATCATCAGAGGAGACGTCGGCGTCTTTTATCGAGGCTTTCCAGAGACAAGTCCCTACTTGGGAGCGGCTACGTAAGCATTTTTATTTATTGATTTGATTTATTTTGTTACTACTACTTCTACTTCCTGTTATCTTCTTCATCA
>NW_013952418.1:1048219-1053930 GCF_001266775.1 Austrofundulus limnaeus | reverse complement strand
GGGACAAGACGTCTGTCAATCCAGCCGGTCGAGGCAGATGGCCGCCTGTCCTGAGCCTGGTTCTGCTGGAGGTTTCTTCCTGATTAGCTGGGAGTTTTACCTCTCCACTGTTTGCTCAGGATGGGAGACTGTGATGAAGTGATTCAACACAATCTGCTGCTTTCTCCTTTAGCTTGTTCTTTTTAGACGTTTGTTGTGACTTGGCRCTATATAAATAAASTGAAATGAATTAAATTCAATCATTAACAGAACGATGCTATGAAACGTTAGCTCTTTAGAAAGACTGGGATTTTCTCAAAACTGTTCGGCTCCAGTTTTGTTGTAAATTTCACAAAATGCGATAAAATACCAAACACAAATACAAAAACAATTGTAACATTTTTATTGTAAACACCAGGAGGCCCTACTAGCCCACGTATACCAGTCATTCCTGGATGTACATCTAGAACAGCTTTTCCAGTCAACATAATTCAAGATGGCCGCCACAGAAAAGCAACCTCAACATAAAGATGGCTAACTCAGTTGAATTTACAGACTGAGCTGCAGTTTCTTCTGGGAGTAGCTGAGAGTCATTTCTAACACATGCTTTGAACATTACCTGACTAAAGTAACTTCATATCTTTTCGTTATAAAACATAGAGGCGACATGCATTCCTTTGAGATAATCTATGCCTTTAATTTTAAATGTTTTCCACTCACCTTAAATTTTAAATTTTTAAAACAGTCTTTTCACAGCACTGCATTACAAAGCAGTAAATATATTGATTTATTAGAGACCAGGGCTCAGAAAGTGAAAAACTCCCAATAAATCAATGAGACGATGCGGTGACCTTTCCTAATGTATTTATCTTCCTGAAAAAACCATCTCTGCTGAGACGCAGTGTTCCTTTCTTTGAGTAATTCCTCCATGTTTTTTTTCCTACTCAGTTCTGATTATGATAAAAACCATTAATGAAGAGATGCGTCTGTGCGGCCGAGGACTCGCCACCTACAGGAGGGAGTCATTTCCGCCAGCTGGGGCTTTTCACGTTAGCTCGTACCCCCTCTCCCCGACCGCCAACCCCCGACCCAACAACTCCCCAATGCGCTCCGAACGACAGAGGGAAAGGAAATTATCGAACACCAATACAATAAAGCTGTCTGGTAACTTAATAGGCTGCTGAGCAGGGACACCGTGGCCATCTTACTTTGAGGCGATAATGAGAGTCATCATTCCCTCTTGGGCGAGAAGAAAAGGGCCTGTGTGAGTCAACGTGCGCATGCGCGTGTTTGTCTCCGAGCCGTTTTTAGTCCGGCGAGGCCCAATAAGCAAACAGCACAGTGCTTTAACAAAGCCACAGAGATATCCTCCTGAATACGGCTTAGAGCAAATCTGTGAGAAATTCTCTTCATTAAATCAGGCTAAAGTCCAAACACCGTCTTCGTGAGCTTTAGGGAAATACAAAACATACATTGTCTTATTTATCAGACGGCCGGGCCCACAACCAGTTACTGTTTGGAAAATTTGTCTCAGGTTAATAAAACGAATCTGCATCTTAGAGACAAGCAAACAAAAAACTTGTTAATGAAGCTCAACTGGAGCTCTGATTTAATAAAAGAAGGTGTTATCGTTTCTTTTTGCAAGAGCTCTTTTAAATTTTAAATGTTTATTATCGTTCAGGTTGTTGAAATAAGCCGTGCAGTTCAGTTTAACTGAACTGGTGCAAACGCCAGAACATATTCAATAGACGATAAAGAGGATCCTTGTTGAAGTTTGTTTCTATAGACACCAAAAGCAACAGGGATGTGCTGAGTCTTAAGCATAGATCTAAACGTCTCAACAGACTCAGTGGTCTGAACATGAAAAAACCTTGTTGATGTGATGCAGGATATGAAGAATTTCCAGAGAATCTTTCTAAGAATCTACCGTCTGCAGCACAAACACAAGAAAGTAATCTGMCTTATTGTTCATCTGTCATGTTTTGGATTGCAGTTTATGTTAGATTAGAGGTGAGTCAATGACATCATAGTTTCAAAAAGTTGTGCTTTAGACCGTCCACWCAAAAATGAAAGGGTGGGGTTTGAAGATTTCTTTTACTTTGGAATCCAATTTGAGAAATACCTCCTAAAATACAGTTTCCAATAGATGCAAGGTTTTCAAAAACTGTTCCTTTGTGTATGTCTGCCATGATGAGCTATAAATTTAAAAAAACAGTCGATACTTTTACATCTGCCTACTTGGTTTTTTTTTTTAATAATGCTAAGTAAATTTCGTAACCTGAGGAAGACTCAAAGAATAACAGGGTTCCCACACCTTGGTCAAAATCAAATTCAAGGACTTCCCAGTACCAATTTCCTCAAATTCAAGAACCACGCACAACACCTACCGCAGAATGTTAATAAACACGTTTAATATCAAGTAAATTCAATGAAAAMCTGAACAACATAGAAGTTGTTGAGTCAGAAACAATGACGTCAGTTTACTGTAATCCTGAGTTATCCACCGCAACAAATGTGTTTTATATTTAACTTTATAATTTGTTTTTTTAAAAGATGATGAATATCAGTTGTGTGAAAAGAGAACTTCAATACCCAAAAAWCATTCAAGGACTTTCAAGGACAAGTGTAATTTTTGGCTGTTTTCACGAACATTCCAGGGCCTTGAAATCTTTTTTTTTCTTCAAATTCAAAAACTTTCAAGGATTTCAAGGACCCACGGGAACCCTGGAATAAATTGTGCTGGCTTAGATAGAGTGGGTGGAAAGTGGTTTTTGTTATTTGTTTTCCCAATCTACAGTCCACATCAGCCCCTAACTTCTTTTGTAACGTACATAAATTTCTTAAACTTCACTTAATAACTTAACTTAATCTTAATATGTTATTGTTTTACTCTGCCCTCCCCATTTTTGTCTAGATATTATTTACTTGTTTTATTTTTCAGATTGTACAGTCTTGATACTTTGATGGTTGTACAGCTTTTATACTTTTTTTGTTCCAAATTTTTGTATATCCTGTTCTGATTGTATATATTTTGATTTGCCTCTGATTGTACAGCACTAGRGCTGCCACAAACGATTCTTTTTATAATCKATTAATTACCGATTATTTTTTTCAATTAGTCGACTAATCAGATCATACGTTAATTGAATTTAAAACATAGAGCTTATCGCGCCAGAATGCAGCTGCTATTATATAACCATGGTTAGAGTTTAGCTATATGCTAACTAAAAATAATTGCTGTGGAAGACAAGTTCTGCCTTGCAGATATTGCACATGTTTCTCTTTCATTTTCTTAAAATGATCCCACACTTTTGAGCTCCAGTAGCCATGATACCAGAGCCTGTCTGTATAATGTCTTGTGACGTCCACGGCCTACCCCAGTTACCACTGCTGTGCATGTGTGTCAAGGACAGAAAGGTAGATGTGGCAGTGGAAGGTGTCAAAGCAGTTTGAAGAGAAAAACAAAGTAAAGAACAAAAAAAACGATTAATCAATTATTAAATTAGTCATCGATTATTTTAATAATTGATTAGTCGTCGATTAATCGACTAATCGTGGCAGCCCTACACAGCACCTTGTGACTCTATTTCTATGAAAGTTGCTATATAAATAAAACTTTACTTACTTATAAACTTCCTAAGATTCTTAAGCTCTTGCTGAGGGTAAGGTTCATTATATWACTTAAAATGGTTCTTAACCGGTTACCCTGCGGGCCTAACCGTAACCCAAATTAAATGACGTACTGCTCTTGAACCCATAGGAGTAAATTCCCAAACCAAGTCTCTAAGTAAAGCTATTAATCTGAATTTTTCACTTCAGTAGTCATAATTTTTGTAGCTGTAACTAGTATTTAGGTATTGAAGTTAAAATACACTATAACCATAGATGGAATAAAAGATACCTGATTGGCTACACAGCTGTGGTGTCAGAATGAAGCTCAGAGCTGATTGGTAAATTTTAGTCAATCAATCACRTGTACAATGTACAGGTAGGACATGAGGGGCTTGACACATATTTTGAGTTCTGGAGAGCCTAYAGATGAACCCAGTTGGTCAAWAGAGGTGTCAATCAAAAGAAGACAACCAATCAAATCGTTTGAACAGACTRTTATGAAAAATCAAAGTCTCTGGTAGCGATGTCCGGCAATAAAGTAACCTCAAACTGGTATRTACRACAGGAGGTGCATATTGTTTATYGCAATAATTTTTGAGACAATTTATCATCCAGCAMYATGGTGGTTTTTCCAGTTTTGATAGAAAAATTTACCAGATTTTGTTTTACATCCTAAATTCAGTAGCATGTAGGTGTATCTAAAAATGATAGGCAGAGGTCAAAAGGTGTGTGTTTCTTGTCACAGTTGTTTTAAACAAAAGACAAAGTTGCACAAATTAAAAAAAACAACAGCCATCCAACCAATTTAAAAAGCTGCACACAAAAACCCTACATCCAGTCCAGTTTCTATAATTGCTTTCATCTCATGAATTTTATTCAAATTGAGTACATCGTCTCCGTTGCATTAGCTGCCAACACGAGACGGAAACAAAAACAACTCTTGGTGACATTTTTTTCTGACAAGCTAACGGTTCAAGTGGCATGCAGAGGAAATGTTGACCTGTTGACAGTGCTGACTGCAGCTGCTACAGTAAAATGTGACTACACAACACAGCAGTGCGCCTGAGGACACCAAGGGAGTCTGGGTAAAAAGGGACTGCGTTGTGTTTACACCTTTGCCTCGTTAGCTTTTCCCCATTTGCTGATAGTGGACCCATGGGTGCACAACAAGCATTAAATATTTAATGCAAAGCAAACTAAGGGTGCAACTTTGGTGAGCATTACTGCTTCATAAAAAATAAATACATACAAGTGTTTTCTTAACCGTACGTCTAGAAATGCAAACATATCAAGTTCTCAATGTCCTCACGTGAGAGACAAAATTAAAATGTCGAATTATTCCTGAGTTTTTTCAGCGGCGAGAAGCCATATCTGCCAAATCGACCCATCTTTTATTTTGTAGCGCTCGCTCGCAAAAACACAATCAATATTTTCCAACAGATTCTCTAACGCCTGAGCAATGACCTTAAACGTGCTAAAAGAAAATGAACACAGAAATTAGAAAGAATAGATTCGCTGTCATGAACTTGGGTTGACTAACGGTTGTTCACAACAGAAACTTTATGAGTTTCAGAACTATAAACTGCATTTAAAATGCAATTTCTAACAAGTAAACCATAAGTTTTCTGCAGTCATTTTTTTATTTAATTAATAATCATATTAAACTCAGATACAACTGCTTCCTGCTGGTGTTTACCCTTGACTTTTTTATACATACTTTGTTTTTAATTAAGTTTAACTATGTGTCACACACAAATACACACATGAATACTTGATTTTATGAAGTGTAGCCCAGTAAACAGTAATACTCTGGTATTAGGTACACCTTGCTGGTACCTGTTTGGACCCCCTGTTGCCTTCCTGGCTTAGATTCACAGAGGTGTTGGAAATGATCCTTAGAGATTTCAGCTCATCTTGACATGACAGCATCATGAAGCTGCTGCAGATTTATCAGATAAAACATCAAAAAAGGGTTGGATGGGATTGAGATGTGTTCACTGTGGAAGCCACTGGACTCATCAGATCAAAACTCATCACTGTACAGTTCTTTCATTGTCTGATGCCTTGACTTTTCAGAATTATGTTTTGTATAGTGGTATTAATTTATATTTTCAGATCTT
>NW_013952418.1:1031232-1040302 GCF_001266775.1 Austrofundulus limnaeus | reverse complement strand
AAACAAAAATGGATGGTTGGTCTGTTTTCATTTTATGCTCTAAAAACAGGAAAACAATCCGTCTTTTTTTTTTTAAATCAAACCAGAAGTCAACGCTGTCGTTATCAAAGGTGGAGCTAGTGAAATAACTTAACTAGCTACTTTTGAGTTTCTAACTGCAGATTGTATTTTGTTAATATAGCTAATCTAGCTCATTTCTTTTAAAAACATATTATCTAGTTCCACCTTAAATAGTCTAATGGGATGAATAAACATGTTTTACTTTATAACTAGCTAATAAATTAACGTCAGCTAACTAGTTTGACATTTCATAGTGTATATCACTGATGATTAAAGCCGTTTCCTGGAGCTTTGGCTGCTTTTAGCTCATGAAGTCTTTCTCCAACAGCTCCGTGGTGAAGAGATGGAAGCTACTTCCACAGGATCGTGTTAAACATCTAGTTTAGATATCATGAAAAATATGCATACACTTAGGATTTGATCCATATTGTCTTAATAAAAAGACATATAATCTGGAGGATTTATCGGCGCTGAGGCGATCGACATAAACTATCTGCTGCAGAACACGTATTAAATGACGAGCCAAATAAAAGCTTCCAAAAGCCTCGAAGCTACAATTATTTAGTTTCAGATTGGGTCAAACATTTAGGATCCAAAGAAGCTTTAAATGTCTGTCGATTTTTTTTCTGCCCAGGTGAGCAGTGATTTGTGCTATTTTAACTAATTAGCCTATGATAACAATGCTATCGCTAATGCTAAAGAGTTAACCACTGTTATTTCYATGTGCTTGGATCTATTTGTAAATAATACATTTAGTTTCTGTAAACACRAATTTGAGTAACTGTCCAATAAAACATCTGAAAATACARTTTAAACAACACAATGCTCGCCTGTTACAAAACTGTTGCATTGTTCGTTTCCACACTTGTTTTAGCCGTAGAATGTTGATCCACRTTTGGCGTCTTTTTTCTGTAAGTTTTTTTTTAAWTWAMYYCYSKKKKRMYYMMYWMYTTYMRRAMMMSRAAAAACTTTTRTCTTTCYCCCGATTAGAGCGGGTGCAACAACCGTACACGGCACAGAATTTAGGCATTTYGACACTAAATCAGAAGGTAACTGGGCTGCATTTGAGCCYGAKATATACTTTCACTTTGGTSCGCCGGCTRGAGGGCGCGCGCACTGAGCYGTGCGGCTTCTGCCTTTACAGTTTCGCCGCTGTTTGTAGTTGAAGTGCTGTTCTTTTACAGACCAGCAGGTGGCAGTACCTCTAAAACCTGTGCATAGGTTGCAAGAAACGGATGTAGAAGAAGAATAACGGAAGAAGAAGAAGAAATGTATGACGTCACACAACTTTATTTTGTTTCTATTTTATTCATTCATGTTCTTATTTTAATTTTAAAGTTGTTTTTTTCTTTGCTAAGTGTGGAGCTGCCGCTGCTGCCTCCCGTTTTGGCCTTGCACCTTTAGTTTTTWAGTCTATTTTCGAGTGTAAATTATGTCAAATAAAATAAAACTACATTGAAAAATCCACTGCAACTTTACTTCTGAGTTTTGTTTGCATATTGTCTTATTCTCAAAGTCATCAACTGTTTCACTCTATAAAATTTGTTATGAAATAGACTTTTTTATAAGTGTAAGAAGAACATTCGACAGCATACAACATGCGCCAAAATGACGCAGGGGCAGGGACGGCAATATTGCGTCACTTTTGACGCGCGCACCCTGGCGCCCTGCACGATGCGTCGAGTATAAAACTAGCTCCCCCCCACACACACACACACACGCACGCACGCACACCGTCTGCATTTCATGACGTCCCTACTACATCATCAGCAACCCAGCCCATTTGGCACCAACTACCATGTCATGTTCAAACTCCTAAAAATCCCATTTCTTCCACATTTTGATGCTCAGTTTAAAATCATCTTTACCAAACTAAACGCACAGAGTTGCTGATTAGCTGTGGACCTAATAAGGTGTCAGGTGAGTCTAAACATGAACTTAGAGAAACAGTATTTTGCTTTAAAATCATTTGCATCCACAGCAGACTGAGCAGCTCCCATCAGAGCTTAAGCTACTTATTGATAAAAAAAAAATAGAATATTCACACGCAGCAAATTGTCCCAWCCCCATGAAATAAGCAAAAAATGAACTTGAGCAGAGGAGGACGATTATAGTTAGAGTCCACGCTCCCCCTCGCCCCGCCTCACATTGATAAACTGTATCTGATCACAGAGAGGAGGAAGAACTGACATCATTAAGATTCACCAGTGTGCAAGAAAAGCGACACAAGCAAACCTCCTCTAAGCCCCCTGATGACTATCAAGCACTGTGTTTCCCAAGCATGGAGGTAATGAGACAAATACTTATTGCTCAGGAAAAAAATGGCAAGAATATTAGCATCGCATTAGGGCCCCGGATTTAATGATGTTCTAAGTACAATATGTCACTGCTGCACAGAGGCAAAACACATTTAAACATTGTGAAGAGAAGGAGGAGGAAATGTGAAAGTGCACAGTTTGGTGTCTCAAACTGCAGCATTCAGAGCAAAGAAACATGAAACTTTTGACTTTTACATGGGATGCAGAAACTCACGATGAAATGAAACAAGTGGCAATAAGTGAAAGTCTGGTGGTTGTTTACGTGAAAATGGGACCATCGATACTCACTAAAGGGGTGCAAGGGGTCCAATATTCGGGGTTCAGCTCTGCTCGCGGACGAAGGTCCAGATATTCAGGATTCAGTTCAGTTCGGGCGCGAGTTAATGTCCCCTTCATGGAAAATTAAAAAAGGCTTGTTAGGATTGTTTATCTGAGCAAGGTTTAGGTTTGATTTACAGATTTACACCAATTTAAACCTCAGAACATGAAGTAAATGTGCACAAAAAACTTTAAAGTATATTATGCATTTAAATCCTTTTTCGCATTTAAATCTTTCAGTTGGATCTTTATAAAGTGGAACTACAATTATTTGGTCTGAATTGTTATTCATTTGGTATGAATTATTATTCATCCTTATTTTTACTTTACCACCACCTCTTTTACCACATTTCTAWTGTGTGTCTCATTTTTGACTGTTCCTCTAAGTTGTTTCAAGTCCCGCCCCCTCCTGCTTCCAGACCGTTCCGCTCCAGGTTAAGAGAGAGAGGGGGTAACGTTTTCTAGTGATACAGAAACGTTTTATTTACAATTTAATTTTTAAAAAAAGACGTTCATCCATCCTTATATATTGGAACTAGAGTCTGACCCAGAACCAGAGGAGAATTAAGACCAGRAAATTGTAGTTGGTAAGTCCAAACTGGTAATTCTGTTGCAGATTATTTGACGTAAGAGATTCCGAAAATGTCATGGAAAACAGAGAAAATTAAACAGGCTGAAAAAATCTAAGCCAAATAGGAAATAAAGCTATCTTTGCAGCACCAGGAGAGACTGATTTMAACTTTTCTGCCTCCTACAGCCTCCATGTCCACAACAAAATGTACTTAACTGCTAAAAAAAATGGATTTTGCAGGATATTTCCCCTTTAAAACAACCTCAATCAACACCCAAAGCATTGTCATGCTCAAATCATTTTAACCATCTGATGGAGAAATGCAGATTCAACGTTTACGCATGAAGTTTTAATAAACATTTCTATTTAAYAAATGGCTAACTGGGTTATTTTGCYATTTCTGAGGCCCTGTGTCCTGTGACAGACCACTGGAATGGACTGAATCCAGCAGGCCCCACGAGGTCTATGATATATACTGTAATTATCTGCTGATTCTCAAAATGCTTGTGTGTAATGAGGCTGTGCTGCATGAAGCCCCAGGCATAAATCACTGTCTTTAACTGACTTCCAGATGACCAACAACAACACAGAGAAGGAACAGAGAGAAAAGGAAGAAATGGGTTATCGCTGGAGCGCCACTATAAAATTGTACCTCTTATCAGTGAACACCATATTGTCCGCCAAACTCATTTAGGTCACTTTTTTTTTCTAAAAGCAGTCAGCTCGCTTGCATATTTTTGTTTGTTTATTTTTATGTATGGCTGGGATACCAGTTTATTACCTGCAAACAGCGTTATTTAGCAAGTCAACGCAGGTGGAGACCTTGTTAGGTCTGCGTTAGCTTCAGCCATGTTTGAATGGCAATATGACAGTCGGCCTGTCAGACTGTTGGCTTTTCTTAGAATAAAACTGCTTTCACGGACAGAAAATAGCATCGAAACACACACACACACACACACCCCCCCACACACACCGTTTCTGAAATAAACAGCATTTCTATGTAAATGTAGTTTTTTTTTTTTACAGGAATGTAAAATTGTTTAATGTGTGAAATGTTGTTCTATTTTGATATTCACATCCTCAAATAGATTCATATGTAATGACCAATAAACATGTAAATAAGTCATCATTTAGGCAGATTCCTTAATTGCACTTATTATGATTTGGTGTTTAAATTATTTTATTAAGCTTCATTACAGCTCCACTGAAAAAAAGCTTTAAAAACTGCGTCTTGACTTCAGCTCGCGATCAGAATCTGTCATCTATCTGTTTGCTTTTTTACCCGTTTTTTTTCCTTTCTGGGTCACGTGGACTCATGTCTCCAGCTGTGCYGCAGGCAGGGGACACTCTGGACAGGTCTCCAGTCCATCACAGGGACACACAAAGACAAACGAGRCAACAATTCACCCTCTCACTCACACCTAGGGACAATTTAATGTTGCCGGTTCTCACTGAGCTGCAACTGTCGGAGACACAAAACTACAAAAATGATGGATATTACTTTAGACGCACAGTATGCACAAACTCCTGGCAGATTTTGCTGGAACTTTGCATACTTATAGGCAAAGACTAATATTTTAATGCAGCACCATTGCTGCGGAATAGCTAAAATGCAGTTAAAAAGGATTTGATATTTAAATAGATGGGTTAAATAGATGTGCATTCATATCAGTTTACGTTTAACCACGACGCTGACGCTTTACCAACACCAGGCAGTGCAGACTCCAGGAAAATCCATCCCTCTAACAAAATCATTTTGTTAGTTTAATACTTTTTTAATAAAGCAAAATTAGATCCTCTGCAGGGTTGCATGCAGGGGCGGAAACAGAGAGGTGGCTGCGGTGGCCCTAGCACATAATTGGCCACCCCAGGTGCCACCCCAAAAATAATTACCAAGTGGAATCTTAGATTTTGTATTTGCATTTACATTTTGTTAAATATTGTTCTCTGATACTACTGGACTGTATAAAATTCCATCTCTGTATGTTTAAAAATGGCTGAATTGCAGCCCTTTGTAAGATTAGCATTAGTAGTTTGGTTAATTTGGGATTAGCATTAGCAATGGGCACATGATCATTCTTAGCTACTCCACAACAAATTCCATTGCTATGAATCTTAAAATAACCGAATTCCTGCCTTTTAAAGCTAGCTGTGGTGACCATCTTGAATCTCAATTAGCATTTAGAATTTGGAAAATATTGTTTCCTGCTACTTCAACACCAGTCTTCAGCTTTGTATGTCTAAAGATGGCTGAAYAACAAGTCGTGACTAGCTACAGCAAGTTTTTTGATTATTCTTAAGGCTCTGTCACACTRTAATGTTTTAAAACTGAACATTTTAAAAACATCTACTTTGAAGATGGAAAAAAAATCAGTTGTAAGCTTATTTTAGGTGTACTATAATGCTAACAAATTGATCAAATAAGTAATTTTTATTAGTAATTTAGGCATTAAAAACTGTATAATTCATTTACCATTATTTAACCAGGCAAATCCCATTGAGATCACAGATCTCTTTTTCAAGGGAGGCCTGGGCCTGAAGGCAACCTTTTGTACATATTTTATAAGTTGTCTAAAACATTATTGTGTTACAGGGCCTTTGGCTACGATTACATAAAATATCAGCTCAATATTTCTTAAAACAGCTTAAGTAAAGGCATTTGGAATTATCTGTGGCAACCATCTTGAATTTTCAAATGTAGAGGTCCACTCTTTATCCCTTGCTTGCATGAAGTGCCTCTGCACACATAGCTGCACATAGCTGCATGCAGGGTTGCAGGGACACATGCATGAGTCCAAAATTGTAACCACTTTGTACCCAACTAATACAGAATATAATCTGAAGCATTTCAAACAGAGTAAGACTGAAACTGGCAGAATACTTCACGTTATTGCAGCCACTGGAAAAAACAGCTGAATTTGTGCAGATTTGTTCTGGTGTTTCTTTAATTGTTGGGTTAAAACCAACATTCTGTTCCTGAAATGTGCTCAGACCATTTTAACAAGAAACTTTTCTCGCATCGGCTTAAACTCCTGCAATTACTATAAAAATAAATGGAAAATGGGTGAAAAGGGGGCCGGGGATTGCTCAGAAACTCTGTCTCATTATGCAGCGTCTTAATATACTATCCCACTTGTCTGTCACTTTAATTAATGGCAGCGGTGTTCCATAAACCGCCCAGAACGTGGGATTATTTATTAGTACCTAGCCATTTATCACTAGTGTGATAAGTGACAGAGAGAAGGGAAGTGAGAGTTGGCAACATTATAATTGATCATTTTTCACTTCACATTGTCAGAGTGATTGTGGTAAAATCCCTGTTTGCAGCTGACAGTATCACATGTTATGCTGTCAATGCTGACAACAAAAATAACTTTCATGAATAAAACAGGTTATTGAGATTTATCGAGCGCTGGCAACCGCACGAGGTTTCAATAGACCTTTTATTACCTGTGAAGAAAAGCAGAATATCTYAGATCAAAATGTTGCGGCTGAAGATTAACGGATCATTAAAGTTTGGGGGAGCACAAAGAAATGCAGAGTCTGCTTTATAGCGGCATTGATAGTCATCTGGAGTAAAATTGATTTGGTTTTAAATTGACTAAATGGATTGTGAGGCTGAGGAAATAAAGGTTAGCAGGACTAAAAGTCTCACACTGAAAGTACTTCAGTAATTTGGAGTTTTAAACGCGGCTGAGGATGAAATAAACGACAGATTTTTGGCAATTCTGTCATCAGTGACATGTCGCTCCTCTAAGTGCCTGGAGATTGAATGAATACATTATCACCTGGTATAGATGGGGCTGGGCTCTATTGGCTAACTGAATTATTTGGGGGAAATGCAGCTGCTATCACAAGTACATAAATACATGTCACTTTATATGCCCATAGAAAGCACCGAAATATCACTCACTTAATACTGACTACCGGTTGGTCCGTTTTTATAAAATAAGAAGCGTACTAATCTGAATGTGGGGTGGAAAAAGCAAATTGAAGGGCGTCCTTGGGTGGTTGGCACCAACGCTAGCAATAAAATCTACGTGTCCGATTTTTGGCGTGCGGTCTCCTCGGATTGGGCCGTCTTCCAACAGATACCATTAGATCCCATTAGATTGGTATCTGGGAACCTTTGGGGCCGAATGAACACCTCAGATTGTTTGTCACACTCTTTGAGACCTTCCTCTGCAGGTTTATGGAGCCCGTATTTGCACAGAGTGAGGAATTTCTGCTGCAAAGGGACAACAGAAATAGAGGTGGTCAGTTCAGTTCATCTTTATAAAAACAGGTTCTCTACAAAGGTCTCAGGGCACTAAAGTGGCCAGGTTTGTATAATATTTGAACCCTGTACTAAATCAGTACATTTCCAAATGAAGTYTGTTTGTGAATTRGTAAATCTWAAATGCCAGATTGTAAAATGAGTTTTGTTTAAACGCTCGACACAAAAGGGTGACCTCTTACATATCAGGTTGTACAGCTTGTCTGTACATTACACAGATCTGCCCCCATTTTGCAGAAATATAAAGAAAATCTTACGTTTTTTGTTTTTGTTTTCAAACACTGCTTCAAATGTATGGTCGGCAGGGACCTTCCTGTCCTCCCTCCCTGCTCCTCTGTTGTTGTGGACACKGTTATCTCTACTCCCACATCCTTTACTCGTAGCTGACAGTTGACTTACCACTCCATTCCCAACAAACACCAAACGTTGTATTGTGTAAATGTACTGTGGAYWTTTTTGTGAAAATTACCGATTTCTGGGGATCCAGATATAAGTAAACACCCAAAGACGTTGATACGTATGTGCGCTACACACCATATTAGAACATGGCCAAATTATAAAACATTTACAGCCGATTGAGTTCACACTGAAGAAAGTTTGACAGTTTATTTTTCCTGCTATTTTCCACATTCCTGATGCTCTTCTTTGCCCTCACCACCCTCTCTGCACCATCCCAACATCATGTCTGCCCTACGTTGTTCCTATGACCTTGTCATGGTCACAATTTTAGCCAAGGTTAAGGAAACCAGTCCTGCTTTGAATTTCATCATGAATACGCTGCCACCTCTACCTGCACACCAAACCCAGAACTCTGATAAAACCACAGCCTGAAAGTTTTGTCGAAGCTGAAAAACCATCAAGGACTGACCATTTTTGACCATACACGGACCAAATTTATTTATAATGAAGCCTTGACCAAGACCCTGCAAAGACCAACCAAGTTCTGCTTGATTTGTTTGTTTTTCTACATCCCAGCATGGTCATCCTCCAGTGTGAAGGGCTTTAGAGAAGCCAATATGATTGGGTTAAATTCACTGAAGATGCAAGAGTCAAAAGATTTGAGACTGAAGGGATGTAAGTGCACTGAAACAGTGCTATTTTCATTAATCTGTTAGTTTGAAAACACAAAATGGTTACTGTATAACTTGATCAGCCATTGAATTGTGACTGTTTATTTTCTGTCAATGTCATTTTTATTTACAGACGGATTAGCCGACAACCATAAAATTAAAATTCTCTTTTCTATATAAAATTCTCCTAAATAAACTATAAACAAATTTAAGCCACAAAAATGCACAGAAAAAACAAATAATGCACAGATATCACATCTTCTTTGTGACTAAAATGTGTTCAATGTGTGACGACTTTTAACAACTCTTAGGGGAAAGTTCTTAAAGGGATCCCCGATTAGTTGTAGCATTAGACTTTATTTGATAATTTGATAAACATATCTTTTAACTGTAAAATAAAGACTGTGAAAATACTGTAGGATGTTTAGTTTTGTGTATTTTAAAATATATATTTTAA
>NW_013952418.1:1027504-1030845 GCF_001266775.1 Austrofundulus limnaeus | reverse complement strand
AAATAAAATGGCTCCGTCCTTGTTAAAATATATATTTTAAAATACACAAAACTAAACATCCTACAGTATTTTCACAGTCTTTATTTTACAGTTAAAATAAATGTTTATTAAATAAAGTCTAATGTTACAACTAATCGGGGATCCCTTTAAAGATTTGGAGGTCAAAAGTTTGTTTTTAAGAGCGATGGAGTCACTGTTATTTGTTAAAAGCATTCACCAARAAGAAGAACTGAGTTTCATTGTTGCAGCTGCTCAGTTGCAACATGCTAAAAACTTCARTGYGTTTCGGAAAAAAACCCAGAGCCTRACTCGAGGACCTTAATGCCATGYATGATTCATAAATAAAAAGGACAGTGTTGCTACATTTGGGAACCTGAACGAAATTAACTTTAATGACATGTCAAGGTAAGAATAACAATGTACCCCTGAAGGTCCTTCTGGAGCCATAAAGCTACTCTGTTGAACTTGTCTCGATAGCGTGGGCAGAGAAGATGAGTTTCATTCAGGGGATAAAACACACTTTAATTAGCTTTAGCATTAGTCTATCCCTGCCAAGCCTCCGCAGTCACAACAGACCTTTAATTCTGTTTAATTACCTTAGAGATACCACTGCATGCACTCTTCCTTGACATCACAAGACAACATTCATTTCTCAGCAAGTGTTGCGTGTGTGTGTGCGCTGCTAAGGGGAGAACACGATGTTTATCTTGTGACTGGTGGCAACACTCATGAGGGGGGAATACTTCTCAAACGAGGGGTTCGTGGATGACTTATTCAAACGGTTCTTCAATCATTTCGTACTTGTTTATTTAGCTAATTGCATCAATATATCAACACGCTTGCAAAGATAAATAAGAAGCTTTGACGTAAACTCAAAAGGAAGAAAAAAACGTGTGTTCCAGGAGACGGACTGGAAGACTGGTAGTAAACTGGCACTGGAAGAACTGCTCTGAACAGATAATAGACAAGAACRAGCCCACTCCACTTATGGCAGTGCTATGAACGCTCACAACACAGTAAAATCAATCACTGCATCATCAGACTTGTCTCTGGAAATTGCTCGCCATCGGTTAATATATTACAGCCATAATCACCCAGCACTGGCTCCTTTTTATTTTTTTTTCCTTAGCAGTCTGCTGACTTACAGTCAGTCAAGCTCTGGCAATGCAAATGAGCCCATAAAGTGGCGCTATCTGGGGAATTTCCCTCTGGACATCAGAATGAGATCAGCTGAGCAACACGATCCTTTTCTTCATACAAAACAATCCGATTTAGCCGAGAGGGTTTCATGTTTGTTTTTCGCTTGCCTGTGCTTCGTTACTAACACTGAAATAATAATGATAATAAAAAAAAAGAAATGAATATCAGGGAGGGTAGAAGGGGCGAACAGAATCAATAGAAGGAAATTGTTGATGATTAGAAAATAAAAGCGCACAGGGGGGTGCAACCTTCTTATTTATTTTAAGCTGTTCGGATGGCTGGACGAGAAAAAAAATCTGTGATTATTATTCTCTGATTTGCAGAGCTTTGCTCTGATTGGCCCTTCCTCCACAGATGGCATTAAACTTTATGTTTATGTGTCCCAATATTAAGCCCATTTCCACGACCCCCCCCCCCTCCCATTCCACACGCTAAGTATTGACGTTMCATTTAAGTAGACGGCAACGAGGAGGGTATTTTATGACAGAATTGTAATGGAAATGAACGCAGCAAGTACTGTGGTAAAAAAAAATATCACCCAATTACAAAGACATTGTCGCATAGCCGCAGAGTAGAGAACATACGACCCCTGCTTTCTTTTAAACAAATAAATAAAACAATCCTCTGCTTTTCCAACACTTACTGTCCCTCTGTAACTTCCAGTCCAGTCAGAAATAAATCAGTTTTTCTTATTTTTCCATTTATCATTTCAAACTAAAATCTGTTTTTTTTTCCTTTAGATTTTACACAAAATATCCCACAATAAAAAGTAAAAAAATTATCACCAATGTATTAAAAATACAAAGCATTTGCAATCTTTCCTGTGGCACTCAAATTTGAGCTCAGGTGCATCCTGTTTCCACTTCAGATTCTACATCCTAATTGGAGTCCACATGAGGTAAATTCAGCAGATTGGACGTGATTTGGAACGGCTCACACCTGTTACATAAAGTCCCGCAGCTGATGGAGCATTTCAGACAAACCGAGCCGCGGAGTCTGAAGGATTGTCAGGGTTGTGCTGAGGGACAGATGTGGGGGAAGAGCTCCGGGGCTCCTGTGAAGATCCCAGCGAGAGCAGTGACCTACATCGTCTGTAAATAGAACAAGACTTGAACCAGGAGTCTTCCTGTAGCTGCTCGTGCCGCCAATCTGAGTGAYAAAACAAAGGTTGAACTTTGACCTTATTGCCAAGCATCACGCCCGAAGGAAACCGGGTACGGTTCGTAACGTGGCCGATGCCATCAAGCTGAGGGGGTGGTCCTCAGCAGCAGAAACTGAGACTCGTTGGGGTCAGTGGGGGRAAAGAGGACTGCAGCGATGATAACCTCCTCCAGAGAGCTCTGGACCTCAGGCTGGGGTGAAGGGTCATCTTCCAACAAGACAACAACCCTAAGCATTCACGATAACAACACAGTGGCTCCGGGACGCCTCTGAACGTCCCGGAGTGACCCAGACCTGATGAAACGTCTCTACACATCTGAAAACGGTTTAGTTGATGCTTCTTATCCAGCCTGACAGGGAGTGAGACGAGGAGTGGCAGAAAATACCAGAAGTGGGTAGAAACTAGATACACTTGAGTAACTTCGAGGGGAAAAGATGTACTTTAAAAGAGCAGTTGTATTACTTAAGTAATATTATTATGAAGTATCACTACTTTTACTTCAATAAAATCTGTAAAAAAAATTCTAAACACCCCATGACTAAATACTGATATTTTCTATCTGTTGAACTTGCTGAGACATTTGGAGATCAAGTGAGTATACACATAGAAGTACTTTACCCTATTCTGTGCACACACACACACACACACACACACAGTATATTAGGGGTGCAATGATACAGGAAATTCACGATTCGGTTTGGTTCGATACTTTAGTCTCACGGTTCAATATTTGATACAAAAAAAGAGAAATTTCCATGTCCCTTTTAACTTGAAATTTATTTTAAATAATTATGAAGTTTTGAAGTTAAACAAATCTTCATAATTATTTTAAATAATTATGAAGATTTGTTTAACTTCAAAATTACAGTTTTTAACTTAAATGTTGCTGAAACAGCAAGTTTCTCAGTGGATCTGTGCTCCACAATGCAGCCTAGGTGGAGTAGTCGAACACAGATCCACTGATCCTTCAACACAGAGC
>NW_013952418.1:1025238-1027373 GCF_001266775.1 Austrofundulus limnaeus | reverse complement strand
TGTGTGTGTGTGTGTGTGTGTGTGTGTGTGTGTGTATTTATATATATATTTTTCTAAACAACATATCGACTATGATGTTGTACTAAAATGTAAATGTTGAAAAATTTGTGATGCTCTAGATGTCCTGTTTAAGTTGCACATGTATCTCTGCTACGCCTGCTGTGTTCTGCTGGAGTACGACGTGATTTGTKTCACGACAAGTTAATTTGTTTGAACAATGACGAGCTGGAATGAAATACAAATTACACTTTTACATTTTTAATATGTGTTGAATAGAAAGTCCAGATCATTGCATGAAAATAAAGTGAGGAGTAGAAGTAAATGTGTGAAAAATAACTAAAGAATAAATAACCAAAATTTCTACTTAAGTAAAACAATCAAGTATTTGTACTTTGTCACCTATGCTTATTTGTATTAATTTACTTCATTTGTTTATAAAATTTGTTCATAACTTTCTATTATTTTCAGTCTGACATCATTTTAAAATAATAAATCAGATATTATGATCAGTTACTCAGAACTCAAGAAGCTCAACTTTTTTACAAGATTAATTTCTTGGACAGCTAATTTTTACTTTTAAATGAGCAAAACTATGTTGAAGTCGTGCTACTCTTACTTGAATACATTGTTTTGGTGCTTTTCCACCTGTGGAAGATATCTACAAATATAACTGTGTGTTTTTTTCAGTAAAATAATGCAAAGATTGTTTGAAATGTTAATAAATCAAGTTAAAAACGTTCGTGTGAAACATTCACATTCCAGAAACGTCTCTGCTCAAAGCAAGCCAGGGGGAAATGAAAGCAATCCCGCACACCGTTAGCGCGGCTGTTCAATGGAGGTGCTTTGTGAACAAATGCAGGACAAATTAGGATGAAGTCGCGTGACAAGATAAATACAGCCTTGATCAATTAAGCGGTCGGGGGAAAAAAAAAAAGACGGCGGCGCGGCACTCAATCGGAGCCGTCCTGCTGTTACAGTTTAATTCTTGAGCCGCCGAGAAGCATCGATTCTCGCTGGCACCCTGTCCTTGTCATTACAGTCGATGCCGAGGCCAGCCCGAACCGTCCTCCACGGCCACTAATGGCTTTAAGGAATTCGGCTGCWCTTGTGGCAGAATTCTAATGAGCAGATTTTTATAAATTTGCAGCGCGAGGACTGGGAAGGCAGAATTGCTCGCGGGTCATCTGGTGAACACAGTGAATGCATTAACGAAACAATTCTCTCCCATTACTCGGAATTATCTCTGTTCTACGATGCTGAGAGGAGATTGAGGTGCTGGAGAGGTTAGCTTATCTGATGAAACAAGTTGCAATGGTAATGACTGTAACCTGCCTGAACCAACAACCCAACTAAGGAAAAGCCTGTTTCACTTGCTTTCTAACAAACTAAGGAAATGCATTCGAGCTTGGTAAGAAAGTTTGTTTTTTTTTCTTCCTTTTTGATTTTATTGTTTTGTTTTTCATCTTTTTTTCCTCAGTTCTGAATGTGTTCTATAAGCGCAACTTTCATCTCTCAAGCATGACTTCAACTCACTGGGGGTCTGTCTCTGGTTCTGGCCTCAAAACAGTGTTATCCGGAGAGTACTCCCAGAGGAGCGATGTACAGAAGGAGAGGGAAGTTGTTGCAGAACAGCAGTTTGCTTTGAGATCAGATGGGTTTCTTGTGGTCACTGTGTTCTGTGCTTCTCTGACCTTCTTTTTTTTTTGTGCAGACAACAGTTTTTGCTAACTCCTCTTGAGAGAACACTGCATCCTTTTTTAAACTGTGCTGTAACTACAAATTTGTTGTTTTGTTAGCATCTCTGATTTAATCCTCTCACTTGGAGTTATTAAATTCACCAAGTCTTTCAAAAATATTTGCAAAACAGATATTCACTTCTAAATGGTTGTCGGCGAAAAGGTAAATTAAGATAACTGGTATCATAAWTGGTGGCAAAAACCTTGGATTCTTGATAACAGCTGAAAAGGTTGGAAATTTAAAACTAGCAGGATTCCATATACAGCGGGTAAAATAAGTATTGAACACGTCACCATTTTTCTCAGTAAATATATTACTAGAGGTGCTAACGACATGAAATTTTCACCAGATGTTGGTAACAACCCAAGTGATCCATACATACAAAGAAATCAAACCAT
>NW_013952418.1:1013465-1023257 GCF_001266775.1 Austrofundulus limnaeus | reverse complement strand
CATTATTACAAATAACTTCATTTCTGGACATTTTTGGGTTATTACCAACATCTGGTGAAAATTTCATGTCGTTAGCACCTCTAGTAATATATTTACTGAGAAAAATGGTGACGTGTTCAATACTTATTTTACCCGCTGTATCACATGACCTTGCATGAAACAAAGATCTTGCCTGATTCATTAGTGCTCAAAATATGTGTTGTGAGTGATGTTTTGTGTTTTCTCTGGTTGATTAGCTGTGGTAGCTATTTTGAAACAAGTTGACACCACAAGCTAATCAGCAGAGGTGAGCGCAGCTGACCAAAAAGTTGGCGTCACTAACAACTAGTCCGCTAAACATGAATGTTAGCTCCGCTAACGATAAACAGATAACAAATTAGCAGAAGCCAATGCAAGTTGGCCATTCCAAACCAGAGTTATACCTCTACCTAACTACAGATACTTCCAGTTTGATCCTGTCAGAATAAAAGCATTAAATTAATTGTTTTTTATTTTCATTTCAAATTTATTTCGCTCAAAAAAAACACAAAATATATACATAATAATAAAAGAAAATAAAGGAAAGTTCTGAATGAGGAAAAAAACTGATTGCTAGCTACAACTTTTAGCAGTTTGCTTAGTTTAGCTTTAAGCTATCATTTTGTTAATTTTAGCTTTTAATGCCGTTTTGTTAATTGTAGAAYTTTGCTACAATTTGTCATGTTTTACATACTTTAAGATACAGATTTGATGATTTAGTTTTTAGCTATTGTTTTGCTAGCTAGAGCTTTTATCAATCTTTTAAACTAAAAACAAATATCAAGTGTCTATATCTTATTTCCAGTMAACATTACATTGTATATTTTCCCAATAATTTWGACTTAATCACCTTTTTAAACATATATAAAGTGTTTTGGAGGTTTTATAATATAACACAGTCCCCTAATACATTACCCTGTCAGAATTATTCTAAGGATCACGTTTCTGTTTTTATTAAAACTGTTTGAAGTTAGTCAAACAACAAATGCTTTTTCTACTATATTTTATTTGTTGTCAATTTTTGTATTTGTTTTTTAAATATTGTTAAATGTAATTTTATTTCATTTTGATGCTTTTACTTTGAAATTTAGCCACTGAAGATGCTACACGCTAACACATGGTACCTGACACTTCCAGCACTGCTCGCTACAGTSGACAGTTTCAATTTTATTCAGGATAAATGGTACAAAAATAGAAGTTCAACACTTGTGATTTATTTTTGTGGACTTAGCGAAACCCACTTTTATCAGTCTGCAAACGATTTCCAAAGTTAGCAACAAAGCTAATCTGCTAATTGAGAAGCTAGTTCTGCTGTTATCAGGTTAGCAGAACGGTGCCCACCACCGCTAATTTGTTTCAGACACATCTACTTTCTGAGAGTTTCATTAAAATCCATCCAGAGGTTTACTAGAAGGTGAAATAACTTACATCTAAATCTGATGTGCTGATTGGGTTTTAGATTTTTAGCTAAATATATTGTCTAATTTACATTTTATGGCAAAAGTTTTACATAAACAAAACCTGATGTAAAAGATCTTTAGTTGTCAGAAAATTCTTATGTAGTTAATTTTTGTTTTCATTGAACAGTTTTTGTAATCTGTCTGTCTCAGCTTTTGTTTTACAATTTGTTTAAAACGTCTTTGTTGATTGTTACTGTTAATCTGCTCATAAGAACCTAGTAAAATTAGGAAAGCTGTTGCCGTAAAACTTAATGTAAGCCAACTAAAGATTTACCCTTTGGGCAAAGTAATAATTTCACCCGTATAATTCCCACCTTCAGACCTCCTCCTCCTCCTCACTACCCTATTAAATTTAAAAAGGGTACAGTAGTTGTAGGAATTTAAAGTTGCCTAAATTTACTGTATCCAATATCTTTGTGTGAGTCACAAAGAAATAGGCTCCTGACCGTCATGAGATACACAGAGACACRTATTATTCTGTAACCTCTGCACTGCGAGTGCATTACACTGCTTCCTTCCTGATGGGGATTTTTATGATCCTGGAAAAATACAGGCTCACAAGATTGAATCCTTATAGCCTTCAGGTAGGACAAAGTGTGAACACAAAGTGAATGGCAACTTCTCTTTTTCTGTGCCAACTCTTGGACATTTTTAGCAACACTAGCAAAAGGAGCAGGGCTCAAAGGAAGGCATTGTCAGGTGAAGAAAAGGAGCATCGCTGCCTTTTATAAGCAGCTAACAGGCTTTAAAGGCTCAACTTAGCAGCACTACACACACTAAACCCACAAAACACTATAAAATACTTGTACAAATGTATAAAAACTTATTGAATTTGTTAAAATATTCATCTACGGCTAATACAATGCAACTCAAATTGTACAAAATGTGCACAAATTCACCATATTTGCACCATTATTACATTTAGAAAAGCTACAAATGTAACTGGTGTCATCCTTGAGGTGACGCATGTTGCTCACAGCCTTGAAGGCTAAAGTTTTATACAAAAACTTCACCTGATCAGTTAGAGCTCAGTTTATGTTGTGGGTGACTCTCAGCTACTCTCATACCAAATTTTAACTCTAGATTTTCAAAATCGGTTTAAATATGGCCATTTTTGTCTTGGTTATAAACAGCCATCTTGAATCAGGTCGACTCCTAAGTTGCACTTTTAATGAATACTTTGACACTATTATATATAAAAATCTACCCAGTGGTTTGTGAGATTATTTTGCTAACAGACAGACAATACATGCAATTGCATGGTTGCATCCTGGCGGTGGGCAAAACTAATTATTTGTTTAAAAAAATGGTGATGAGTCACAAAAATAAAAGCACAAATTGCTAAGAATAATAGATTAGAAAATAATTTTWGGGTAATTTATAGAKTCATGCAACAATAAATTTATTGAAATCAAAATAAAATGTAAAAACATGTATGTTTTGGATAAACTGCATTTGTAGACTTGACTAAATGGATTTAATTTTGATCTCCATTAAAAATGTTGAGAACAATCACATGGAGCTCCAGTGAATTTGAGGTTAATGGCTTATAGCAGTTTCACCACAGGTTCCCACAGCAAATGTTTCTTTTCTAAATGGTTAAATGAGCAGAAAAGGATTATCTCTAAGACCCTGGTGGTTCATAAATTAAAAACATCTATCATCTGGTGCAAAAACCACTTTCATAAAAAGTAAAAATCCAGAGGAAACCTCACACGAATAAAAACAAGAGTTTSAAACAGTTCCCGTGTTCTTTATTGGAGAGAGATTAAAGCTTGATTTGTCATTTGGTGTTGGACCAACCCAGAAACAGCACAGAGTAAATGATGTGCCACAGGTCCACCACAGGAAACAGCATCTGTGTCCCATTTTTCTTTTTGTTGGACCTAAAACCAAAAAMCAACCTAACAATAAAAACTTACTGTTCAGTTCTTCAAATCAAATGTTTTAACATCTAAAAAGGTTTTTTTTTATCAAAACCCTTATTTTGCTGAATTTCTGACAATGTTCCAACATCACCAAGGTCTCCAACCTTATTTAAACTGGACTTTAAAAATCTGTTTATCCTTTACTTTGTCCTCAGAGGCCATAAATCATGTCAGGGACATTTTTCTTTTCCCCTATTGAACTATCGGTTCTATTCAACGTTTGCCATAGTTTGATTGGACAAAATGAAATAGCTCCTCGTCTGGAAACTTATTTTTTTTTTAATCAATACAATTTTATTTTGTTACAAACTTTTCCCAAATGTTCAAATAAAATACAAAAAGAGTCAAAAGTCACTTCAAGGTTTCTGGTGGTTTGGATTAAWGTGAGTTCTGATGCTTTTACTTTGAAGGACAGTTTGCTTTTTTAACAGCGTTTAAATCAGTAAAAAAAACAGTTTTTTGTTTGTTTTGTTTATTTTTAATTAGTTTTTTTCTGTGTCTGCCTTCTAATCTTTGTACTAGGCTGCATATGTCTAACTAATACTAACAGAGTATCATAATGGTATATACTTATCCAACCAAAAATGAATCCAATATATCCAGGGGGCAGTTTATCTGGATACTTAATAATAATAATAATAACAATAATAATAATTATTATTATTATTATTATTATTATTATTATTATTATTATTATTATCAACAACGAGCCGGAATAAAAACAAGCCAATATTAAAAAGGATAACTTTCTACTTCTAAACATGTTTAAAAAAATGTAAGGTGTAGAAAGTGCAGATAATTGTGTGAAAATGTAAAGAGTAGAAGTAAAAAGTAGGCTGAAAAATAATTACTCAAGTAAAGTACAGATAACCAAAGTTTCTAAGTACAGTAACAAAGTATTTGTAATTAGTTAGTTTACAACTCCGCATGAAAACATTAGTGCTGGGCATAAATTACTATTTTTAGTGGCGATTAATACAATTTTAAAAATTAGAAATGATTACTATACTGTGTTTAAAGCCAGTTAATGGACACAAATATGATTAAAAATGCATTAATGCACTAGAAAAAATATTATACTAAATTTAATAAATAGTTTTGTTATTATTATTATTATCATCATCRTCATCTAATGAATTCACCATATGTCTTCTCAGCAACTTGTCACAGCTATTCCAAACAAATTTCCTATGGATTTGAGGTTAAAAAAATAAAAATAAAAAGATTTTACTGTTGGATTAWTGAAGTGGTCAAACTACTAGCATGACCAAATCAACACGTTGATTCTTGTATTTGTAATTTCAGAAACATGTTTGCAAACAAATGGACAAAAAAACATCTTGTTTTTATGGGATAAGATAACTGTCAGAATTRTTGTATGTGTAAGAGTCTAAATTTGTACATTTAAGTCTATAAACGTACATAAATTTGTTACAACTTTGCCACATTACAAGTACGAATCAAATTTACAAGTACGAATCAAATTTACAAGTATGAATCAAATTTACAAGTATGAATCAAATTTACAAGTATGAATCAAATTTACAAGTATGAATCAAATTTACAAGAACAATTCTTATGTGAGAATACCAGTTTTTAAGTTACAAATATAACTTCAAAAGTTACAGCTTTGCCACATTACAAGTACGAATCAAATTTACAAGTATAATTCTTTTACCTGTCAAAATAACAGACATTATGCAYGGAACACCGAAAAGATAGAGAGTTTAACTTACAGCTGTTTAGGGGTTTGATGGTGGACTTTAGTCCACCTGCTGGCCAGGTCAGAGCACTGCCGTTAACAGTTTTTGAACTTGCGTTATTTTTTTCCATTATGCAGTCGATTTTATGAATGTATCAGTTTTCCTTTTTGGTTGTTCGTCATAAATCCACTATCTACTTTACTGTACTACATGACATGAATGACAAACTGAAAAGCCTCCAAATGCAAATTGTGTTTATAAAGAGTTTGTCTGGTCCCAAATGAGGCAGTGGTCATGTCCCCCTAGTGGTCTGGCTTAGTTACTGTTTGCAATCTATCTTTTCAGTGTTCCATGCATAATGTATGTTATTTTGACAGGTAAAAGAATTATACTTGTAAATTTGATTCATACTTGTAAATTTGACTCGTACTTGTAAATTTGACTCATACTTGTAAATTTGACTCATACTTGTAAATTTGACTCATACTTGTAAATTTGACTCATACTTGTAAATTTGACTCATACTTGTAAATTTGACTCATACTTGTAAATTTGATTCGTACTTGTAAATTTGACTCGTACTTGTAAATTTGATTCGTACTTGTAAATTTGATTCGTACTTGTAAATTTGATTCGTACTTGTAAATTTGACTCATACTTGTAAATTTGATTCGTACTTGTGATGTGGCAAAATTGTAACAAATGTATGTACGTTTATACACTTACATGTACAAATTTAGACTCTTACATATACAATAATTCTGACAGTTATCTTATCCCATATGTTTTGGTCAAAGTTTCAAAGAGCGGCTGCAGAGCGACCACACAGGGTTCTGCAGAATGTGGCCCCAGAGCCACATGTTGCAGAYCCCTGGTATAGAAGTGTCTTTCATATCTAATATTGCACACATTCTTCACCTTTAAATCTTAATAAAACAAAAGCGCTTTTATTGTTTTATTATTAAAACGTGCACATCATAGAGAGCTTCATGATGCACGTTGAGCTGCCCCTTCACATCCGACAGGCCTTMATCTCATCTTATTGTTTTTTCATCTCATCTTAAAACACACCTTTGTTCAAAACTTTTAATGTAGTATGAGAGTTGTTTTTCCCTATTTATTTGGTCTGTTTTTATGGTTTATCATTGCGCATTGTCTAATGTTTTGTTTTTAATAGTTGCAGTATGTGAATCACTTTGGCCATCGGCAGTTGTTTTTAAATGCGCTATATAAAGTTGACTTGACGTTTAACAGTGTTCAAAATAAAAATAAAAAAAAAAAGCTCAAACTTGACTTTCTGCAAAACTGTTCCTCTGGTTAATGTTCTTTTCTGACTCCCACAGTAAAATAATATCAAGTAGCAAGAAGGCAATAATTTAGCTGTTTAGAAAAAACTGCTCCTGAAAGYATTTGTCTTATTGTGTGGTTTCTCTTAACAGTCGTCCCAGCTGGGTGCCGAGCGAGAGGCGTAAACCCTCACGGTTCAGACAAAAGCCTAACCATCAGACACTGATAGTCAATTAAAATTTCATCAGTTGGTTGAAAACGACGGCTGGATTTGTGTCTGTCAGCACGCCGAACGCTCGTGTTTGTGTTTGTTTTAGAAAGTATTCCAGCTGACAGTGGGAGACTGACGTTCGTCAGCACTTTTTTAACAAGTCTGAAACTTCTGTGTGTCGAACCAGTCACACAAAAACCTGCATTTCTGTTTTCCTCCTTTGTTTTTTAATTATTACGAGTATTGATGTAGCTGAAATTGAATTAAAGCACCAAGTTGTCCAGAAGTCAAGATGCTAACACAATTTCCTGGCTCATATCTGGGACTTTTAATGATTCTCTATATTCAGATAATTAATGCTGACATTTCCCTGTAAAGACTTCCTGTGATATACATTCCTCTTCCTGTCGACTGCGGTGCGTCACTGAGAYCTGATGGATCCAGAGTGGAGTCGGTTCAGTTCGCTCTCACCAATCACAACAGACGCTCAATATTTATGAGCAACGACAGTGTCTGGTGTTGTTTTCACATGTGTGAGAGTGTTGTTCTGCACGTCGTTAGAAAACCGGCTGCAGYTTATTTAAAGCAGAGGTTCTCRAAGCTGGGCCCAGGACTCCATGTGGGTCACAAAACACCAGATTGCTGGTCCTGAAATGTGTTCCAGATAATATAAATTTACTTTCAATAGTTGGAGCCATTTTTTTGTGTATGTTTTTAGAGWTAGTTGGCTGTGGCGGCCATCTTGAATCTTGTTGACTCCAAAAGTTAACCCWCTTATAGATGTTCTTCCATCTGGTTTTAAACCTGACACATCTGATCCACTTTATACTTGGTTAATCTTGGTCCAAACCAAATATGGTTTGGACCAAGTATGGTATTGTCCAAATACACTCATGCGGACCAAACAACCGGGCCGAGACCCTCCTATTGAAGTGGTCTTGGTCCGCTTCCAAATGAACTCTGGTGCAGTTCACTTCTGGTGTGAATACAGACCAGCCTTGAACCGAAACAACTACAGGAAACATGCACCTTTTTGGGCTTCACAAGCCACTGTTGCAAAGCAACATGGTAACAATTAGCCCCTCAGTGATGCTAATGCTAACACTGCGCTACAAACAACTTGTGCTGAAGGAGGGTGAAAAACTACAGGTAAAACTGAAACATAGTGTTTTATAAAACTAAAGATCTTGGTTAGTTTCTTACTTGGAGCCAGAACTGTGTTAAAAACATGTTTGTTTGTAAGATAAATATATAAAAACTACATTTAAGTGTGTAATTTGTCTAAAATGAGCTACAACAAACAATGTACCATGTAAAACTACACAATCAGGATTAAAATTKTCCAAATTAGTAAATTCATTAGTCTCTCAGTTGTCAAGTCTAGTTAGTAATTAGTTATATGTAATATGTGCTTGTTGGACCTCTGTTAGCAAAMTGAGCATTGCTACAAAGGCTAACAATACACACACAGTAACAAAGAATATAATAGTCCTTTATTTAAAAACACTCAACAACTAAGTGAATAAATCCAGAATAAACTAAAGTTTGTTGATTTGATTTCTCATTTGTTACAAATAAACAGAACATTTAATATAATTATAACAGAAATGTTGTCGATTTTAAAACACTGGAAATAAAAAGAACGATGGACGGCTGGAACTAAARCATGGTTCAATGTCTTTTTTCTAATCTCCGAAGCTTCTTAACAACTTTTGAAGGTTGGATTTAAAAGCTCCCTTTTTTCCAGTTATTACAGCTACATACCTGGTTAAACATTCTCCAAGGTCTGAATGTCAAAAACACCCAATTTATCATAATTAAAACATTTTCTCGTATCAAAGGAGCATCTGCCAGCTTTATTGCGGAGAACCTTCTCATGAATATGGAAATCAATGATGAACCTGAAAGAATTCGCTGAAAGCTGCAGGCCAAAACCATCCGATGATTAAACACAAAGATATAAGAAATTATATTAGTGGAGTCTGAAATAAGTTAACAGACGGGCCACATAAGATAATCCACAATTAATAACACAAAGGCATCAGATGGTATCTGCACCGGTCAATCCCTAATGGCAGGGAATTAGAAGAAGTCGAGTGTGTCAACAACACTAATGGTCCAGATTATCTGCACGCTGATGAAGCTGGCAGGAAAAAGCTTAAGTCAGCTAAMGGACTGCTTCCTGTCAGTGTCACCTTGTTTTACARCACCGGAACACCAGCTGGATTTTGAGGCTAAGGAGATGAACGAAGAGAAATGAGAAGTGATTTAACGGGTCAGCAGGGCTGCGGATCCAGAAGACCATCGGACATGGTAACAAGTACGAGACGATTCACTCCGAAATTCAAGCRGACAGACAAAATGTTGCTGTTTTCATTTGGGTCTAATAATTTCACTTTAAATGTCTGAAGTAGTGATCATCAAGAGGCAGCATGAACATACTGAAGGATGGCAACAACGTGAAAAGTGGCCAAAAAAGTGGTTTTCAGGGAAGTTTGAATCTTTTTCTGAAAGAATAGACCTGCGGAGCCACCATCCTGCATGTTKGAGGTGTCCCTGTGACTACCAGGCTGAAACGTGTAAAACATGCAGGATAGCGACCCTCCAGACCCCTGAAACAGACTGAGGAATCTAACAAAGTTCAGTCAGGTCTGGACGTGTTCTTCTTCGTTGAAACATTTTGTCTTGTCTGCAGGACTTCTTCAGTCTGAGGAGTTAAACTCAGCCTTATACACAGTACATTCACATGGTGGACAAATAAAGTGTTTGTTCACATGCAARCAAAGACCATCAGCCTAAAAACTGATGGTTAGTCCTGATGGTCGCCTACTGTTCACAGAGGGGGACATTTGGACACGACGGACAGTTTCTCTTCACAGCTGTCTTCCTTTACTCCTCTCTCAAACCGCATTCCTCTCTATCAAGAATGAGAACATCTTCAAGAAAGAATGACCGCTGGCCTGTAGCAGAGGGTGGCCAGGATGGCCAGTGCATCTGATTGGCCACCCCAGGTGTCATCCACAAATGAATGACAAGTGGAGGTGGGGATGGCATTTGGCAATGAAAGATGGTCATTTAGAGGTAAAACAAAGTACAGCGGGTAAAATAAGTATTTAACACGTCACCATTTTTCTCAGTAAATATATTACTAGAGGTGCTAATGACATGAAATTTTCACCAGATGT
>NW_013952418.1:1007719-1011971 GCF_001266775.1 Austrofundulus limnaeus | reverse complement strand
ACATCTGGTGAAAATTTCATGTCATTAGCACCTCTAGTAATATATTTACTGAGAAAAATGGTGACATGTTCAATACTTATTTTACCTGCTGTATATATTTGTTATGCAGCTGTATCATCTAGTGTAGAAGGAACCTATCAGTGTGTGAAGAACCTTTTAAAAACCACTGAATKCCATCACACCAAATTTCAGCTCAATCTGTATTAAAACATAACTGAATTGAAGCCATTTGACTTTAGCTTTGGTGGACATCTTGGATTCTTTTAGATTTTAGAACCTGTTGGGCATCACTCTCAGCTACCACCACCCTGAAGTTCAGCTTAATATCTCTAAAAGGTTAAAATTGAAAAGGACATGGGAATTACTCTTGGCTATCACTTTACCAAATTTCAGCTCAGTATTTCTAAAAAAAAGTGTCTGGGGTCCAATTATTTTAAATTAGCTTTGGTGGCCATCTTGGATTTTGTATTTACGTTTAGATTTTGTAACAAAAAATTGTCTTGGCTACTCAATATAAATATTCAGCTATGTATTTAATGGCTGAATTATAGCTTTTTGTAATATTAGCATTAGCGGTTAGCTTAAATTGGGACTAGCAATCACGCTTGCTAACATCACAACAATAGTTGAATTATAGCAACTTCAATTAAGCTGTGGCGGCCATCTTATATTTTCAAATCCAAGGKAAAAAGGTTTATTTATATGAGCCCCTAGCCTAGTCTGTAAATGAGTAGCCTGATGATGCAGCTCTTCTGTGCTGGCCCATTGTTTCATTGATGTAGCATACACAACATTACTCTGTGCCGGAGGACAGGATCTTTGGGGCCAGCCGGTCTTTGTCGTAATGTGTTTTGGGATTTGAAAGCCACAAAAAGGAACTCCTCAGACTGAAGAAGTCTGAAGTCGGTTGAAGAACAGACAAAATTCTTTAAAGAACTCGTCCAAAGAACCTGGCTCAACTTTGTTACATTTTTCTACCTGGATTATTGAGTTGCATCAAGACAGAACAAGAAATGATTTTCTGTAAGTGTTCAAAAGTGTGCATTAATGATATCAAACATAAAMTCTGTCAACACTTGGAATTATTTTTGTTTGTCTTTAAACATTCCTACACAGCAATTCAAGCCAAATCACACAAAACTTAAATTTGAAAATAAAAAAGTGGAAAATAATTAAATTTTTAACTTATATGTCAAAATGTTTCTTTCTAGAAGTCTATAAAACCAAACAGCTTACCATTCTCTGATAAAACGCCTTAAATAATAACAGATGCTGTGCATAAAGCCTGAAATATATTTAATTGATGGAAAAATTCTACTTTTCAGACACAGCCTCCTGTGAGGCTTTGCAAACATCATTATTTTAAGATTAATCATAATTTCTAATGTCTTGCATTAAAGGACGGCCCCCACGGCGTCTCCTAAGAATGATTCCGGCCTCTGATTAGGTTTCGTTGGTGACCCTTAGTTTAAAGCTCCGTTTGATTTGTTTTTTGTTTTTTTTTAATCCCTGAAGTGAGTCTGTGGTCAGAGAGGAAGAAGAAAAGCTTGATGTTTAACAGAGATTCGCTTGATATCGCCGTATCGATTCAGCTTCAAACTTGAGACAAATTTCTTTCGCCCTCAGGGTAACAAGAGAAAATAAAAGTAAAAGAACTCACAGATCCAAGTTTTTCAAGGCCTTTGGGAAGAAATTAAGTTCAGTTGGACTTTAAAAGGGCTGTTAGGCGGAATGTTAGATGTGATTTTGCCATCAACCTTTCACTTGTTCCACCATCTGCTATTACAGTAAATCCTAATAGCTGCAGCGCTCCGGCTCTCCCTCTGCTCTGCACCATAAAGCAGTTTTCTTTATGAGATCCAGCATATTATCCATGAAATCCAAGCCCAGAGAGCAAAAACATCAACCGCAGCACATCTGTACGAGCTGCCAACTTTCTCACACAATCGTGGCATATTTCTTTTTTTACATGTCGCTCAAGTGCATTTGTTAAAAAAAAAAAATCACCATTTTACTTTATATGGAGAAGAAAATAGGACAAAATTATTTTTATTCAACCTAAAGGAGAATTTAAAAAGATGTTCTACTCCAATAATTTACCAACGAAGCCCAAAAAAATAAACATTTTGCCAGTTTTGTTTCCAATTTGTTTCAACTGAGCGTAAAGTACACATATCTGCTAATGTCTCCTGCTGCCAAACAGTTAAAAAAATGCCTGTTTACAAATGAATTGGCTGTTGGCGTTTGGATATTTGTTGTGATGTTGACTTYACGAGTTGGTTTCCCATGGTGCATCGTTAATGAGGATAAACATAGAAGAAGAGGAGTCTTAGGTAAAATTCTGCAAAAGGGAACTGAAGCTTTGTCTCCTGGCTAAAATACCAAACTTTAAAAAAATGAAACAAACCAAGGAAAAACTTACACATAATTTGTCAGATTTTTTTTAAAGAATCGGAAACAACTTTACTTTTGTTCTGTGTGGATTAAGGTCAGAACAGTCTCACTTTTCTTCTAATAAAAGGTTGATTGTAATAAAGATTTTCTGTACATTTAACGTCAATGCTTATAAAACAATTAATGTGACTTTATTTTCCTTTACRAGGAGAGCAGAGAATAAAATAATTAGTGTTTCATCTGCTTTTAAATATTCAAATCAGCACATACTTGGTGATAAATTCTTCCAGAAAGGATTGAATTCAGTTTTTATTGACCAATTTTAATAATAACTTTTTCTTTGCATTATTACAAATAAATGTTTGCATCGTCCCAACAAGTTTTGACATGTAATTGTTACGTTGCTCCGCCCACTTTGTTACTTTAATAATGAAACGTAGCAGGAGCAGACATAGACCCATCTGCTGCATGTTTAGTGTACATAATGGATCCTGCAATAATGTGGGAGAATGAAGTTTAAATCCTGTTATGATTCTTCTTATTAAGTCATGGCGAAATGCCACGAATCATTCATCTTTAAAATCAGATTTATATATAAAATCAGATGTAGACGTTTACTTTAAATTTTAGGTCAATTTTATCCCAATCTAAAAATAACAAGGAGCTCTGGGTTTTATGTCAATAAGATCAGCGTAAAAGGATTTACAGTATATTATAAACTCCTGAATGTCAACGCTCTGTGTCAGCACCGGGAGAAAGTTCAGAACGATTTTAAAGCTTTAAAGTAGACGTATGATGTTTTCTGTATCTGATGGACTCTTCCTGCAGTTAATTTCTCGTTCCTTCCTTCCTTCCTTTAATACAGTTATGCTTTACACACACCTACAGTTCTCACAATGTCTCCCGAGGGGGACGTAAAACTTCACTGAAGTCTTTAAAAATGATACTTTTCTCTCGTCTGGCTCTGTTTACAGATGGCAGAASTAACAGTGCGTACCACACACATCAGCTTTACCTGATGATGTCTTCTTAAGGCACCCTCGGGGTAGGAGCTGACTCGCCTCCGATCAGTCAGGGAACTGATGTCGGCTCGCTTACCGGTCATTGGCGAGTAGGTGTTTTTCCAGGGAACCAAAGTTCGTCCGTTTCTTTTACTAACCCGGACGGCTTTGAGCGACCACACTCCTCTTCCTGACTCCAACCTAGGAAGAAAGCTGGGTTTCTCTCTGGAGGACTCAGTTTGGCTTTTATGTCTGAGCCCATGAGCTAACTAGGGGAAACTTAACAGCCAGGGACCCGGCACGCCAGCCGGCTGTCCCACCCMGAGGCTTCAGGCCTCTAAAGTGTGTTTTTACCTCCCGTGGGGAGATTTTATTTTGAAAAGAAGGGACCGGATACAGCTTGAATTTTTCTGGCTTGGACTGAAACAGTGAAAAAGTTTCCTCATAACCTTGTGTATGAGAGATGTGGGAGAAGCTTAATACCACCTTAAGTTCACCCTCCTACAAATTGGTACCACACACTGATGTTTTACAGTGTGTGTCACTTTCACTAACAGTAATCCTTTAAGCTTTTCAGGTTTATATAAATTCAATAAACCTTAATTTTTTATATTATTTAACATTAATATCATGATGTAGTCAGGAAACCAGACTTATGGATAAACAAAACCCACTTTTATCACTTTACGTTAATCCTAAAACTCCAAATATGACTATGGGTGTAAGAAAATATCGATACATTGAAATATCGCGATATTTCATTTCCCGATACTGTATCGATATCCTAAAGCCCTGTATCGATTTTTAATTAAGGTTTAAAATGTCAACCTTCTTGCCAACCGTTCATTTTACTGTTG
>NW_013952418.1:1005697-1007451 GCF_001266775.1 Austrofundulus limnaeus | reverse complement strand
ATTTGGACAAAAAAATTGCGATTTTTTTTTTTTGTCCAAATATTACAGTATCGCAATATATCGGGATATATCTTATCGTGACCCCTCTGTTATGATATGTATCGTATCGCCAAATTCTTGCCAAGACACAGCCCTAAATATGACTATCCACACTTTAAATACACAAGTTTAACTAAAACAATGCCGAGTGGGGAAAGTCATCATAATGAAACCATCATTCTGTGAAGGAAACAGTTTTAAACAAAGACCTTGTGCAGCCTGTTAGCTCTCAGATGTTAAAGATGACTCTCAGTTACTACCACAACTAATATGAGTTCAAAATCTGTAAAACTGTCATAGTTGTTGCCAGTTTTTGAGTCTGTGGCGGCCATCTTGGTTACTACCTGAGAGTTTTATTGAAATCCATTAMGTGGTTCATGAGATGTTTTGCTAAAAGTTTAATGAAACACACAAAGGCAGGCAGAGTCAATTTCATGATTGCCCAGTTTTCATAGCAGCAAGCTAATAAACATGTAATACACATGATAAATRAAACAAAGTTCTACTTTAAAACACAAAAGCAGTTTTAGCATTAGTGCTTCCCAAAGTGGGGGTCGTGACCCCTAATGAGGTCATAAAACAGCAAGTGTGGGACCTAAAGCTCTATAGAAACCAGATGAACTTTAAAAATGAGCAACAAAAGCAGATTTAGCCTTAATAGATCCTAGAAAAATGAACATAATAGTCATAAAGCATGCATAAAGCTTTTTGTTAAAAGGCTTTTTATCGACGTTCATGTTGAGGAATAAAGTCAGGTCACGAGTCTCTTCAACTTATTTTACTGGTCAAAAAAAGTCTGGATCTCTCGGGTACTGAAGCTCAGACAATGATGCATTCTGGGTGAAATGTGTTGATTGTTTTGAGTAATACAGGTAAACAATTATTTGAAGCACACTTTGCTTTGAGTTAACCTTTGCAGAGGAGCTCCTTACTGGAGATGAGCACCTCTGACACGATGTGTGAGAGCTGTGTKGGTCGGAGCACAAAAACCTGCCAACAGGCCGTCGTCCTTCTGAAGGTTTAAATCCTTTCATTTCATGTTTGAATGTTGTGCCTTCAYCTGTTTATTTACTGCATGGACTTTAGTAATTCATGGTGGTTTATTTATTTCACAGCTACAATTAAAAGGTGGCAGAGGAATGAAAACTGACTCGTCACATTAAATCAGGGATTAAGTCTGATTTGGTCAAACTAAACTCGGCTCGCTTTCAGATCCCTGCTTTTTAAGCTACTTGTTGTTTTTCACTAATCAGGATGAATCCTGGGAAATGGGCCTGAATCCCAGTTTTAGAATATTTTATTGAGGATTTCTTTTTGTTGAAACCATGGTTAGTTGTTGTTGCGGCTCAYAGAAGTGTTTCAAAACATTCTTAAGGATGATATTTTGCTCGTTTCCTTTAAAGAATCCATAGGTAATCTATCTATTCATTATATTTAAAAAATAATTTAAATGCACAGCTGCTGATTAGGTGTGCAACAATACAGAAAATTCATAATTCAGTTTTATTCGACACTTTAGTCCAAAGGTTCTCAAATTTGGATCCCAGGACCCCCAGGGGTCCACGAGCCCCATCTTGGGGTCCTTAAAAGATTTCAATAAATCGTTATTTAGGTTTTATTTAAAATAATTAATATGGGGAACAATCCACTAGTAAAACTATTTTTAGTTGTTAGTTTTTAAAAAAATACAAGTTCCGCAGGGTAGTATACTGGGC
>NW_013952418.1:1002742-1004631 GCF_001266775.1 Austrofundulus limnaeus | reverse complement strand
GTGTATAATGATGTGATTGTGATGCTGTAWTTCTGAGTGTTTTATGTGCTGCAGAACAGGAACCTGCTGTAAAACAGCAACTGTTAAATAAATCAAATAAAACATATAAACCTAACAAAATATAATATTCTTATAGTATTTAGGGGTTAAAATGACAGTAAATTATTTTTAAAACAGCACTGGGATTATGAGGGGTCCCTGGAATTTTTTCATTCTTGTAAGGGGTCCCCAGACCCAAAATATTTGAGAACCCCTGCTTTAGTCTCACAATTCAATATTTTTTTTCGATACAAAAAAGAGAAATGTCCATGCCGTCCTTAACTTATAATTGATTGAAATAATTCTGAATGTTTGTTTAACCTCAAAAGTCCAGTTTTTGAATTAAAAGTTGCTGAAACAGCAAGTTTCTCAGTGGATCTGTGCTCCACAATGCAGCCTAGGTGGAGTAGTCGAACACAGATCCACTGATCCTTCAACACAGAGCATCTTCAGAAGACAAACTGATAAAATAAATGTTAAAAATCTGTATTGTTGCATACASAGTGTATATTGAACAGTTTGTATCAGATATATGCATTGTTGCACCCCTACTTCTGAATATCATTAAACTACCTGTGACTTAATCCTTGGTCGTATATAAATGTGTGCAATAATACAGTAAACTAATGTAAGGACTGCTTCATCTTTTCATTATCTAGTTTGCAAATTTGCTTTTTTCCCTTTAGAAAATAAAATAGGTCAAATTTGACTGACTAAAAAGGTTCAGAAAAGGATCTAAATTATTCTCCCTCCGCTGCACAGATCATCAATAATCTTTCAGATACAGTATTTATGATGTGAATATTTTATGTAATACATGATATTGGAATTTAAACAGTGGAAAAGTTTTCAAACCAACTGTAAGTTCATGAAAAAAACACATGCCTGAAGCTTACAGACCTGCTTTCTGACCACCTCCAAATGCAAAACGAAAATGTTTGTATCCGTTCGAACCGTTACAACTGTTTCATCACGAGACGATCTCTCCAAAATGTCCAACTCTTGCTTTCAATCTCTGAAAACACTGAAGAGGAGACACTTAAAACCAAAACTGCACACATGCAGCTCAAATACCTTCGCTGGCATGTGTTGATAAGCACAGCCCTGCCGCCCGAAGCCCCAGTCTGTGAAGTGACAAAAAGCATGGCTCACATAAACGCCACCCGGAGCCAACTTCACTGATTTACCATGTCTACTCCTCTAATTCACCGTGTTCYTCGTGTTGGCCAGACAATCCATGTAGACAGCCTCGAACCAGCCACAATGACAGCAAAGGCAGCGGCRTTTGGGGTTCTGCCCGGCACGTCTCTGGCTATGACACACCTGTCAATCACGTGGAAATACCCCAGCATGAGAGCCAGAGAGCTTCTGGGCCGGAGACTCTGCCAAAACGAGCCATGGATGTATTTTATTTGTCAGCGTTAGAGCCCATTTCAGCTCAACATACAGACACAAGTTAATTCTAAAAACGCCAGGCTTCTTATTCTCTGGGACACATTTTTTAAAATTGTTAGACAGTTTCCACTCATAGATTCAAAAAAATGAGCCTTTTTTTATTCAAAGTTGAAATGTTTTCATAATGATGTTTTTATCTGAGACTAGGAATGTAAGATAAATTCAGAAAACAGTGAGGAAATTGTAAACTAAAAACAAAATGCAATGACCTGCAAATTTCATAAACCCGTTTTTCCCACACATTAAACATAAATGTTTAAAACAAGAAAGTCTGTAAAAGGACTGAGACTTTGTCAGGAAAAAAAGGACAAAAATAGTGAGMTAATTTCAGAATAATGGGCCTCATGCAAGAACATGTTCGTATTCTTATCCTAAATTTCTCTTACTTTTGTTCG
>NW_013952418.1:999033-1002107 GCF_001266775.1 Austrofundulus limnaeus | reverse complement strand
GACTGACTGCTGGTAAAATATATGACAGGTCTGGACCACTCGTGAATTTTGTTCGTATCTGAAAAAAATCGTAGAACACGAAAACATTGGTGAATGCCACAAATTCTTCTAAATCACTCGTACGCACAACTTAAGAACAAATCTGTGCGTACGAACGGTTCTTGCATGAGGCCCATTGTTCCTCAATGGACTATTTGACGAATACCGCCATCTGTGCTCATCACAAAGCCGTATACAGGGACTTTCTCTGCCAATAGAGTTGATATTGCGAGCTACTAATTATAAACATTATATTTGTAGTGAAATTATTTTACAACAGTATAACCTTACCTCGATTTTGCATATTCAGATTGGTATTTTAGGCACTAATCCCAACATTTGAGCAGCGTAAAAGCTCTGGACAAGTGTGTCCTTTTTCTAATTAGAAGTTGGCCCARCCATCACTAATCAACAGAAACACTTTAAGATGCACAACAATCCAATATTTAAAGCTTGAGAACCTGTCTCATCATTAACTTTTCTTTCAGTTGCCCCCAAATAATCCCACAAACCATTGTGGTATGCAGCGCTAAACGGTATCTGTGAAATAATCCATGAAAAAACTAATGAAAACCTTTAATATCTGATCACCTACAGTTCATAACATCACAAAAAAATAAGAATTTTAGGAAATTTCCATGTTTAAATAAAGTCTAAAAAAATGCTTTCAGTTTTTGTTTGCATCATTACGTTTTTAGAAATGTTAAATAAAAAGTCAGACAAAATGTTTAAATTTTGCAAATTTGCATATTTCTTTGTAAATATAATGTTCCCTTTTTAAACCACCTTAATATGCTTTAACCATTAAAGCTGAAAAGCAAACATTCTGGGGTTTTTTTTTTTTTTGCACTTTTTCTGCTCTATAAACTTAATCTTTTGGTTCAGTCTCTCATTTAATCTACAAGAAATCTGCAAGATTATAGGTTAAACATAAAAGTTACAAAAAACTACTTTTTAAATTATTCCTTCATAATCTCTGTGACATTGAATAAAACGATATCACTGTCAGTGACAGTAAATTGAAGGATTCATACTGTGTTTAATCTAAATAAAGTCTATTTAATATGTAAGAGATCATTTTAATTTGCCCGAGTGATTTTTTTTTCCCCACCCATCATGCAATATTCAGGTATCTGTTCCCTGGAGGCAAAACCCGTCCACAGCRTTTGATGGAGGAGAAAATGGCTCGAAATCACTCAGGTGTAACATTCAAGTATAAAAATATCATGTGCTGTAAACATCACGCAGGAACTGAACACATCATATTAATTAATCAGTAATTATTGGATGCATTTCTACGTAATTCCTGTAGGTATTTTTAATTTTATTGTGCCGTGAGTGAGAAATGCAGCTTGTTTCTCTGGGAGTTTCTGCCTCATAAAACAGCTTTTATCAATTTTCAGTTTGTTTTTCTGTTTGAATCTCTCAGAGCTGTAAATCAATCAGGACGATGGGGTAAAATACTCGCCAAATTTTAGCAGAATATCTGTCAGATTTACTGATTTGCAGCTATTTTTGTGCCTTTTTAAGCTAATTTGGCTTCATCTCGGTAAGTCTAATGCTTTGTGAAAGACTTCCAATCTCTTGTAGTTCATGAGATATTTTGCTAAAAAAGGAGTTGATGCTGCTGGTGAACCATAGAAAATAAAAGTATTTGGGCTTGCAGTAATTATTATTTTCTCTCAGCTCACCTGTGTTTCTAACTTCTAAATCATAAAGCAGCTGTTTGAACGTGTGTTTACGTGTGTTTGTATATAAATCTCTTATTTTAATTCGCTCAGCCTTCAAGTCAAGGATGACAGGCTTTGTTAAATTGACTGCGGTGTCGTTTGGAGAGATTAGCTCGTTGGTCAAGCTACCGTTACGTGATGACAAAACAAAAAGCGTCCACATGTCCTTCACAGATTGTTTGCTTCCAGGCTCACGGCTGCAGTCGACCGGCGCCGGCGCTGCCTGCTGGAGCTGATGGAGACCCTCGCAGGGTATTTAGCTGCTGCAAACTTAAAACATGTTGCTTACTGCCTTATAATCTGACACTTGTTTTTGTTTCATTTTATGTGGACTGGCGGACCGGGGTGGTGGTTTCCCCACATTAAAGAGGAGGCTGTCTTCCAATTCTAGGGGCAGGATGAAGAAGAGGAATTGATGGTCGGACCTCAGATTCAGGAGGAACGATGCAGGTTCAGGCCATCACTAGGGTCCTCAAAGGGTCATTGCCCATCCAGTCTGCGTGTGTGGACCTGAAGGAGTTCGACCAGGTTCCTCCAGTTACACTGTGGTGGGACTGTGGGTCCGTTGTTACAAGATATTAAACCAGGGTTCCTACAGCTTAAGACACGTTAAATCTAAGATTTTTTAGGACCTCTTTACTTCCACGTGAAATGAAATGAAATTAAATGAAAGACCAGCTTCACAATAAACACAAATGGGAAAAATAAACCAGTTAGGAACAATTTTACCTAAACGTTTAAGCACAAAACAAATATCTGCAAAAAGCATTTAGTAAATTATTTAAAAAGATAAATAAATCTTACCAATTATTTACATATTTGAGAGGAATTACAATCATCCTATTTAGCTACAATGTGTTGACATTTTTAAGACCTCTGAAAGATTGATTTAAGACATTTGAGACTAATTAAGGCCTTATTTGTGACCCATCATATCGAAATGAGGATTACCGTATTTATTCAAGCATAATACGTAAAATTAAATCCATAAAATCGTCCATAAAGTTGGGGGAGTAGTACTATACTCGAATAAATATTTTTACTTATGTACTTCAACCTAAATATTTGCTTCAATCACAAAATGCCTGAGTCCTGAAATGAGACCACGTCGTAAAAAGCAGTTGAAACAAGCTTACCTCTGACACTCCTCTGTGCTTCAGAGCGAGATAATAACAGATCCAGGCAGGAGACATGATGTGAAAAAAGGGGGGAAAAAGCAGTTCTTTATCTTAGTAATGATAACAAATTAATGACATTAGCGTGTGACCGGGCCGCTCCTCGAACAACAACAAACATGTTCGTCTG
>NW_013952418.1:992992-998388 GCF_001266775.1 Austrofundulus limnaeus | reverse complement strand
AAATTATATTTTAATATTGAGATTTCCCAGCTGAAAAGCAACTTTGCTAGCTCACAGGGAAAATATCAAAATTTTAAAGGCATTTTTCCTCAAAATCATTTTTTGTTGCTACTGCTCATGTAACTGATTCGAATTTTTGTTTTATGATTATATTTCAGACAGTTCGTTCAAATGATACATTGATAAGGCATTAATTCATTATGTTTTGATAAAAGGCTATTTTTTGTAAACATTTGAATCAAAACACTGTTTGCCCATTTCTCCGTACATCACTTTTAGACTTAATCCTTGTTTCGATGTGATGGGTCACGATGTTGGGTTGATGAATTCAAAGCCTTTTAGGACTTTTTGAGGATCTGTGGGAACCCTGAAAACAGTGCAAGAGTCTGGTTCTCATCGCCAACAGTAAGTCAGCTTTGGACCGCCCATTGTCTCCGGTTCTGAAGCAGGGGGAAGTCMTGTTGGTGTCATCGTGTCGTGATCTTCAGCTGTTACTGGATTGGTTCACAGCTGAGGATCAGAACCTCCAGATCCGAGTCCATGGTCCTCAGTCAGAGAAGTGTGGATCGCTCTAGTCTCTAAGTACCCTGGTGGTGGGGTTTGTTCAATAGTTTTAAGAGTCAGCTGTAAAATAAAGGTTTTAATTTTTGGACCTTTTCCTCTGAGTTTCAAAAAAAAAATTAAAAGATAAAATGAGGCTTTTGTCCTGTCGGAGACTATTTTCTGTAACTCCAACCCAAACTCCAGGTTATTATTTTGCTGAGCTCTCTGGTTAACATTCAGTAAAATAATGAGCTAAAACATCTACAGAGTCTCCTTTATGTTCAGTTCTAACAAAAAGTGGAAGGTCTGAAAATCTTTTCTCCTTCTACAGTCAGTGCAGTCAGTGGATCTACTGAACGGCTCGTATCAATCTTAAAAGGCTGACATTTTACGGAAATAAAAAGCTTCTCTTTAAATCTTAAATTTGGCCAATTTCCCAGCGTGCGTTTTGTGAAACTCAAACGGTCTACATTGATTTTTTTTTTAAACACATATCTGGTTTTAACCAAGAAATATTTCCTCTGCAGTTTTATCTAAAATGGAAAAAAAAGCTCCATTTCCTGTTAGAGTTTAATTGTAAATTTATTCAAAACCGATGTAATCAGTGTATTGCAGTGTGATGTTGTAAAATCTTTGGCACTTCGGTGCTCRGTTAAAATGAGGGTTTGACATTAAAACCCAATGCCATTAAGGATAATGCCAGAATGTTACAGCGAGAAAATAACCACCATGACAGTTTAGCAGGAAAAGGTCAGAATGGAAATGACTGTTCACTCATTATCCAGCTCCCAAGGCAACTTTTTTACTGTCACTTAGTAATAAACGAGTTACCACTGACTGCTGCATTTAACTGGTGTGGGAGTGAAAGGTGGAAAATACTTCAGTCTCCTCATCTGAGATCTCACGTCCGTCTTTTTTACCATCCACGTGTTTGTTTTTAGACGTTATTCCCCCTCTCTATCAAGCCTGCAATAAAATTAGAGAAACTTTATTGGTCTTGAATTCCGTTTGCAGCATGACAACGACTCCCGGCACGAAATCAGTCGTAAAAACCATCTTCAGCTGGGAGCAGAACAAAAAGATCTGCAGCAGATGGTCCGACAGCAACAATCGCTCTAATTATGGTGTTTAGGAGGAAAGCTAAATACTACCTTGATGGATGTCGACTCCGTCATGACGTTCTGCTGTTCTTAAAAGTCTTTTCATTTTACTTTCAGCTACTAAACACATGCTAAAAAAGTACAAATCTAGAAAACATAGAGAACAGCAAGAGCTGAAACTTGTTAAACAAAGCAGAACAGAAGCTAAAACAAGCAGAATCAAAGCTAATTGCTAAAATTGCTAAAGCTGTGTCTAAATGCTAAAGCTATCCAAACAGTAGCCAAATGCTAGAATTTCCAAAAACCGTAGCTAAAAAATGAAATTAGGGAAGAAGTAGCTAAATATTTTCATCTGCAAAAAAGCTAAAAGCCTAAATGTACAAAACTTTAACAAAACATACATAAAAAAACATTGAACCCTGCTAACTAAAGCTGTGTCTAAATGCTAAAGCTAGCCAAACTGTAGGCAAATGCTAGAATAACCAAAAACAGTAGCTAAAAGATAACATTTGTAAAGAAGTAGCTAAACCCATTAGTATGCAAAAAAATAGCTAAACGCTTGAATGTAAAACAGTAACTTTCAAGGTAAAATTAGAGCAACATCGATAATAAACATAAAAAACTCTGCTAAAATTGCTAAAGCTGTGTCTAAATGCTAAAGCTAACCAAACAGTAGCCAAATGCTAGAATTTCCAAAAACCGTAGCTAAAAAATGAAATTAGGGAAGAAGTAGCTAAATATTTTCGTCTGTGAAAAAGCTAAAAGCCTAAATGTACAAAACTTTAACAAAACATATAGAAAATAAAACATTGAACCCTGCTAACTAAAGCTGTGTCTAAATGCTAAAGTTAGCCAAACTGTAGCCAAATGCTAGAATAACCAAAAACAGTAGCTAAAAGATAATATTTGTAAAGAAGTAGCTAAACCCATTAGTATGCAAAAAAGTTAAATGCTTGAATGTACAAAACAGTAACTTTCAAGCTAAAATAGTGCAACATCGATAATAAACATAAAAAACCTGCTAAAATTGCTAAAGCTGTGTCTAAATGCTAAAGCTATCCAAACAGTAGCCAAATGCTAGAATTTCCAAAAACTGTAGCTAAAAAGACAAAATTTGGGGAAAAGCAGCTAAACCTTGCAGCAAAAAAAGGCTAAAAGCTTAAATGTACAAAACAAAAACATATTAAAAAACATTAAAACCCTTTTTTGTTTTAATAAAACCTATAGAGTTAATTNGCTAAAGCTAGCCAAACTGTAGCCAAATGCTAGAATAACCAAAAACAGTAGCTAAAAGATAACATTTGTAAAGAAGTAGCTAAACCCATTAGTATTCAAAAAAAGCTAAACGCTTGAATGTACAAAACAGTAACTTTCAAGCTAAAATTAGTGCAACATCGATAAACATTAAAAACACTGCTAAAATTGTTAAAGCTGTGTCTAAATGCTAAAGCTAGCCAAACTGTAGCCAAATGCTAGAATAACCAAAAACAGTAGCTAAAAGATAACATTTTTAAAGAAGTAGCTAAACTCATTGGTATGCAAAAAAAGCTAAACGCTTGAATGTGTAAAATTAGTGCAACATCGATAATAAACATAAAAAACCTGCTAAAATTGCTAAACCTGTGTCTAAATGCTAAAGCTAACCAAACAGTAGCCAAATGCTAGAATTTCCAAAAACTGTAGCCAAAAGAAAATTTGGGGAAAGCAGCTAAACCTTGCAGACTGCAAAAAAAGGCTAAAAGCTTAAATGTACAAAACAAAAACATATTAAAAAACATTAAAACCCTTTTTTGTTTTAATAAAACCTATAGAGTTAATTCTTTAGGTGTGAAAGAAGCAGCAGTAGTCATGCATGAGCTAAATGTTTCATACCTGAATGATAAAAGTGGTGATTCTACCGTCCTGTCAGGGACTACAGATGGAAACTAGCTTAAGCTAATCTGGTGCAAAGCATCTTTAATGTTTGTTTGTTTTTTGCACATTGTCATAGTTAAATAAACTAATTTTWAAAAAGCCACTGATGATGAAGAAGCTAAGATACTAATATTCAGATATTCAGTTCTGCTTTCTACTGAAGTGGCAAAATAAATAAATAAACTAGAACCTTMATTTTCAGTCAAAATTTACATTTGATAAAATAAAATAATATTACGGTAACTTCTTTTTTACGTGTCAAATCAGGGGAACGTTGGAGATTAAGTCAAATATTTTGTGCAAAAGAAACAAAAAAAATCTGTTTTTGTTACTCCATCCAGCTACAAGAGTTTTACTCATTTTTCTGTTGAACGTTGTCCATCGGCCCCACCCTCCTGCGCTCTCAGAGCTCCCACGTTGACAGGCCGAGATAAGACATCAGCTGCGAGTCATCGGGCGCAGCAACACGGCCCGCGGCACAACGCTTCGTCTGATTTTGACTCTCCTTCCACCGAGAGACACGGCTCTCCATCCCTGCAGCGACTGAAGACAACCTGGTCACCCCCCCGCCCGCAGACCCCCCCTCCTGTAACCTGCGTCCCCTCGGTACGAGCGTGTCGACTCGTGACTCACTCGTGTCTGGCTGCTGGACAAAACRAATTAACAGAAGAGCAAACAGGGAGCCGCACAGACCGAGAGTCTGTGACGTTTCCTCCTGGAAATGTAAGAAACAYATCAGGAGGAGAACAAGTTTTTTAAATTATAAAAATCGAAAAAACGGTGGGAGAAACGAGAATATTCAGTTTAACTGCAAAAGATTTGAAGGACAAAAACTAACTGTCATTTTTGTTCTTTTTACTTGTTCTGCTAATAGAAGAAATAAAACATTTTCTGTTTGGAATGTGTGCGTTTTATTGGAAGGAAATAAGAAAATCCGATTTAAAAAAATATTCTAGTTTAAATAATAAAATTGTCGCCTTCAAAGGATAAACACCATCCAAACAAGACGTTTGAGCATTCTGAAGTTCTGAAATMCAAATCTCAAAACAGCCGAAGAAGGGATGTAAAGGGAACAGAAAGAGTCAGAAGATAGACACGTTTCCCYGCTGGTCGTCGTGGGAAATCAGCCGGATGAGATTTCGGCTCCGACGCGGACGGAAACGAGAATATTGGAGAAGCTTTATCACGAGTTTTATCAAGACACGACTCCAAGAACCTTCTTCAGGCTCAAACACTTTTCTTCTTCTAGATCAAATAGACAAATGCAGCTGCAGGCAGGAGTTSTTCGGTTGATCTTTAGCTGTTCTTCAGCTTTACTGCAGAACTTCATTTAATTTTATTCAACTTTTTGGTTTTCAGCTTTYAAAAACAACTTTGGATCTCATTTCCTGCTAAAACATCCTCTCTTTAAAYTCTGTTTCAGCATATTTGCTCTTTTTTATGTTCTCATGCTACTTTATTGTTTTAGCTAAAGTTCAGCCACTTCTGGTTTTCAGCTACTTTTAGCTCTGATACATTTAGCTCAAAGTTACTAGTGTCCTTTATAATGACAACACATTGTTTCCATTAATGTTTAATAGGCCCACAAAAACAATTTCTGCAGTTTTGCTCATGTAAGCTTTAGCATCTGGTTTTCTTCTTTTGCTTTTAGTTTAGCTCGTTTTGGCCTCAGTTTTTAAAATGTTACTTCTGGTTGCCACTTACAGACACTGTTTGGCTAATTTAGCATTGGCTAAGGTCACTTCAGCTAATGTTTTGATTAGGGCTGTGTATTGGCAAGAATTTGGCGATACGATACATATCATGACAGAGGGGTCACGATACGATATAACCCGATAT
>NW_013952418.1:987173-989891 GCF_001266775.1 Austrofundulus limnaeus | reverse complement strand
CTTTAAAACAAATCTGCATCATTTCATTTTTTTTCTCCAGTTTTGTTCCATTAAATTGATGTTTTTTAAATTAAAACTCCGTTTGAAATGTTTTGTGTTTTGACTGAATCCTGTTGCAGCAGTTTTTTTGTAGTTTGTGACTTCAGACGATTTAACTAACTCACTCAGTCGGAGCCACAGTTTCTGAAAGCCAACCGCTCAGGGACCAAACATCAATTACATCAATTTCATTTACAACATTTTTTATTTAAAAAGAGCTCATTGTCAGGCAAACTGAGTCGTTTAGATGATATGTTGTAAATGTTTTCTTTGTCTTTTTGATTTGGTTTCTGATTTAAAATCTATTTCTATTTTAAATGAATTCTTCAGTGGACAGGACGGAGCTCACTGATGATTAGTTTGAGGCCCCCGGGCCACCAGTTGACTAGCCCTGGTGTATGGGATCATTCGTAGCAAACATATTGTATCCAATCACAACACTTCCAATGTTGTAGCAYGGAGCAAACTGCTGTTTATTAGTGATGAACACAGAAAGCAATAAAATGTTTGCATGAATACGTCACTCAGCTTCATGTATTATTGTTTTTGTTTTGTATTTAATCTCATCATTTAGAGCTTTTTAAACTTCATCAGTACAGAGCGACAGTTCACAAGAAAAAAACATTCAACCTCAACAGAGCATTTTGTTAAGAATAGTTACAAATACGCGAAGTGGGTCGAGCTCACGTGTTTGTCTGGATAAACAGAAAATCTACAGATTTTATTGAYCTTATGTGCTCTGAACTGATTCATGTTGAGCTTTATTTTAGAATCGTAGATGAGATTTTTCATTTCGTATGATAAATCTGCTTTTTGAGCTTGTTGGATTTTGTTTCCCAGTTGTAGGGAAGCTTTAATAGCATTTTGTCGCTGGATGATGATGTCATAATACCCAGACCTGAAAGAGCTAGGCTCCGCTAGTTTATTATGTGGGTCAAACAAGACAAAATGTACAAACATGATGTTTGGAAACAAAAGAATGCAATAACTGCTGCCTTTGTGTCATAAAAATAACTGAAAAAATTATCATTTCTTACATAAATGCGTGTTTAAATATGTAAAATTTACTAAAAACATTCTTAAAGAAAACAACAACTTTACCGTTCTGTTATTGTAATGAAAATATGCCATAAGATTCAAATATATTTACGAGATTAACCGAGGACCCTAATTTGGTGTTTTATGGTCCACGGTGGGTCCTCGACCTCGACTTGATGACCCGCTGCACTGAACTGATTGGTTGRATCCAACAAAGGCAGCTCGTGGACCGAAGATGAGTGATTTATTTCTGATCCAAAAAAAAAATACATTTCTACTGTCAGCTTGTGTCGGCGCTGTGATCGGACTAATACTCTGGTTTTCAGAAGCAGCCCGCGTCCGTGCACGTCATCCGTGCACGCCGAACGTGCACGCCGAACATGCAAGCCAAACGTGCACGCCAAACGTGCACGCTGGCTGCAACGCGTCAAACCTCATCAGAAACAGCGCGGTGCAGCACAGCTCAGCAGAACAACAGCACAAACAAAGATCAAGAGCTACACTATCTCTGTGTGACATACCTAAAGGCTGCTGAAGCACCTATTCTCTAACTACCCACCCACACACACACACACACACACACACACACTGTTGTAAAGGCAAGGATCTAACTTGCAGATGAACAAAGTCTTTTCTCTCGTCGTCTCTAACAGAAGGTGTCAGACAAATTCCTGCGGGGGGCTCAGTAATCAACAACGCTCACTTTAACTTTCGCTCCTTGTTATTAACTCGGCCGCACGCACCTGCTCTCCTTTGGAGCGATCGGGCGCTCGGATCATTTTCCTTATTTTCACGAGGCAGGCAGGGCGAGCGTCTCCCCGGAGCTTAGGTAGTCGTAGGGAGACGCCACCCTCTTTCCAAAGCAGGCCTTGTTTACTCTCACGCAGAATGACAAGCACATGCAAGGAAACTGACAATGTGCAAGTGTAAATTAGGTCCCCAGTCTGCTCTGCATTAATTATGAATTAAGTATAATTGCGGAGGGATTCTCTGAAGTAAATTCATTTGGACTGACTGTAATGTGAATATATTCCTGGCAAAACAAGCTGTGCGTTTTAAGAGGAGCTTAAAAAGACAAAGCGCCGTTTCTGTCACAGCTGGTCAAAAACACGAGGTAAACAATAAGTCCAAGAAATGTCGTATACATTTATTTTATTTATTGTTTTTTGTACTCATAGCCTTTCCGGATATACTGTCGTTTGGACGGCGTGACAACAATCCAAGCAAAGAAAAATATTGCCATTTCTCGATATTGAATTTTTTTTCTCACTTTAGTTAGCTTCCCTTTTTTTATGTCTATTACGATAACAAAGCCAAATCTAAATTTCATGCACAGTGTCCCGCCAATTTGGAAGCGGTATATTCCAGACTCCACGCAGAGCGGCGCAGAAACGAACCAAAATGATTCACCTCGTTTTGCAGAATAYGGGCATGCCTTAATTTTCTCTGTCTCAGCTGCTCTCCATCAAGCTAATAGTGGTTCTCAGGGTTTGTGCGACAGAAAAAGAGGAATAATAACACCAACTGCATGTCAACAACTGTCTAATAGGCAAACTCTGCCACGCTYGTGTGTGCGCTCCATAAAAGAAAGCAGCAAAACAACTTAATGTATTCAGGAAGTGAGGATTTAAAAAAAAAAAA
>NW_013952418.1:984445-986007 GCF_001266775.1 Austrofundulus limnaeus | reverse complement strand
GTTTTAATGTAAATGTAATTTAATTATTAGGAAATGAAACCTGTTTTTAATGCTTCTTTAAAATATAATTTTGAGTAATTTATTGAAAAGTTATGTAAGAGCGGTTTGATGTTTTTTGGGTAACCTTACATTTTTTTAAACCTCAGAACTTGCCGTACCTTCGTACCCTTTTAGGCTGCTCGTTGGACTCGAGCAAAAAAAAAAAAAACATTTTTTTTTACCAAATTGGAGCAATTTGACTTGAAAATATTTAAAAGTCCAGCAACTGTGGCCGTTTAAAACACAACAGTTTGAAGGGAAATTAATAGTGTTGACATCCTAATTAGCTGGAAACGATTTGAAGATGCATAATCATACGCAGTGAGCACAAAGACACTTTTAACACTTAAGACCCAGAGCCAGAAACAGCCTCCCTGCTCCCACCGAATGGTTCTATTATCATGACAACAGAAATGCAGGACCGTCCATTGAGGGAAAACTGAGTGCACAATTGGGAGAGAGAGGGCTAATTTTCACTGAGCGCAGTTATAATGAGCCTGTCATCCTCCCATTCTGCTCCGTTACCATTAGAAACCACAGCGGCGCTGACAAGAACCGCCAAGCACGGCGGAACTACATCAGCATTTCTGTAAAGGCCAAGTAAATATACTGATAATTGTACGAGCCAGATATTTGCTCACCACGAGGGTAATGATGCGTCTCATCCTCACATGAGATTCATCACGGCGTATTTTCCTCGGCTCGTCGTGTTCTCTCTTGTTCTTTCAAAAAGCTAAACGACATCTTCAAATAAGTCATCTTGTACCGTGTATAAATGAGAATAAATGCTTTCCTGGGTAATAGCGCTTCATGCTGTGCGTCATACTTTTTTTTTTACCCCCTCTTGAGAAGAACATTTCAAATTTTAGATGCATCCAAAATGTCAAGTTATAAGGAGGATGTGTTCAGTGTCACTGAAACATTTAAAAGAGCGATTAATCCCAATGTTGCCAACTCCTCAGGAAGAAAAGAAGCTACTGGCTGTAAGAAAAGTTGGTAAATGATGTCATTGCCTAATTTTCATAATTGTTCAYGTTTGTCGGCCATTATGCAGTTGTGATGAACGACGTAAGAGACAAGATAGGAAAGATAAAACTTGAGAAAAAAGCACCTGGATGTGGTAAATTTAATTCCCATGTTCCTCCTTAAGCCAGGTTAGGTCACCATCRTAACTCAGTTTTATCCTAATCTGTCAGTAAGAAGCTCTTTCTTTACCTAGTGAGAGTTAAAATATTACAATCTGACTAAAACAGTATCTATGTAGGGATGTTGACATTTTGTCAGCAGCTGCTGCCATTTTCTTCCCAAACTGCTGGGAGCAGATTTTGCGAGGCTGCTCGGTGCGTTTGCTTGTAATTTCCTCCTGCTTCGTTATTTCTACAAATTTCAACAAATCAGGTAGTCAGCTACAGCTTCGTCTTCGAGTTTTTAGTTTTGTTTATGCGTTTTGAAGAGACAATTTTTTGAAAAGAGGATCAAAGTAAATCAAAGTAGTTTTTCTAGTGACCCTTAAAGAGATAAGC
>NW_013952418.1:982121-983368 GCF_001266775.1 Austrofundulus limnaeus | reverse complement strand
ACGTATTTATTTATATTATTTATATTTCTTATATTTCAACATAAGAAATATAAAAATCTGCTGTAAAACTTGAACGCACTCACAGATCGACTTTTACCCCCTTTTTATCTTCAGAAGCTGCAGTTATGTTTTAGTAAAAAAAAAAAACAAATGGGTTCATTTTAGTAAACAGAACCATAAATTAACCTGAACAACTGAACTATCAGCTGCTGATTCAACGTAACTCTTAATAAAATTATTCCTGTTCAAACTTTAACAGCTGATCTTTTCAAACATAACTTTAAAATACAACTTTTTAACACCACAGAAAGCACAATCTGCTGCTGTCTGTGCCATCTACCTGCTGACAGACTTAAACAACAGCTTTAATTAAACTATGAACGCCTTGTTTTCAGTACAGAACAATGACACAGGTGTGTTTTGAACTCACCAGGTGAGGCTGTTCAGGTAGAAAAGCTGCGGCTGATGGGAACTTGAAGCCAGGGTCTCTTAAACGTGTCCAGAAGAGAGTTCGTATGTTTAGCTAACCGCTAACCGAGACATATCCGCTCGCTGAGCTTCACTCTGCTCTGGCAGAGGTGGTAAGWTGGGTGGGCGGAGTTTAAACACAGTTACTGGTTTTGTACCTGGGAGACTCAGCCGGATCACGCACCGGCTAACCCGAGAAGAACCCTCCTGATTTTAATTCACCTATCGGTCGGTCAGATTTCTTTCAGCTCGTTGTGGAAAACATGTCGGTTATTTTTGCATATATTCCTGCGTGCACTTTGGAGGCCTTCCTGCATTTTTCCCCACAGCTTCTCGGACTGGTTTGTCTGTTGCAGGGGTGGGCAATCCTGGTCCTCGAGGGCCGCAGCCCTACATGTTTTACGTTTTTCCAACACACCTGATTCAGACGTTGATTTACCTTCTAAGTTCTGCAGTACGGAGGACCGACTCTGACATAATTATAAATAAAAGCAGAAATATATAAATGAACCACTAAATAAATAAATACACTTAAAATGCACCAATTCAATTAAAAAAGAACTTCACCTCATGTTAAAAAAAAGAAAAAAATAGTATAGGTCCTCTGGACGGGTTCTTCTCTAATGAAAAGTTTTGTCTCTCCTCCAAGAGACTTCTTCAGTCTGAGAGTTTCAGGCAAAATTCAGGCTTTTAAGCCCTGCCTCCATGTGACTGATACTCACACACACACGACAGGCCCTGGAGCAGTGTGGTTATCCTGACTGGGCTTTCCTGAAAGC
>NW_013952418.1:953727-980300 GCF_001266775.1 Austrofundulus limnaeus | reverse complement strand
CAGTTACACTTAAAAAATGAAAATATAAATGCAGTTTGTTGTTTTGTTATTTAAAATAGGTTATATTTTTATTGCAACCTGGAACTTATTTATTAATTCGTTTATTTAGAGTGGAGGAGTGGCTTATAATCCAAAGGGGGGGCCGGCAGAAAAAAGTTTGGGAACCACAAATTGATTGAAACAGAGTTTTTGCTCATTTGAAGTGAGTCGATGACATCATAGTTTTCAAAAGACTGTTTTTTAGTTGCACACAAAGATGGCATTTCAATTTTTTTTTATTTTTTGAGGGGCTCCAAACAAACCAAGGCCTCAGCTTCAGAAGCAAACAACTGCAGACGAACAAAAACAATTAACGTTAAATGACRAGAGCAGTTTTAATTAAAAGTATTTCGTATGTGACCTTCTAGAAATCAGAAAGTAAAGTTTGAGGCCCCCTGATTAAAAGGTTCACATACCTAAACGTATGATCCCAATAAAAATCCTAAAACCTCTGAACTCAGCTTCCACAGATAAACAAAGACGTCTGAGTGCTAATTAGAGCAGGTGTCGTGGTGATAACGAGGACACGATTGAAAAGTGYGCGCCTCTTGTACGACAGAGAGATTTCTCGCTGGGTCACATTCAGCGGATCGCTGCACTAAATCCTCCTGTGAAGCAAGAGAACAGGTTATCGGATTAGAATTAAACTCCTTTGTTTGTTTTATTTAAAGGCGTCCTCCCACTGAGGCAGAGCAAAGAAAGCAATCGTGAGCCAGATTGGAAGCTTTTCATTGTTCCAATCTTAATTGTTTACGCAGACTTACACCTCAAGGAGCTGTGAAGGCCTCCGAGCTTGTAAAGAAACTTCTGCGGCTTTACCCGACAAAGGGAGTGAATCACCACAGCAACGCAGAAAATACCACAAAAAAAAAAAAAAAAAGGATTTTGAGCAAAATATCAGAGTTGAGCATTGTGATCTAAAGCAATTGGCTGAAAAAAAAAAAAAAAACGGTATCATGAAAGGCACTCGGTGACTTGTGGACGTGGAGCAGCTCGGCTGAKGTGGCCTGAATACGAGGAGGTTAGCCAAACAAACTGACTGCACATGAACGACAATGAGGCAGAAAATTGGTGGGAGCGACAGACATCAGCCCAAGTCTGGGAGGCAATATCGCACGAGGGCTTTAAAATAYGCAGGTAGGTCGGTGAGGCGGGTTCTCAGCCAACGGGCTGCTGCCGCCCCCGCTCAGGACGGACACCCACGTGTCGGCCATTGTGTCTCCGTCAGGTTCTGTCTTTGTTCTGCTTCCTCACAAAACCACAGGAATAAAAGACAACATAAAAMTGATTACAGGCCCACATCCACCCACCGCCTCTCAGACCAGCTTTAGACTCTCATTTTTGCATTGCCGTCGGTCAAACCTTGAAAATACGGAATAATCTTGAGATTAATGGTAAAATTATCAGATTATTTTGTACATTTAGTTGTGGTTTTTCTGCGTTTTCTTAGGGTTTCAATTTAATAAACACAAAACTTGGATGTTTCGTGTTTAACTTAGTCGTGCTCCTTCTTTCACCACGGCTGAGCTCCGCTAACAAACACTAACTGAGCTCTACCTGGTATTTCCTGCATAGAAACAGCACTTTAACACATCCTTTTATAAACGCTGAAAAAAGTGCTACATGTACGACTGACCAAATGTGAAATAAAGAAYACAGAAATACCTTCAAAACTAAAGAAAGAGAGTTTTACTCACTGATGACTTGGCTGCATTCTTATATAACCTTTATTTAACAGGTAAGTCAGTTGAGAACCAATTCTCAGTTAYGATGACGACCTGGTCAAGAGGCGGCAGCACAACACAAAATGTCAGAACAATGTTACAACAAAGACAGCATACAGTACAAGTGGACAAAATGTAACATTATAAACCAGGAAAACAGATAATAAAAGGAATTCTGAAACCAATTTCCCACAGGGAATTCCCACTGGAGGGACGTTTCAGTTTAAATTTCCGATTCGTAAGTGGGATATTCCCAGATCCCAGTACAACTTAACTGYGATTTCGTTCTAAATTGCATCTCTGATGTTGTGTTTGAATGACAATATGGAGGATCTCTCTAACTGGGTTGCAGCAAAAGTAGCSGAAAAATTTAAAGAAATTGAAAGTTTACTCAGCAAATTTCGTTAGCTGCTGACTACTGTTGAACCCTGAGCAGCTCCACCTGGTGGAGGGATGTCACGGGTAAAATAATCAACATGCATTATGGGAGATGTAGTTTTTGGTCAACTTAAAGCAGCATGCACTTATTTTAAGACATTGACTAATACAATAATTTATTTTATTTATTATTAATTTAGTGCGCTAACAGTAATTTAGTGAGCTAACAGTAGCTTAGTGAGCTAACAGTAGCTTAGTGAGCTAACAGTAGCTTAGTGAGCTAATAGCAAGAGTGTTTCAGGAAACACTTGTGGTTTTTTTAATGCAGTGTCAGCTATTTTAACTCAATCCAGCTCCAGAAAGTGGATTCTGTTGCAAATGTTTATTTTCTGAGTATCATAAGGATCAGTTGTGTGGTTCGAGAGATATTTAAGTTAGAGAAATGAGCAGTTTGTTCACCTTTCAGAGGCAGGAGATAATAAAATCAGTTGAGAGGTGAAAGGATGAATTTCCCTGCATCTTTTGCCTCCTCCTCTGACCATCTGCCTCTCTGGCAGCAGCCTTCCCCTCCCGAGGTTAAACTMTAAATTGGCAGTAAGCTAAGCAGCCACTTAGACAGGAAGGTTCAGGTGGGTAAAAAAAACCAAATAGTTTCAAACAGACTCGTGTTGCACACTTTTACCTGAGTGCATATTGAAAACCAGCAAAGAACGAGTCGAACGGCCGCTAGATTGGCCCGCCGAAATGTTGCCTTCCAACAAACAGCCGAGGAGCGGCGGGTGAAGTGAAAAGGAAATTGACAGGCAGCTGGTGAATGATGAAAATTGAGAAATAAATTAGRGAACAAAATGAGAAATGCATAGGAAGGAATAAAACGCCGGCATAAAAGGCCGAAGATTGAGGAACACAGATGGAAAATGAACTGAGTGGAGCAGCGGGGAAGAAAAATAGGGAAATAAAAATTAGAATTCAAAAAGTCGAGCGATAAGGAGAGGGACAGAGTGTAGGGTCAAAAACAATCTAAAACAGAGGAACAGTAAACGGCTTATTCTTTGAGGGTAAAAAAAAGAAAGAAAGCCACACAGAAAGAAAGGCTGGTCTGTGATGTAGCCTGTGGTCTCATCCCCGCACTCAAGCAGAGGCAGAAAATGAATCCCGACAGAGAGAGGGAGGGAGAAGAAACATAAAAAAACAAATGTCAAGCTTGTATTAAGTTAGAATCTTAAGCCATCTTTTTCATCTCACACTGAGCCGACTGCCGCTCTCCAGAAACCAAATCCCTGGRAAAAGGACCGCCACAATAGGACCTCCTATCCCCGTTAATTATATTTCTCCAGGCTGATTTTTCATATGCAAATAAGCAGCCAGGTAACACGGAGCAGCGAGACCCCACCGGAGTGGTGTTGACTTTCATTAGTTTTGTCCACGAGCACACCCACCCACTCAAACCGTCTTTTTAATTCGTCATTTCTAAAGAAATATCCTCAAAAAACACTGAGCTGTTTTTAGAAAAGCCTTCATGTAAAACAGAAAACAAGCCGTGTACGTGTGGGCTGCAGCTTCATGACGTTATTTTAATGCATACAAATAAAAACAATGATAGTTCTGTGCACTTAAAGCAGATGTGTTGTTAAAGGTTGAAGCTCAGACAAACCAGCTCTCTGAATTTTACATTTTCAATTAATTACACACAACATGGGCTGGGTCCAAATTCAAGGTCTGGGTCCAAATTCAAGGTCTGGGTCCAAATTCAGGGTCTGGGTCCTCTGAAGTCTAAATTTGTCAGTTGATTACGTCACAGCGCCGCGCCGGAGGCTGTCCAAATTTAAACACTCCTCCGATGCGGCCGACATGCGTCCTTCTTTTTCCCTGATCTGAGGGACAAGTCCGACGGATCCTTCCCGGCCCACCATATCCCATAATACACTGCGGGTCGACCATAATGGTGGGCGAAGCGAGAGAAAGGAGTACAGTTTCCTGTYAACCTTCGGGCATTAAAATACCAAAAACGCCTTAAAAAAGTACACACAAATTAAATGAAGTACTGCTTTTGAACCCTTTAGAATAAATTCACAAGCTTGGTCTCTTTTTAAAGCTTTCAGCAGTCATATTCTTTGTAACTGTAACTAGTATTTAGTATATTGAAGTAAAAATACACAAAAATCAAGATATTTTCTCCCTAAATTTTTATTTTTTATTTAAAAAGTATCACAGAAYATGAAGGGAATGAGATATTATCAAACTAATTTTACTGGGTTAAGTTCAAATTTGGTAACAGTACCACGAAATATGAATATTTGAGACATAGTACAATCCAGCATGTCTCATTTGCATATTACAGTATGTCCAAACTGTGCACTTTCTAAAACACTTATTTCTAAATGCTTCAACACAGGGACTTCACTCTGGATGCAAATTGAAGATAAAACCCCCACAAAACACATTCTACCATCCATATTTACTCACAGCATGATTAAATAAAAAAAATTAATATTCTGAAATATAAATACCATCTGGAGTACATTCTGCCAATTTCCACAACCAAAACAGCCAAAACACAAATATATCCTTTTTTTTTTTCAAAGCATTAACGTTCCACACAGATTATAAAACCAACAGCAGCGAAAAAATATTTGTTTTTCACTTACTTTTGATGCAAATTCGTCCTCAAATATGACGAAATTAGCGACTCAAAATGGCCGACCGGAAGTGTTTTTATCCAAACATTTCGACTTCTCCTGGCCACAAAAATCACTCTTCCAAGTCTTAAAGCACTCAAAACACTTAATAAAAATATATTTTCATTTTATCAGCAGGTTTAGTCAGCTAACTGGCCAAAAAACGATGGAAAAAAAAAACATTTTCCTGTGAGCGTTGCTTCGTTTAGTTGTGTAGTGCGACTGCCTAAAAATGGCGACCTACTCCATATTTAGCTTGTGCGTCACTAAACAAAGGTCCCACCCCCTCAAAATATATGCCAAATGAAARGTACGGTGATTGGCTACACAGCTGTGGCATCAGAACAAAGCTCGGAGCTGATTGGCCGATTCTACAGTCAATCAAAYCCAGGATGATGRAAACMGGAAGTTGGTCACTTCTCATATATTACTGGCTCTGGACAGCCGATGCTTGAACCCAGTTGGTCAAACAAGGTGTCAATCAAAAGAGGAGGACCGAGACGGCCATTTTGATGCATTGAACACGGACACAGATAGATCGAAAATACAGAAAGACATTTTAAAATAAAACGAACCAAAAATGGCACGTGAGCTTTCTGCTGAATGTTAACAGGATTTATAAAAATGAAAAGTTTCAAGCGGTTGTGTTGTTGTTGCTTTCATCATTTGTATAAAACATGTTTTTAGTTTTATTCTTGTCAGAAATCAAACGAGCTGGCAGTAGTGGGCACAGTTCCCCTAAAGCAATATTAGGGGAACTAATTTCCTGATTAGTGCTTTAGGGCTTTTGCTAATTTTAAAACTTATTAGTGGATTAGCACTTGCTAAATTTATGGGCAAAATTTAGAAGCACTAACTGAGGTCTTTAAATGTTATTGATCAAAGTTAATGTTAATAACGGTGAAAGCTGTCAGACATTTTGTTCGTATGTGTCACTGATCCACCAGGTGACAATATCTGAACCTAAATATGGCTGTGGGATGTCAATGATAAGTCTTAAGAGAGCAACATGTGACTCATGTTGTCTATTGAAGCATGTTCATGGGTTGACTGGGTTATTTTAGTGCTTTAGAATTAACTTTTGCTAAATTTTCAGTGTGTTAGTGCTTTACAATTAGGGGACCTAAATATCTGAGTTAGTGCTTTAGGGCTAGTGGAACTAATTTTTTGATTAGTGCTGCCCACCATTGGATAGAGAAATAAATGTGAACCTAGCAGGTCTATTGGTTCTTCAAATATTGCCTTTAGGCTAATTTTGTTGTTTTGATATTTATAATACTAATATATAGATAYTTTGCTAATTTCAACCTGTTTTGTTTAGCATTGTCACGGTTGCTATATGCCGGGGTAAAGTCGGGAATAAAGCAGAAGGCTAGACCATYGTTCTGGTCTCCGTGGTCGACCAATGACCTGGCCCACCTGGACCAGGTAGACCGGGTCCTTCGAAGGATGCCAGGTCTCTCTTGAAAACGAGGTTCGGGACTTCCTGGTTAAATAAAGTTTATAATGGATCAGACATATTTCTCTTTYTAAACAAAGCGTGGTTGTTTGCATGAAAAAGATCTGGCACTTTGGCAGCAATAAGAGAGAAAAGCTCAAGATACAGACGATTTGTGTCCACACAAAAATGTGTTTTAGGACTGTTTAGGTTCTAGAAATACCCCTAAAGCTCTGTTTACATATGGACACAAGACCGAACTGATACAGAAACTGTTCCTGTGTGGACCCGTCCTGACTCCCTCCAATCCAACGTCCTTTTATTCTTGTTAATTAGGGCTGATTTTACCTATCCAAAGCAGTCAGGTGACTCAGACAGGTGAGACACCTGCGGGGAGATGTTCAGATTGATTMGTTTCAGCGTGTAAAAAAACTAAGAACGACCGGCTCGCTCTCATTTCTTCTTAGCAGAAACAGTTTTTTTTATTCACAACAGAGACRAGCATTAATTAAAAGGCACCAAAAATGGTTCCTAATTAAACAAAATAAAAACATCTTGTTGAAACTGAAACTATGGACTGAAAACCGATAGAGTCGATAATAAAAAATGTTGCTTTCTGTGTTTGAAGCCCACATTTGCATATTTTGCATGTGCTTGCTAGGCTGGCATCAGCTCCTCAGAAAGTAGGRCTGAGAGCTTGTTACAGCGGCCCCACTGTGTGGCCTCCCCTGGCACACAAACACAAATTAGCCGAGGGACGACGACTGTGGCAGGAAAGCTTCTCTGCAGACAAAACCTCTTAATATTCCTTCCAAGTCCATTAAGGCCTGGAGAGATCGCAGAGGATTGATTGTTTGTACTTGACACTACTGGGGGGGGGCTTCAAGGCCGGAGCCTCGTCAAAAATTAGAGCGGGCGTTTTGGTAAAGCCCAAAGAATTGAAGAAACCTGAGTGTCGTTATCAGCGAGCGACGAGGAGAAGCCTTTCGTCTAATTAGCAAACGATTGTTRCCGTTTCTGTTCAGCTTTAAGGATCGCCGACAACTGGACTGATTTAATGTCAGGAGCTTTCAGTGTTTTGGTTGGTTTTCTGCCAGGATGTTAAGCTTTTCTTCGTCAATTATTCAATTAAGGCGGTGACCTCTGCGCACCCCCMTTTCTGCTCACGCTTCACTCGCAGGAGGAAGAAAGGATTCCTTCTTGTGAGCCCCCGACACAAGGCTTCCAGGTGCGGGACAGAAATCTCTGCATCAGATCGGGTTTTTATGACGAGACAAATCACATTTAGTGTTTCTGAAGACCATGWTCTGTGTTTTCTGTTCGGTTCTTTTATGTAATTTTAAAGTTTTTTGTGACTGGTAGTCCTGTGTTTGGCTCTTCTGGTTCTGCTTCTGTTTTGGCTCCACCCACTCACACCTGCAGGTACCCTTACAGTTAAGGGTTATCTCAGTTTGTTCAGTTTGTCTTTAAATTATGTGATCGGTTTGTTCCTTATTTTAGGATCAAGTCTTGGTTTGAGCTCTGTAACACGTTTGATGCCTCGTTTTTAAAATTAGATCAGTTGTTTTTAAAATGATCCACCTGTTCCTGCCTGAACCTTGGGTTTTAAAACTACCACTAACCAGTGTAACACTACCCTTTAAAAATAAAAAATACATACTGTTTACATGTGTAAATCAAAATTCCCCTCTATATAATCGGCTTTCATCAGCATGAATTTAATTTAGCAAAACGTTAAATGTTATGTTAGTGTTTGGAGTTAGTTTGGTTCTCAGTTCTGACACACCAAACTTTAGCTCCGCACCTGTAAAAGTAGCTGAATTATACCCTGTTTTATGTTTGCTAATGTTAATTAGCCGTGCAAGATGTGGGTTGACTGCAAAAGATATTAAGTTACTAAGATAATTATTACTTTCTTTGCATTTCATTAAAACCTGTCCACTGGTTGAAGCAAACAGACACAGTGAGGTGGGGAGGGATTTTCTGCTGTTTCTCATGTGAGTTTAGCTCAAAAAGCAAGGGACGTTTGTGTGGAAAAATCACAATTTTATCTTCTGAAACGTTAGATTAAAATGCATGAACATGTGCAGTTTTAGAACATGTTTTTAAAGATGTTCCTATTGTTCAACAAATTAAAATTCACAAGTTTTCTCTTCTTTTTCTGCAGGAGGAGCAGTAATGTTTGGTTCTAAAACTGGTATTGTTTGCATTGTTTTCTTGTTAATTGCTCTCAAAGAAATGATTACAGAGGGTTCTCTGAGTCTTGGTCCGCTATTAAACAATCTAATTCTAATCCCGTGATGTTGAGGCACTAATCTGTAGAATCTGTCCTCTCTGTAGCTCTGAGTCTCCTCCCTCCGGCTCTGAGGAGGAATATCAATCTTCAGGCTATTAATAAGCAGCCACACTTCCTACTGTGACGATACGGACCAGAACAAGGCGGCCATTGATCTCTCTGAGTGAACTGCTGAAAGCGGGGTTAAAGAAGTGTTGGAGTTGGAGGGACAGAGTTCTGTAACGACTAAAGCAAGGCGCACACACTCAAACACACACACACATGTTCCTCATTCATCTGGGATTCCATGTGATGTAGAGCCTGGGGTGACTCTGGTCCAGGCTCTGGCCATGAAGGGGTCTCATTGTTCCTGGACTGAGGGTGGACTGGTCTGCCGGGATGCTAAGAAAGGCAATAAGCGTGTAGCCGGGTCACATATTGCACATGGCAGACAAAAAAAAACACAGAGGTTCGACCGGAAACGGAGGCAACGGGGGCAAATATGTGACTCCGATGCTTCCAGTAACGTCTGAGTCATTCGTCTAAAACCAGACCGCGATGTCAGTGTTTCACTATGGCTGCTAGAAAGAAAAGAAAAATACAGCTTAAGTTTATATTTATCTCCCACCGGAGGCGGAGTGATGTGTTTGTTTGTGTGTGTCTGCAGCAGTCTTTTGGAATCAACAAAATTCAAGCTGGCCACCACGGCTGCACAACCACTGCCGCCACATAAATGTAGATATTAAGCTAAACTTTGGTGTGGTGCCCAGCAAAGTTCTTGACTGAAATGTTTCATCTTGTTTGCAAGAYTTCCTCAGTCTGAGGAGTTGCAGGTAAACTCAGCCTTATAMTCAATGTTTTCACAAGGTGGACCAGCAAGTTTACATGTGACACCGAAACCAGTTGTCAGCATGCATAACAGGACCATCAGCCAAACAATCGGTCATTAGTGGCCTGATTGTCTATTGTTCACAAAGAGCTGATAACATCGTAAGAGGGGGACAACTGGACACGGAGATATTGCCTGGCCTGTAGATGAGTGTAAACTGTACAGTCCTGGCCTGTAGATGAGTGTAAACTGCAGAGTGCTGACCTGATGATGTTGTTCTTCTGTGCTGGGCCATCCTCGTTTCAACGATGAACCCGTCTAGAGAAACTGACTCAATTTTGTTTGATTTTTCTACCTGGATTATTGAGCTACATCAGGAAACCTTGGTGTGGTACAGCTGAGAGTTTTTCACAACACACACTCCAAGTCACACAAGTCAAACTCATGCCCTGCGACCCAAATGTGGCCAGCCGCTGTATATTTTGTGACCTGCGAGAGCTTCGAAGATGGATCGTCTTAAAATAAGTGTATGTTACTTTAAAGCCAGCATTGACAATAAAATGCATCTCCCATAATGATTCTTGATAACTTCACCTGTGAAATAACAACATACCACCAGTAGGTGGAGCTGCACAGGGTTTAAAATTAGCTAGCAGACTACAAAAATCGCAGTGTAAAATCTCCAATTCACTGAATTTTTGCTGGCTACTTTTGCTGTGGCCCTGTTGTACTGGGAAGTGGGAATTTCCCACTTATACTTAACGCTGCAATGCTTTTTCAGTGGAGACTCCCTGTTGGTAAGAGATTTCAAGATGGCAGCTACTCACCACAACTCAACAGAGAGTAAAACGCCCTTCCTGTTTTCCTTTTAATAGTTTTTCTGTATTATTTGTTCCACATTTGGTCGGTACACTGTTTCTATGCAGAAAATATCAGGTAGAGCTCAGTTATTGATTGTTAGCGGTGCTCAGCTGTAACAATGAGATGAGTATTGTGACATTTTTATAAGATGAAGTTGCTCWTGTGGCCCTTTAAGCACAAACAGCTGAATATAGTATTACTGCAGGAAATTGTGCACAAAGTTTGACCAAAATGCTTTTAAAATTTCACTGTAATGGAGATGGAGCTGATGCAATTCTGTAGGATGACAACAACAGTGAATAAATCAGCAGATTCCTTGTTTTTTATAAGCATACTCTCTTTAGACTTTCTCTTTAGACTGTATTGCAACCTTCAAAAGAGCATCTTCTCTATTTTTTGCYTTGCAAATGTTCCCCTCCATTCTCTGTTACAGCAACTCTGCCTTCTGAATGTCACAGCTGAAAGCAGCCATAAAGCTCTTACATTAAAAAAAAGTTTCTTGGAAAAGCAGTTGTGGCAGGAAATAGAAAATAAATCTGGGTGCATATATCCATTATCAGGGCACGTTATCGTCAGAAGGGAGTCTGCAGAGAGAGAGTGGAAACCAGCCCGGGTCTCTATGTGAACCGTGAGATAGGGGGAAACCAATTTTCACCTCCTTCCCGTGCGTCCCACCAACACACCACTTCATTCAGGGCCTTGCTAAGTCTGCAGCAGCAGAGCTAAATCATTTCATCTAAATAAGCTGGCCAAATGTTTTACACCTCTGCATATTACTGAGAGGCGATAAGGTGCTGGTTCACCATTCTCTCTTTTTCTGCTTTAAAAAAAAATGGAGACGGCGTGAGGGCCGTAGATAGAGCTCGCAAAAAATAAGACTGAAGGAGTGTTTCACAAAACCCTGCCACTCCTCGTGCCCTTGACGATAAAACAACAAACACGCCGTATTTTATGTTTGYGTTAAATATTCCCATGTGCGGCCCCCTCTATGACAGCTTATTCTGAGGCAGATTTATCACAATCCCTATCAGCTCAACTCTGCAGACAAAAAGGCGCACGGCTCCCACTGTAGCATGCCGACGCCTGCGGCACAAGACGAAGCGCACGATCAATACAAATCTGCAGTCTGTACATTTGAAGAGGAGTCGTTTGACACACATCCTTCCAGCTGACGTACGTCACGCCTTCTTATTTAATTAGCTCTCTGAAGAGCCAAACGCACCTCTCCTAGAAGAAAACAAAAACAAARAGTGTCCAGGGTAAACGCCGATCCTCTTCTTGTGATTCAGGAAATCAGCATGCAGATTTAAGGAAATATATAATTAGTCTTAATGCGGAATAATGAATRTCCCTAATTTATCTTCCCGTAGGAACAAATATAGACTCGTTCAGCTGCCGTTTAATTACAAGATAACTCATTTCGGTGCAAAAAAATAAATAAAATGGAACCAGCTAAAGCTTCCATCTGGAGCTGGAGGTGTTTACTGAAGTTTCTGCAACAAACGAGTTTTATTTTAAAGTTTGAAGATAAAACACCACWTTGTGACAAACCATGTACGACACTTAAGGCCAGGTATTATCAGTATGCAAACAAGATCAAATAAACACACAACTAAGACTACTTTTATTCATTTATGATGATTATTTTATTTTACTTATTTTTTGCAAGAACTTTTGTGAAAATACGCGATTAGCAATTTATATGCATTTCAATTAGACATATGATGCGTTTAAAGCCTTTTTACATTTAAATCCTTCAGTTGGGTCTTTRTAATGTAGAACTGTAAAGTTTTAGTCTGAATTCATTCTTATTTTAACTTCAYCAGCTCCTCTTTCACCACTTTTCTGCTGTGTGTCTCAAAGCAGCTCGTTTTGTTACTGTTCCTTTAGGACRCTTCAAGCCCCGCCCCCCTCCTGCTTCCAGACCGGTCCGCTCTGGTTTGAGAGGGGGTTACGTTTTATTTACAATTCAACTGAAAGATGTCAGCAACAGAAGACTTGTCCATTCATCCTTATATGTTGGAGCCAGAGTCTGACCCAGAACCAGAGTCTGACCCAGAATCAGAGGAGAATTAAGACCAGGAAATTGTAGTTGGTAATAGGGCTGTGTATTGGCAAGAATTTGGCGATACGATACATATCATGAMAGAGGGGTCACGATACGATATATCCCRATATATTGCGATACTGTAAGCAAGACGATATATTGCGATTTCTTTAGTCCAAAAATTCTATTAAATAAAAACCTCTTACTGGAAAAAAAATGAAAAACCAAAATTCATTGTCTCAGAAAATTCTAATATTACATAGACATACTTTTGATACATTTAGCTGTTTTCTGCTTTGTATGCGTTTTATTTTATTTGTTTCATGTTTCTTATTTCATCCATGTTTTCAATTATTAGACTAAATTTGCCAATAAATAGTTTGGAAATATATTTTTTGCAGCTTTTAGTTTTTAATATTAATTTACAATATGGTCACCCAACACTTAACAATGGCTTCTACCTCAAGAGGTAGAGGAGCCAAATGGCTGGCTCACTGCTGCCAACTAGTGGTCAGAGGCTGAACTACAACATAAAAATGAACGGCTGGCAGGAAAACTGACATTTTAAAACTTAATAAAAAATCAATACAGGGCTTTAGAATATCGATATGGTATCGGGAAATGAAATATCGCGATATTTCAGTGTATCGATATTTTCTTACACCCCTAGTTGGTAAGTCCAGACCTTATTTGGTAACCCTAACCCTTGTCTGCCTCTTAGAGACTCAAAGTCCACAACAAAATGTATTTAACAGCTAAATAATTTGGATTTTGCAGGATATGTCTCCTTTAATGATGTTTGAAAATCATCTGGGGACCCATACTTGATGTTTCGTGACCCACAGAGGGGTCCTGACCCCAACTTTAGGAACCACTGGCCTATAAATTTAAGTAAGAATTTAAAAAAAAATCACAATTTATYCTTCGTATTATATAGTAAGTTTTACTTGTTATGATCTTGTGATTCCTGCCAAAGGTGTACAGCCTATTTATTTATTTATTTATTAATTATTTAGAGGGGTCACCTAATTATTTAAAAATAAACAGAATATAAAAAGAATGCGCTTCTAAGTAAGCAGGTGTGAAAAGTTTTTCCTAAAATCAGTAACAATTGGTTCATGCTAGACAAAACTTGTCCAATAATTAATTAGTGTCCAAAAACAGTGATTATATTCATATTTTTGGTGTATTTTAAAGGAAATACTCAACTACCAAACCTGATGAGGACTTTAAACATTAAAAATGAAAGAAACAGGAGCATAAAAAACACTTAAAGGCAAAACAAAACTCCAGGCAGACAACAAACGAAGCAAAGAAATTTAAATGAAACATCAAATCCTATTTAATTTTTTTACAATTTTGAAGCTTTTCTTATGGATAAAATTACTTAGGTTAAGTATTATAAAGTTAAAAAAATACGACTTTATAAGAAACTATTGGTCCAGTTACCTCGGGACACTTTGCTTCCCCCTGAGGAAATATTTTCCCAGGTAATAACATCTGTCAGTGTGATGTGAGGACAGGGATAAGATAACATCTCTAATCTGAGATGTCAGCTTGATTAGGGCTGTTTAACGCACTCAGAGTAATTGTCAGAACACGGAAAACATTTTACATTTAGAAGCAGCTGCGCRAGATATGAAAGATGACAGACTTTAGCCTCATTAATGCTGTTAGCAGCCCTGACGTGATAATGACCTGCCAACCAGCAGCTGATCAAACTGTTGGTTACCTGTGTGACAGCGTGAGCTCATCTACCTGTTTATTAGAAAGAGCTGACTGGAGTCTGCTCATTCGATCTGATGGTTATTCAGCAGTTACCTGATCAGCCACACRGGAAWGTATGGAGAAAAGGGCAAAAGTTTTCAGCCATGCTAGGCTAATCACTAGCCAAGTTTTTAAATTGTCTCTCAGGCTTTAAAAAAACAACAATTTCTCTGTGTAAAARAAAACATTAGCTAATACTAAACACTGATGTGGCACCAAGTGTAAAATAAAATGTCGCTAACACATTTTCATTATTTAGCGCACTTTCGGAGTGTGTACTAGCACGTTATCGTTATATAGTTCACTGTTCTTACACTTTAATTATTTTTGAAGGTTAAATTTTAAATGTTAGTAAATGTTAGGTCCAAAATCTAAATGTAAAAATGTAATCCTGAATGTTAGAGCTTAAYATTTAAGAATTTSAGAATGGAACACACCCTTAGCTGTTGGTGCGCGGCTCTTGTTTCGTTGTCGTCATCCCGCGGAAAAAAGGTAACTGCTAATGCTCCAATGCAGCTAACGTTGCTGAAGATGGCATTTTAAATTTTGATTCAAATTTCATTGAAAACAACACGGGTGTAACGTGTGGTCCGGCTGTTTGAAGTGCAGCTCAGACACCAGCCCCAACATTAGCAACATTAGCAACATTAGCAGCATTAGCAACATTAGCAGTATTAGCAACATTAGCAACACTGGCAGTTAAATTTTGAAAATCTTAAATGTAAACTTTAACATTTAGCCAAAACATTTAAGATTTTACTTTTACATATATATATGTACACATTTAGGTTTAACATTTAAACATAGCCCTGTGATGGACTTGCGACCTGTCCAGGGTGTAGCCCGCCCCTCGCACTGTGACTGCTGGATATGGGCACCAGTGACCCACGTGACCCTGAAAAGGAAGAAGCGTGTACAGAAAATGGATGGATGGATTTAAACATAGCTAGATTTAGCATTTTGCAAATACTTAGCAAAYGTAAGAACAGTGAGCTAAATGTGTTAGTGACGTAAACCCCAGTTTATCCGTGTTTTCTCAATAGAACAAAGTTGAAGTCACAAATGCATGTGTGTCATTGTTGCATGTGTGTCATTGTTGCTGCTAATTGCTAACTGCTAATTCAGTCTTGTTTAACTGAAAGGGTTTAGTTACAAAACAGTGTAGCTAATGAAGCCGGGTTTTTTTCACTTCTGTGTTTAAGAGAGTTGATTTTATAAGCTTAAAAAATAAAAAGCTTAGCCTGGATGATAACTTTTTCCTCTTTCGCACCATCATCCTCTATAGCTAATAACTTGACAAAATATCACTTTAAAATGACCAGACTATCACTTTAACACATCTACATGTGTTTTTTTCCCCTATAAGACTTCTCCAGCTCAGAAACAAAGTAGGGATGGGGGGTACAGGCCTGGATGAAGGGCACCACAGTGGGGGTTTCTCTTCCCCTGCTCTCATTTATCCTGCCTGGCCAACAATTGACCGATCAACCTTTCAGTCCAAAGTTCACCGCTCTGACCTTTAGCCCGGCCCGTTTCCGTTGCTGAATGCATATGTAATCCTGCCAGTTGGAAACTAAGGAGAAACAGAGAAAGCAACATTTGGCCTCGAGCTCCCAGCGGCGCGACCAATCCGCCTTCCTCCAACAGAGATCTGACGCCGGCGTTCCAGCCGAGCGGCTTTCCTCTCGTTGCAACATCGCTGCACAGCGTCCCGCCGTCCTGATGGACTCTCCACCTCTCAGGCTGAAAATGAAAACAGTTTTTCTCCTTTTGTCTGGAGTCAAACACTTTTGGGGATTCATTCGGAGAAATYGACTCACCTTTCTTCCTTTTTCCTCCCAGTTGGGGAGATATGAGTGASTGGACTGGTTACGGACAAATTACCCCTTCGGGAACATGTTTGTGGAACGAGAMCACCCGAGAACTGGAGGGACACGTGACAGCATGTGCTTCAAACAGTGGAATAATAATGACTTAATAGAAATTGGTAAGAAATAATAAAATCTAAGATGTTTTAAAGCATCTGGCTGATTTTAGTTTTGCTTTAAGGCAGTGGTTTTGGGCTCCTGAAGGTTCTCGTCCAGTTCCTGCAGCGTCAGAATCATTCCTGCAATTTTCTAAAAGCAAAATAAAAAGTTTGTTTCTTAACCTGGTTCACGTGATTAAATCTCAGTTTCTCCTTCAGATTTTGAACCATCGTTTTGGTTTTTATGTCACTTGGATCTTTGCTGTCTGTTGGAATAACAGCTTGTTTTAGAAACTTGTAAAACAAATGTTTCTGTGTCTCACTTCCATCTGAAAGCGAGAAGATTTTCACCAAGCTGCTGTTAAAATTTCCATCCGCTTCAAAACAGTTATCTCCATTTTTTATAAAGAAATGTGATTTTTTTTAAAATTATACAGGAGCTACTGTGTCAGAGTTTAAAGTGGACATAAGATTTTAAATAATTTAGTTCTGATGAATATTAGGCAAGACAACTTTATTTACACAGATCCTTCCAGCCAACTCAAAGTTCTTATACAGAAAGGTTAAAGCACCTCCATGTCCTTCAAACACAAAAAAGTCAAATAAAACATCTTTAAATTTAAGAAGTTTGCCATAATACACACAATTTAACCAATTTTGTCACTTAACTGGCATTTTCTTTCTAAWTGGGCTCAAYCAAAGTGAAACAGGAAGTGACAWCAGAGGGGAACTCTTTTCGAAAAGGAGCTTCCTGGTTTTTGTTTATTGAAACTATTTGAACTTCTATAGTCTCTCCGACAGAGACCTCAAAATAATCTAAAGAAGCAGATTATTTTCTGTAGTCTGTGTTGCAGCGATGCTCTGCTCGAATTCAGACATTCCCCTGTGACATCACTTCCTGTTTCTTCACACGCGAATACCTCAAGGACCGTTCGAGTCAGCGGCGTGAAATTTCTTCTACAACACGTGATCGATGTTTTCTTTCCAAAAATTAGTTCATGTTTCTTACAARCTTTGATGTCACGGGCACTTTAAWAGAATAAAACAAACAGACAGGGTGGGAGTGGTCCTGACAGGACAAATGTTTGGTGCATAAAAACTGAAGATTGCTTCAACGTGTTTTGTTCTGACTCTTGGAGTAGTTGGGCTTGATTCAGATGATCTTAAATATCTTCGTGGTTTATAGTAGAAGATCAGAGATGTAGTCGAGGTTCTGGCTGGAGCTTTGTAAACCATTRGAGATTTAAAACTCAATAGGTAGCTCACAACTGGACTAGTGTGCTGATCTCTTTGTTTTTGTAAGGACTCTGGTGGCAGCATTTTAAAGAAGCTGAAGCYGTCTTATTGATTTGTTTTTTRTAGTTCKGTGAAAACAGCATTGCAATAATTGAGTCTGCTAAAAACAAAAGCAAGAACTAACTTTCCACAATCCTGCGTGACATCAGCCGTTTAATTCTGCCAATGTATTTAAGGTGAATTTTCTGTCTTTATGATCAATTTAATGTCAAGAATCAGATCAGGATCCATAATCAGCCCTAGRTTCCTGTTTGTCGGAGCTCCTCAAACCAACAGACTGAAAGTGTGCACTCATTTTTAGTGGATGATCGTTTGATCCAAAAACTGAAACTTCAGTTTTATCAGTTGCACTGAGTCATTTTAATCTTGTTTTGTATAAACTTTCTTGTTTTAATCAAGTCCAGGGACAACAGATGAAAAATAKCCTTTGGCTWATGTCAATTAATGCGCATTGTCCCTTCAAAATAAATTAAATTAAAATCTTTACTTAGCTTAAGAAAATGTTGAAACATACACGTAAAGTGGAACAGCTTCAGTCTGATTTTTKTTTGGTTGCAACTCGTTTTGGTGCTGTCTCTTTTGATGCATACCTSCCCTTCACCATTTTTGTAGTTTTGTTAGAGATGTGATTAAATAGCAGGATGGAAACTTTTATTATTTATAAAGTAAATAAAAGTTCTCAACAAGAGACGACTTGTCCATCCTGCTTTACATGTTGGACCCAGAGTCTGACCCAGAGTCTGACCCAGAGTCTGACCCAGAGTCTGACCCAGAGTCTGACCCAGAGTCTGACCCAGAGTCTGACCCAGAACCAGAGGAGGATGAAGAACCTGCAGAACTACGGACTGCAGCAAATAATGTTATTGTTCAATAACAGAGAATAAAGACAACTAAACCAAAWGAAAAACATGACCCAAACAGAATATAAAGATATCTTTCCCACAGGGAAATCGTCAAGATGGCCGCCATATTAGAAATTGACAGGCCGATTCAAGATGGCCGCCACGACCCAGTTTCTGAGATATTAGAAGACAACGGACCGATTCAAGATGGCCGCCGATTGGCTTTAACTTAGTCCTTTACAGAAGAGGAGGTAAAGCTGATGYTAGTAGCTGAGACTTCTGGGAMGTGGATGTGGCGGCCATCTTGAAATAAAATTCTCCTTCCTTAGGGGAACTTTTCTACATTTAACGGGCCGAGCTGTGTGCAAAAACTTTTTTTAAGCTCCTGTAAACTTCTCCAGCTGAGCGACTTAACTCATCCGGTTACCTTTAACCTCCATCATCTCACTCGTTTTCCCAGGYAAACGTTGTAACGAGTGACGTTTCCAGACGATGAAGCAAGTGCTGCTTCGAGTTTGAGGCTGGCGGAGGAGCAGGAAGTGAGCTGCCTCTGGTTTATCCCAAGTTAAAACAGCATGTGACATCATCCCCGTGTTATTAATTTGTACGAGGGGGACGTCTGCCCTGTCATGTGCACTCAGTTTCACCACCACGTAATTGCATAAGCGAACAATGCGAACACGAGGGGAATAAATCCGCTGCTTCCTCTCTGTTTTTCTTTTTTCTTTTGGGTTTTCTGTCAGACGCTGACGGAGTTTGACCAAAGCGCTGGTCTGAGGGAATCAGTTTGTCTTTTCTGAGGGCAGACTTTTGTCTCGTCTGAAGTCTGTTAATTGCTTYGTCACGGAGGAAAAGCAAAATCTTGCGTGTCACGTCGCGCCAGGCGCATATTAATTGAAGGAACGCCGCAGAGCAAAGAGACTGACCGAGATGTTTTATTAACGACCCAGAGGTCACAGCTCTGACAGGAAACTGTCCCGCTGAATCCACTCAGTGATGTGTTTTTATGACATAATCCACAGATATAAACCTCCGAAACGACACAACTCACTTCATTTGACACATAATAGCTTAAAATTAGAAAGTAGCTGAAACTTATCCGTCACGTTATGAAGAACTTTGTTTATAAAATATCTCCAATGGACTGATTTTACTGAAGCGTTCAGGGAATAACTGGAYGTTTTAACTACAACAGACGGAGGCACAGCGGTCGATGTCACCTCAGAGGAACGAGGTCACAGGTTTGCCTCCTGTGGGGGGGCTTTCTGGGTGGAGTCTGCCCAGTTTAGTGCAAAACGTTGCACGGCAGATTTTATTTCACCTTTAAAGCAGGAAAAACCATCATATTTCTAAAGCTGCACCAGAGTTGGGTAGTAACTTACTCACTTACAGTTAATTTTTTTAAAATGTACTTTTAGGAGCACTTTTACTACGCTGTGCAACTTTTACTTGAGTATTTTTTTCATGAAGTATCTCTACTCTTGAGTAAACTTTCTGATCCTCTGCTCACTGTGAGTAACTTCACTGAATGAACAACAAGCTGGTTTCACCAAATATTCATCAAACACACCTGCAGTTTTTGTTCATTTATAACAAAAGGAACTGATTTGGAAAAAACTTTATTTTGCTTGAATTTGTTATGATGTTATTTATATGAATTATTTTTATTTTTATCTTTAAATTACCAAAACTGTTATATTTTGGTTCGTCAGATGATGTCATTTTAAATATTAAGTGATTGATGTGTTGATCAGCCTTTTTAACAAATACTTTTTTTTTTACTTTTACTTGAGTCTTTCTTGGATGGCTACTTTTTAATTTTGAAAAAGTAAAGTAGTGCTACTCTTACTTGAGTACAGTTTTTGGGTACTCTACCCTCCTCAGGACAAAAGTGCGTCAGCGTTTTCAGTTTGGCTGAATGAAAATCAGTCACGTCATTCGTAAAATAATTTGTGTGTACCGTGTCGTCAGAGGTGTTTGTGTTACATTTTGTCTGTTTTGTTGCTCTTGTTTTATAAACTGTTTTTCTTTTTTTTATCCGCTCAGGACAGCAGATGAATTTTAGTTGTGGTAATTCTGGCATATTTATATTTACAGAATATTGATTAATGTGCATTGCATTATGAAATAAATAAATAAATAAATAAAAAATCTGCTTCAGTTTCCTCATTCCAACATGTCGTTCCTATCTGTGGTTTTTAAACTTTATAACTCATCCATAAAACACGAAACTTCAGGTCGTCTGTCACTTTAATCAAACAATCTGTCTTTATTTAATCCAGGAAATGTCTCATTTTATATCTTATACCTTCTTATTTGGGACATTTTATTTATTTTCTGTGCAACACTTTAACATTAATGCACACTTTTCAGAAGGCTCTTTCCTTGGAGTGTTTGTTTTATTCTAATGTCGAGTGTTTATCTTATTTTTACTTGAACAGTTGCAGCTGTAACCTGTAATTTCCCTCTGGGATCAGTGAAAGTATTTCTGATTTTAAAATGCAGTGGGCGATGTCTTCAGCAGTCAGTCCAAAAAATAAAATAAAAAAAAACACTAAACCAGGAAGATGAGGTCAAGTTTTAAAGCCTGATTTTATTTATTTATAAATTTATTCCCCACCTGAAAYGCAGACTCAGCTCTGACAGATTACGCTGAGTTAGACCACCTTTTAAAGGAAGTGTTGGCACNACCCCTACCACCCAACCCTTCCATCATTTTCACCGAAATAAAACTAAAAACCTAAAATTTCAAAATAAAAGAGTTAAATAAAAGGGAAAAGAAACTAACAGTATTTTGAGTTATTATGACAGGTGATGATGATGAKGAGGAGGTTGCTAACTGTCGTGATGAAGGTGATTAAGGTTCATTTTTTTTCAGCTCGGGTTGAAATTTATCTCATCGCCGAAGCTTTCCTTGTTCCAGACGTGAATCTTCATTAAAAAGTGAGAACTTTAGAACTCGGGTTTAAAGACTAACATAAAAACAACAGGGAGGCTGATTTATTTATTTATTTTTTTATGTGCAGCTTTTCTACTTAAGAGTCAGTCATTAAAGGCTTTAAGAAGCTACAATATACTTCAACGGCTCTTTAGCTCCCAGCCCACGTCATATATCTGTGCAGACTGCACATAAAAAGGTAAATCTGTGCCGTCGAGCCGTTTTCAACACGATAATTCTTCTGCCTCCCAGTTGTAAACTGGTCACTTCTGTGTGAAAAGAGAAGAAAAGCAGCTCATTTTAATGCAATTTGTTCAAGATAAAACGGTGGGAGTCGACGTGCGTGGTTAAATGTTAAAAACAGCCAAATATTTCTCGTGATCTTTTTAGTCTGACGTGTTGATGTCTGCCTCTCGTTAAGATCCACAAACAAAAAGTTTATTTCATTGGTTCAAAGAAATAGAGGTATTTTCTGCATGTGTGTCGTATGACTTTGATTTGAGAGAAAATTGAATTAATTTGAGGTCAGGAGAGCAAACTTATCAGAACCATTGATCTCACGTAACGAGGACAAACTGATCCTTATGATTCAGTATTAAAGTGTGTGTGTGTGTGTGTGTGTGTGGGGGGGGGGGGGGGGTATTTCCAGACACACATTTCAATAACTACACAACAATCAAGTCACTGTTACCTTCGGTTCTTCTGAAAATACAGAATGTATCATAAGTAAATTTGACTTTGCATCATTTGAAATTAGCCTCCGTTTCTTAACGAACCTCCCGCCGTTTCTGACGCTCCCACTTCACCACGTTTTCAAACATTAGCTTCAAGGGAGGGGTGCTTTGTGGGGCGGGAGCTTGGCTGCGGACTGAGCTCCAGGGAGGAGCTTTGTGCAAATGGGCGGGGCTTTGTATAAATAGGCGGAGCTTTGCACCAGCAAGCGTTTCGGCAGCTCCACGTGGTTTGATTACTCYAACACGCATGAGTGAGTCAAAGCAACACTTTGGGGATGTTTACATGAGCGAATGACATCATAACATGATCTAAAGCTAAAATTATACGTCCCCTTTAAAACATTTGTGGTGTTTGTGTTTTCTCTCGTGAGTCTCGGTTATTGTTTCAGGTGCTTCTAACATCACTCTATGTAGTTTTCATAAATCCAGCAAACTACAGCTGCATTTTTGGGTAAAATGTCAACATTTATTAATTTATTATCATGAGTTTGATGCAWATGTGTGATTTAGAGTGATTCCAAATGAAAATTTGTGAGTTTTCTTGTAGTTTTGAGTCTCAAACTGCAGCTGTGGGACAAAAGTTGTCGAGTGTTTGCGAATAAAAAGCCAGGCACGTTTTTCGCAGCTAATGTTTTGAAAAATCCACCATTTTTCACAAGCGCGACTTGTAAAACTGCATACTTGGCCGTGCACATTATTTTGTGTCCCATAACACAACCGCCTCAGTTCGCTTCACCAGTTTTCAATAATCCTGATGTGGGGCCGTCACATCAAACCCAGGACCAGTCACAAACTGGTTCTGTGTGTGGAGACATTCAGTCAAAAGTTTTGTTCAAATATAATGAATTAATACCTTATTTATGGGTCATTTTAATGAAATACATGAAATATAATCTTAAAGCAGGGCTGTTCAACTGGTGGCCTGTGGGCCTCATCTGGCCCACGAGTGACCAAAGTTCGGCCCGCCAATTGGTTTATTCATCTCTTAAACCCAAACCCCTGGTTTTCTACTTTAAGTTCTTTTAGTTCGACAGAGACGTGCTTGATATCTACAGAAACGTCACTATCTTGGCTAGAAGCTGGTAAAAAAAACATTTTTATAAACATCCAAGACAGTTAAAACTACAAGCTGTTGGAGATAAAACTATGAAAGTGAAAATAAATTGGTTTAAAAATTTAGCAAGTCAGAGAAGTCAAAATAATATTTGTGTTAAACAGGAGACATGGTGTGTTCTTTTTGTTTTTGACGTTTTATTATCACTACTTTATAGGGTTCTGTATGTTGTATTCATGATTAAATGCAGCAAAATAAACTAYTTCAAAGGTAACAGATCTTTGTAATACTTGGTTTATTTACATAATGACTTTAATTGCTGGATGCTTGGCCTCTGTGCATTGATTTAGTTGAATAGTCCTGTCTTAAATAATTTAAGCCTTTATTGAACAGCCGTCACAAAAACATCACTGAGCAAATTTAAATTTTTGTAATTTTTCCTGCAAGCTTGCAGTTTTTTTTTACTTCTAGCTTGTAAACCTTAAATTGCCTGTGACATTAAAGGTTGGCTATAAATATGAAAACATTTCTGCAATGATAACTATAATATATTGCCAAAAAATATGCTGCAATTGACAATTGATGGAATATTATCATGTAAAGTAACAGGAAGTGATGTCAGGAGTGTCTTCATGTGAACAGAGCAGTGCTAGAGAAGAATCTGATGTTTTTTATATCATTTTGAGTCACTTTCAGAGAGAGATGAAGGAGTCAAAATTCAAATAATATTGTTTCAATAAAAACACCAGGGAGTTCCCCTTTTCTAAATAATCCCCTCATGATGTCACTTCCTGTTATATTTCAGCTTGGTCAAATTGAAAATATGCCAGTTATGTAGACAAAATGTGTAAAATCGTGTGTATTATCCCAATTTTTGTTTWCTTTGACTTTTTGTTTTGAAGGATATTTGTGTCATTAATGCTCAGAATTAGAGATTTTCTCTTTAAAATTACATTAAAAAATCCTCATTAGAAAAACATAAAATAAGATTCAGACCAAATATTATTGAATTAACCTGATCAGGAAGACAAATCAAACTCTGGACCCTCTCATGATGTCAGGATGATCCAGGAATCAGAATGAGCCCTGGGCATTTTCATCAAAATTTGACTTAATCCTATATTTGATGTGATGAGTCAAATTCATCATCCGGTCAGTTTTTCAGACCTGGACCTGGTTTTGTTCCTGTGCAGGTGTCTTCAGACTGGACTCTGGGATTWAAACCAGAGAGGATTTGCTGCACAAACTTTGCAGAAAATTAAAAACCTTAAAAAAAACACACAAACTCTCTGATGGACGTTGTTTGCCAACAAGTTTCAGGCCAGTGAAATTCTGGGTTTAACAAATGTAATGTCCAAAATCCCACACTGTGCATGTTCAGTTTCTGTCTCACTCTTCTGTCATTAAGAGAAAAGCCTGAGGTACAAACGAGGCGTCGTCGACAGCTCAGAAGCAACACAGAGGAGAATCGCTCCCTTTGGTGCAGACTCTGTAACTTTGTCATCATTTTACATGAAAAATAAAGAAATATATAAAAGAATCACAGTGAAAATAAAGGGAAATAGAGCATTATGGCCTCTTCAAAAGGCTGTAACTTTAGAGGACACTCATAACTCATAACCCTGAAGATTTTATTGGCTTTGGGCTTTCGGAGATGCATTTTTACATCAGATAAAAACTGTCAAGTTTCTCCTTTTTAACTTTTACTAAAGATGTGCTAAAAGTTAACTTGATATGGCAGAGAAAAGGTCCGGATTTGACAAAAAAAATAAAATAAAATAAAAACTGTGAATAAAACTCATCAGCATCATCTGTTTTAAAACAGCTGCCAACTTGATCCCATTGACGTTTATGAATTTGGGTCAACTTCCTGCGTGCCAAAAAAACCGACAAGCATTAAATAAAAACACTGTCTGCTTATTTTACACTGTGAGAGTCGGCTAAATTAATTTATCTTTGAYGGCAAATTTAATAGTGAGCTAATATTCAGTTGGCCGCCCATGTTTTTTTTTTTTTTTACTGCTTTTCAAAACACATCAGTCAAAGCAGGAAAATATGTTTGCTTCTCGAGTAAAAGCACAAGTTGGCGATCATAATTAGCCGCGGCTCTCGCGCTGATAAGAACACGAAAAACAGCAGCCCGACGTGGAGGTTCGACACACAAACAACAAACAGACAAATTCAGAACAAGAGGGGAATGATCTCTTTGAAACATTTATTATGAAATTATAAAGGTAGAATAGCACTGTTCAGATTACGCTTTAGTGAACAGAAAAACCATTAAGAGTTGGTTTCAGAATGATTTTTTTTTTGTAGAAACAGAAATGAAGGAAGGAAAAAAATAAACAGGTTGAATAAATAAAGTCGAAACAAAATCATTATTAATAATATTTAAAACAAGTCCATTATTGTTTAACACAGCACATTAGGCAAGATTACCAGGAGTTCAGTTCACATGAAACATATCATATTTACAAGAAAGATTTACAGGATGACACTTACAGTCTGGTGGCRAAGCAGTCAATGGCAGTCACATTTCAAGTCGAGTGGAGAAAATAATAACAGGGTGAGGGTGAAATAATAAATAAAAATCAGGGGGAGGGAGGGGGAGGATGGTGATGCCGTTAGCGCAGCTGTTAGCATGGATCATGGACTGAAAACTAAATAAACCTCGAACCAGGAAGTTGAAGCTGGAACGGGRCCGGCTTCCCTGTCTGGTTCAAGTTAAGTAATCATTTATTTCATGCTTATAAGAACAGCTCATGTTGCACCATTACTGCATGGGGCGTAGGGGGAGTAGGCGGGGCTTAAAGCCTCACGTTGCTAGTGCACAGACTCTGGTTCCAAAAATGCAAAATGATGCTCAATCAATTTCTCTTTGTTTCAACTCCCAACAGAGAGAGAAGTCAGGGACAGAAAGTTTTGATTTATGTTTATAACGTGGACCAGGCATGGACAAAAATACTGCCGTTTCATGATAGTAAAACTAAATTTAAAGGGGTATTTTTAATAGAAATACAAATACTGTTACTACAGCAGCCTAAAAGTGACAACACATATTTTATAATAACTTTATTATGGGTATAACAGTAAAATAAAACCCATTTCGTCTGTTTCTGTAGGTAAACAAACACACGTAGGTCATCAGCATATAATGTTACTTGTAGGACTTCTTAACTAAAACAAGAGAAATGCTTCTTTTCTTTTTATTTATTTATTTTTGGTCTGATCTTCATGACTTTGCAATGAGTTCCTTTAATTATTAGCTGATTATTAATGTGATTAAAAACCCAGCTGCAGTTGGCACTTTTGTAGCTTGGGAAATGATTGCTTGTTTTAGGAGTTTTACTTTGTACAAGGAAATAAATGTTGCTCCTCTGGTTAAATTAGCCACGAGTGACAATACGACCAACTGGGGAAAAAAAAAGAAGAAAAGTTTAAGGAAATTCTTGGCAGCTGTCCGTGACAGGTTCAGTAACAGAAGGTGGCCCTGCCTCTGCTCTTTTGTTTTCAGGCTTTTAAAAAACAAAGAACTGCAGAACAAATGTGCTGGTTTTGACACTGTGGCTTTTTAACACCAGGGTTTACCTTGAAACCAGTACTTGCCCCGTGGCTAGCGTGGACACCCGCCGGCCGGCGTTAGTGACAGTGACCTGACACAGACACCCAACCGAGAAGGTTTTCCTCCAACCTCTAAAACCCAAACC
>NW_013952418.1:945914-953717 GCF_001266775.1 Austrofundulus limnaeus | reverse complement strand
CAGTCGGAGTCACACAAAGAGCCTCGTCTGTCTCTAACGATGGCAGCAGAGGTGAACACACCCTCGTTGTGGAATTAACGTTGCGTGTAACGGCACTGACCCACCCCCCACCCCCCCCCAACTCGATAAAACGTAGATAAAAGGTCAGGGCTGGAGACGGGGAACAGAGCGGGGGTGGAGGGTGAGGGGGTGAAGGAGGAGATGGGTTGTTGAAGTGGGGGGAAGGGGGGAGGTTCAAACAATGAAGCAGCATCAAAACTTCACCTTACTTTTATCAAACTTATTTTTTTCTTTGTTGACAAGCAAGAAGTCAAGAAACATTTTCTTCCACCCTCTACTCTTATTTTTTATGCACATTTAGGATCCCTCCAAAATAAAAGAGGTGTCGATATTTTTCACTGTTCGTGTTTTTAAGCTGAAGTTTGTCTGTTTCTCGTCATGCAGTGTTCGAAAGAAAACATGAAGCCCGCACGTCAACTTGATTGATTGCTTCAGAAAAAAAAAACAAAGAAATAAAGAAATAAAATGGGAATTGTGTTTTGCAGATTAGTGAAAACATGGATTTGATTTGAACAATGACAGCCCCACAAAAGGCACGGTGACTTTTGTGCATTCATGTTTCAAAGCCAGAATGAAAGATAAATCTGAGTTAAATGGGCTCTCAACAAAAAAATAAAAATAAAAAATAAAAAAACAACAAACCAGTAAAAGAAACAGCATAAAAACCGCACAGATGGATGTAACACTTTTCAATACAAGGCAACGTATGAAAAACACGTTTCTCAGAGGTAAACGGTGAAATGAGACAAATCAAATTAACAGAAACAAAAATATGTTGACAAACAAATCAAATGTAAATCCTGGTAATTTGCCATCGTCTGTGTTTTCGGCGAACCTACCCCCCAGGTACAAACAACGAACAAAAACAAAACAAACAGTAAATAAATGAAAATGTTTCAAAAGTAGCACTTTTATTTTCTTTCATCAATAAAGAAATAAAAAAAACATAAATGCAGTCAACAGTTGAGTCAGCGTACCGACAGGGAGCTGAGATTTATTTAACCTGAGGGCTGCACAGACGGTACTACTCACAACTACTACCTCAGTCCGAAGCAGCATCACGTTCACTTCCTCCACTCTGAGTGGTTGAATAAAGGTTTTACAGAAACACAGCTGTGGTGAAAGGCTTTGCATATCTTCAGCTCATGATTTCAAGCTTGAAAAAGAAACTTTACTCACTTTAAACTACAGGTTGACAAAGGTTTTACAAACGGGTTAGCTTAAACTCTTGTTAGGGTGTTTATGTTGTGGACTTTTCTGGTTTTTAATCTATTTTCTAATTTGTTGTTTTTATTTTTCTGTTTGTTTTGAAMCACCTGGTTTGTTTCATTAGCTCAACCTTAGTCTTTTTAAAGAAGCTAGTTAGCGTTAACGTTATAACCCATTAACTATTTAGCTCACTGTTCTTGTATTTAAATTTTTTTATTTAATTTTAAATTTAAATGTTAAAAAACATATATTTAAATATTAAATCCTTAATCTAAACGTTTAAATCTAAATGTAAAAGTTAAATCTTAAATGTTGAAGTTCACGTTTAGGTATTTTGGAATGGATCGCAGCCTTTGATGTCGGTGCTCGGCTCATGTTATGACATCATCATCCTGAGACAATAGCAACCGCTAGCGCTCCAACGCAGCTAAAGCTTCCCTACAAGACACCAAACTTGCAGTTATGGTCGGTGTCTGATCTGCACTTCAAACTGCTGGACCACAAGTATTACTCATATAGTTTTTTTTAATTGTTTTTAACTCATTTTGATTTTAGATTTTACATATTATCTTTAGCAGTGTTAGCAGTGTTAGCAGTGGCTAGCGTCAGTGGCTATTGTTGATGTTTGTTGCAAGATAATGACATCATCCAGGTTATCTGATGCTAACCTCTGCTAATGCTCCTTACACTGCTAAAGATAAAATTTAAAATCTAAATTCAAAATGTGTTCAACTACAAGTTTGATCTCTTGTAGGGAAGCTTCAGCTGAAACGGRGCGATAGCAGTTGCTATTGTCTCAGGATGATGATGTCATAATACAAGCCGAACGCCAACAGCAAAGGCTGCATTCCATTCCAAAACACCTAAATGTGAACCTCAACATTTTAAGGTTTAACTTTTACATTTAGATTTAAACATTTAGATTTAGGATTTAATATTTAGATATATTTTTCAACATTTAAATTAGTAAAAATTAGTTAAATGTAAGAACAGTGAGCTAAATAATGAAAAATATGTTAGTGAAGTTTTTTAACACAGTTTAGGGTGTGATTGGGGGGGATTTGTTCACACCTGCAAGCAAAAAGAAGAACAGAAGTTGCCCCTATGATTGATTAATTATGTACAGGAAGTGGTAAATTCTCCCTAATATAAAGATGTGTTTCTTTTAATGCTAATTTCAGAGAAAATAGTCAGGTTATTCTCCTCAGCTCATAGTTTTCTGAATATTTTAAACCACCTCGCAGCGTTGTTTGATGAATGCGTTTCTATTCGTCCGGGGGAATTTTGAATTCACATCAACACAGACTTAACCAGTTCCTSTCCTCGTTGGACTCTGAGGATCAGACTCAGAACCCGTGCAGGAGSATCACAGAGGCTCCTGATTAAAGTGACACGATAGCCGGGGAGAAGGACGTATGATCCCAGTCGACAACAATCAGCGGCCCCTCTCCATCTTCCTCCTCCAAACTCCGTGTCAGCACAACCCAGAAGAYGCAGCAACAGACTTTCCCCCTCAGGTGCAACATTGTCATACTTCATTAATCTTCTCAAACTTCTCCCCCTGCCGTCGGCCCCCGTACGTACTACTAATCCCCTTATTAATGTGGCAAATGAACCTGCACAAGAAGGACGACTCCCCCAAGACTCCATAATTACAATGGTCTGTATAAACTCCTGTTTGCAGAGAACGGCCATTCATTAAACGCACCGACAAGAAGACAAMGCCAGGATTACTCAGCTGAGGCGGTCACGTTTCCTTCCTGTCGCAGGCCTTCAGGACGCCGGGCGTCTTTAATCTGAACACTCCATCAACGTGCAATATTTAATGGCCTGCTCTGTGTTTTGTTACTTATACTGTAATGTAAGTCTATTTAGGCAGTAATGGCCACAACAAGAAGAAAAATGAAACCGAAAGGGACGTGGAAAAAAAGACATCGCAGCAACACGAGAGGAGCTAATTGTAGGTAAGCAGTTTGCCTCTTTCCTGTTTATACAGAAAAAAAAAAACATAAAATAAATTAAATCAAAGCARTTAAGAATTCAGCTCAGGTGATTGTTTTACAGTTWAAAATGTGTAAACTCATAACTGTGYTTTGTGACATGAAAGAGTCGTATTAAATATACACACAATTCTAATTACTGTTTTAGTTTTTACACCCACTGACATTTATTTACAGTAGCAAGAATGATTTAAGTCAATACTAGACGTGTGAATATTTAGGTATCTTTAGATGTAATGCAGGTCAAAGRGCTGCGATCAGATATTTGATTGTTTATTGGATTCACTCTAAATCCTGAGACATAAAAGAATAACWGTAGTATTAAATAGTTTACATTCAGGCAAGATTTTAGAGCCAAATGAAAGAAAATTAAAGGAACAGAGACATCAGATTCTGCTGATTCAACAGTTGTCCTGGCATTACRTTTAAACTCTCTTACCCACATCCTTCAGTGTTTCTAAAACTTATTTTTGGTCCCGTTGTAAAGTGTGGGGATGTCTATAACCTATTTTTTTTAAGTGGACATATGATGCTTTTAAATACTTCCTTTTTACTTTTAAATCCTTCAGTTGGAGTCATTATAAAACGTGGAATTGCAATGTTTTGGTCTGAATTCCTCCTTATTGTAACTCTACAAGCCCCGCCCCTTTTCTGAGGTGTGTCTCAGATCAACTCGTTTTGAGGCTGCCTCTTTAAATCCAAATGAGACGCTTCACACCCCGCCCCCCCCTCCAGCTTTCAGACCGGTTCATTCTAATTTGATAGAGGGGTTTACGACTATATAGCTGCGCAGAAACTTTTTAATTACAACCTCTTTAAAAGATGTGACCAAGTGAAGACTTGTCCATCCAGCCTTACGTGTTGGAGCCAGGGTCTGACCCAGAACCAGAGGAGAATGAACCTGCAGAACCACGGATTCATAAAACTGGAAAACCAGATGTACATGACTATTTTTAGCAGTTTMGCTGCAAATTTATCATTAGTGAATATGAAGATAACTGAACAGGCTGAAAACTCTGATCCTAACAGAATATAAAGAWGTCTATGCAGCAACAGGAGACTAAATTCAACTTTTCTGCCTCCTAAAACTCAAAGTRCACAACAAAATGCATTTAACAGCTAAAAACATGAGAAGTGGGCKGTTCTTGGTGTGTGGGCGGAGTTTGTTAAAGATGTGATTGGTCAGATTGACTATGTTGGGTGGAGTTTGGGGAAGTCGTAATGATTAGGTTGAATGARCGCCAGGCAGCTGGAGGGACGTACAAGTCGGCTCGGTCGAAATAGACAGAAAGTGTCTATTAAAAAAGTCGCAAATTTTGAATATTCMTTTTAGTCATAACTCGAAACAGGAACATGCTAACCATACCAAATTTGAACGCCGTACATGTGGAGGTACATGCAACAAGTCTCTCGGTCAAAATGGCTAGAAAGCACCTAAAAACAAAACCGTCAATTTAGAAAGATAAAACTATTTGTGAATATTAATTTAAGCCATATCTTGAAACAGGAAGGTGCAAGCCGCATGAAATTTGAACACCGTACACGAGGAGAGATGTGCAAGAATTCAGTTTGGTCAAAACAGCTCTAACCCACTTGGAAAAAAGATTGCTATTTTTAGATATAAATATAAATATTAGTCGTAACTCAAGACAGGAAGATGCTAGTCGTACGAAACTTGATGTCAACAATTTTTATTATTTTTGCTCTTTTTATTTTCTCTTTTTTATTTTTACATGTTCGCAATAATTTTATTATTACTATTACTTTAACTTTCTCCACAAAACAAGTTAATCTAACGAATCACGGTTTTGCCAAACTCTGCCCACATGAAAGAACTCCACCTATCAGTTTAGCCAAACTCCGCCCACACCAAAGAACTCCACCTATCAGTTTAGCCAAACTCCGCCCACACTGAATAACTCCACCTATCAGTTTTGCCAAACTCCGCCCACACCAAAGAACTCCACCTATCAGTTTAGCCAAACTCCGCCCACACAGCCAAGAAAATCCCCCTGTGTACTGCAAAGGAAAAAAGGTAGATTTTGAACATGTGCCCTTTAATGTTAGTAACGAGGAATGCAAAAGGTGGAGCTGCAGCACACAAACATGATATTACCAGCCGATCTGTCCCCCCAATAGGATCAAAAAAAGGCTAAAATGTGTTGAAGATAGCTCTAATAAGAAGCATGAACAGAATCTGACGTCACTTCTTCTTCTTGTTTGAATTAAAGCTGCATCAATAATCATTTCGAGTCACGTGGCAGCCCTCTGAAGCGAACCGTGAGGCGCCTGAGGAGCCTCAGCCCCGCGGTGGAGCGGCGAGAACACGAGCCCTGGGATGTGACGTACAGAACACGGTTGATGCAAAGCAACCGGGCTCATGTTCTGACAGAGAAACACATCGTCTGCGCTGACAGAAAGAGACGAAGAGCGACGATGATGATGAATATAGTTTTTAGACGGAAAGTAGGACAGTTTTTTTGTCAGTGTTTACACAAATGTGGGTCTCTGGAGAATAAAAAAGAGAGGGAAAAAAAGAAAGAGGCCAGATTTCCTGCTTCTAAGTAAATTGTGGGTTCTGCAGTTTCTGTGAGGCATCAGGTCCATGATCTGCTGTAAATGTCTGTTATTACCATTCCCTACATGTTTTATTCTCCCTAAAAAGACACCCCTGAAGGTCACGCTGTGTCTTTTTCTCTGCTTTCTTTTTTTTTTTAATCAGTCCATCATTATTGATCGGCGCTGACGCTTGCATTGAAGAGGCGGCTTTAAAACTGAAGGGAAATAACTTTTCAACTCTCAGATACAGAAAAAAATACAAATAAAAAAGGGATTCATTCAAAGAGCTTTGTCACCTTTTGTTTCTCCYGAGCAGCCTCTTTAATATAATTGCTCGTTTCATCTCATGTTCAGGTGACAGCGGATGTTTGCTGCTGGTTAAACACACAAGGTCGTAAAGTAAATGCTAAATTTCATCACCGTGTCGTTCACCTTTAAACAATATAGTGCAACAAATTGCAGCTTACTGGAAGTTTATTACATCAACTCACATTTTCAACTAAAAGAATGAGCAGTAATAATGAGTTTAAATCAAATTGACACAATTTACTATCTATGGTTGTGTAAGAAATCTTTTAATATTGCATTTCTTATCTGTTTTTTATATGAGTAAAGCTATTCTGCAAGCAATATGATATGATAATCCATGATATTACTTTCTAGATAAACTGTCTGCTTAAACTTTCACTCACAAGTAATTGGTATTAGTTTGTATTTTTTTTTTAAGAAAAGTGCTAATTTTCTTTCTGATTTGCATTCAGTACGGAGAAAGAAACACCCCTGAAGTACAACACGCTGGATGGGAGTGGAAATGCAGATGGCACACAAATGTCAATATAAATAAAGGGAATTGCCAATAAATTTAAATTAAAATATGAATGCAATAATAATCAATACACTTCAAAAACTGATCAGATGCAGAAGCATTAAGACTTTATATGATACAACTTTAAGAATAAATATTATCTGATGATAAAAATATTAAAAATAATGAAAACATGAACCTGGGTTTAACCAAACAAACAGATACAGAGCAGTTTACTGCAATTTAAAAGGTTAGAAATCTACTTTTGTTTTGGTTAGATATGAAACAAATCATCAGATAAAAAACAAAAATGTCCATAAAAGATCAACATGAGTTTCTGTTGACTGAATAATCCTAACCAGCGTTCAGGCAGCTGAAGGTAAGTGAAGGTAGGTTTCTCCCACTGGAAAAGTACAGCWGTACCTCAAAAATCAGCTCCGGAACTGAAACGTATGCAATTAGTAGTTTCCAATAGGATAAATAGATTTGTTTGGACGACGATACGATGTCGATATCTCAGCGGGCTGCAACTGTTGAAGACGAGTTGGTTAAAGAAACCGAAAAAGAAAATAGCAAGACAAAATGTAAATTTTCTGTTATAGTCGAGCTGAACTCTAAACGTTTATGACAAAGTAGCCATTGTGTGATTTGAGCAGACAGATGATTTTAGTGTGCAAAATTGCATTCTTGGTCGTGCACATTACTTGGTCTAGTTCTGCCTGATTTGCAGCCATCTTGGCAGGAAGTATGTAAAACTCTTGGCAGCTGTGGCCACGGTTATGATTTATTCTGCTGGAAGATGGTTTTGTATGGAGCCCGTAAGGCGACATGGTGAAAAAAAAATCAAATAAAAGGATCCTCGCTTACTTTCGCAAGACCCTGCGAAGGTTTCTCAGGATCCTAAGAAACCTTTGCAGGATCCTGAGAAACCTTTGAAGGATCCTGTGAAACTTTCGCAGGATCATGAGAAACCTTTGCAGGATCCTGAGAAACCTTTGCAGGATCATGAGAAACCTTTGCAGGATCATGAGAAACCCTTGCAAGTTCCTGAGAAACCTTTTCAGGATCATGGAAAACTAAGGCAGGATCCATGTTTGTTTTTTTCTCCATGTCCCCTTATGGTCTCCGTAGTTTTGAAACAAAAACAGGCAGACTTGGACTAGTTTATGA
>NW_013952418.1:935685-945734 GCF_001266775.1 Austrofundulus limnaeus | reverse complement strand
CTGAGAAACCTTTGTAGGATCCTGAGAAACTTTTGCAGGATCCTGAGAAACCTTTGCAGGATCCAGAGAAACCTTTGCAGGATCCTGAGAAACCTTTGCAGGATCCTGAGAAACCTTTGCAGGATCCTGAGAAACCTTTGCAGGATCCTGAGAAACCTTTGCAGGATCCTAAGAAACCTTTGCAGGATCCTGAGAAACCTTTGCAGGATCCTAAGAAACCTTTGCAGGATCCTGAGAAACCTTTGCAGGATCATGAGAAACCTTTGAAGGATCCTGTGAAACTTACGCAGGATCATGAGGAACTTTTGCAGGATCCTGAAAAACCTTTGCAGGATGCTAAGAAACCTTAGCAGGATCATGAGAAACCTTTGCAGGATCCTAAGAAACCCTTGCAAGTTCCTGAGAAAACTTTTCAGGATCGTGCAAAACTAAGGCAGGATCCATGTTTGTTTTTTTCTCCATGTCCCCTTATGGGCTCCGTAGATTTGAAACAAAAACAGGCAGACTTGGACTAGTTTATGAAATTCAGATGGGACAACTTGGGGACTTTTTCAAATGAAAAGTCGCACAAATTTTCAGAACATGTTAAAAACTCAGGATACCGGAGGGCAGACGTCTCTACAACTCAACCCCACCCAGCCCAGCGAGAAACAACCATTATTTTTACGTTATCTGCTACATAACTAAWCTGAATTAGTAAATTTACCTGACCTTAGTTTGTCTTTTATTKTGAAACTCTTCAGAGAAGCTTTAAAGATTTTCTTAGATTTGCAGCTGCCTTTACAGTATGTTGTACACAAAAACCTCCAAATCTATGAATCAAACTACACAGAGCTGTGAGTGCAAAAGTGTATATTATCAGTGGCACTAAAGAGAACACATTGCCCCTGTTTGTGTGCTTCTTTGAATCATTTGTCAGACTTATTGATTCCTGTAAATCTTGCTTAGAATCGTGGGATGACTGAGCAAATCAATGGAGTTGTGCTTACAGTATAGTGTCATATCTCATGTGTTCCCCTCCAGGGCTGGAAAAGTGTACCCCCCCCCTCCCACACCCACCCACACAGCCACCGTCACCTATTTTATCGCTTCGTCTCGTGTCTCTCACACATCAGTGCACACACCAGCAGCAGCAGAGCCCGGTGGATAACTGMATGCCCTCTTTTGACGGCCACTTCTCACACAGAAACTAGTTAAATGCAATCCCCCCGGACGCGGTGACCCGCAGGCGTGCGTCGTCCCCCCCAATTTAATCCCGCCCTTCCCCTCTTCAGATGGAGCTGATCCCTCGCATTTCTAACTGCCGTTATCAATCTTCCCCATGCAGCCTCTGCATCATTAGCTGCCAGTATTTTACTAAAAAACACCAACATAGGTTTCTGTCTTTTTTTTCTTCCCCTCTCCTCCGTTGCATTCCACTGCAGGTTGGCACGGTGCCAGGCGGTGCCATGCAGCGCAACAGTGCCACCTACAGGTTCAGTACCACCAAACCTGACCCACTGACAGCTGCTCCCCAMCCCCCAAACCCCTCCTGTATTTGTCCACGTGTGTTCCATTAGATTAGAACTGTGTGTTGTGCGGTGATGCTTTATTAGCAGAAAAATTAATAAGGCTTTGATAAAAAAGCAGCGTGGATTACGTTGAAATTTGAGGCTCATTATTGGCTAATCCGTTTTGAATTGGATGTGTATCAAGTTCCAGACGAGCTTTACTCAGTTCGCTGGTGTGATTTGAGAGAGAGGCATTTAATTCAAGCTTAGATGATGAAGCAAAGCCTACAGTGACATTCACAAAACCACTGTAGCACACTAATTATTCACTGTTGCTGCTGCAGCAGGTGTTGAAAAGGTTACAAAATCTTTTGTGGTATTACAACAGACACCAAAAATAAAGAGGAGGGAATAAAAAACTAAAACCAAAACAAAGCAAAACACATGAACACGTTTGTATGAGGAGAGAGGTGAAAATAGTTTGGGTTTTTGTGTGTGTGTGTGTGTGTGTGTTTGCAGGTTTTTGCTGTGATTTTTGACAGTTATCTGAGTAGACAGGCAAGAAAAAAATGTTTCTTTCACAATGAACATTGAGACAGTTAATGGTATTTAGTAGTTTTTTTTTAAACAGCGATCTAAGAGAAAAAAGTAAGGCATGGCAATCACTCACCCTTTTGCATTTGGTAAATATGGTTTGAATATTTTTAACGACAAAACAGATGTTTGATGATTATCATTCCCAAATTACACTTGATTATTGAGTCAATGATCAGCTTCATTAATTGTACCTTTTCTCTGTTTTTCATGTCTTTGTCTTGGATGAGAAACAGCAGAATTTGTTGAAGCTGTAAGTCTCCAGGACTCTTTTCTCGTTTTTTTTTTCTTTTCCCCCAAACTACCATTTAAGTGAGTTCCTAATCTAGACTGGCACTTTAGCACTGTGGAACAGGGCAGTTATAGGCAGTACTTATAGACCAGTAAAAGTGCTCCTTTACCTGCTGTCTGGTGTGCATGGGCCCCTTGGTTTTGAACCCTCCTTGGGAGCTGCTCTCTGAGGCACTGAAGTGGTCGGAGCTCGTGGAGGACCTCTTGGAGAGGGTGTCACAGCCCCCGACGAACGTGTTATCCAACGGGAGTTCCTGAATAACGTGGTGCTTCTTGACYGAGACGGGCGTGTCAGCCTTGAGGTGGAAGGCCGACTGCGGCGAGGCGGACTTGTAGTGCCGGGCCAGGTCTGGGCTGCTGGGTTTGAAGGTGGTAGTGGGCGTGGCATTCCAATCAAACCGTCCAATCCCTTGCTCCTCCAGCTCGGTGGGCAGACTGATGGTCCCGTTGATCGGCTCGTGGGCGGGGTCGTCGGGCTTGTTCCCCTCGATGGAGACGAAGTTGAGCAGAGAGTTTTTGGGGGACTTCCTTTTCTTGCGTTTCTTCTTCTTGTTCTGCTTGTTCTCCGTRTTGGGTGACATCCACTCTGCACCCTGCTTCTTCCTCTGTGCCGCTTTGAACCGGGAGGCGTGGCGACATCGCAGTAGCACAGTCACGAAGATGACGATAATCACCACCAAGGCGCCGGTAACGAAAGCTATCATTATAGTAAGGTAGTCGCCACTTTGGTAGGTTTCACTGCTTTCGCCAATGTTTCTGTCAATCGGGGTCTCCATGGTGCGCCGGATGAGGTCGTAGATTAACGATGAGTTGCCCACAGTGTCGTTGACGTAGAGAAACACCAGCACCAGAGTATGGAGGGACTTGGGATACCCCAGGTCACTAATATTGACCACCAATCGGTGCAAGCCTATGTCTGTCACAGCAGGTTTTTCTTCCAGCGTGATATTTCCAGTGACCGGGTCGATTCTGAACAAACCCTTGGTATTACCGCTCACAATCGTGTATTTCAGCTCCGCATTCATCCCCGTGTCCCCGTCGACCGCGAAAACCTCCGCTACCACAGATCCAGGGATGGAGGAGAGGGGGACGAGCTTGAAGGACGTGTTGGAGGGCGGGTAGATGACGATGGGTGTGTTGTCGTTGACGTCGATGACATTGATGGTCACCTTTGCAGCAGAGGAACAAGGCGGTCTACCGCTATCCACCGCCCTGACGTCGAACGTGTAGGAACTCTGCTGCTCCCTGTCGAACGACACATTGGATTTTATCACCCCAGAATAAGGATCAAGTATGAAGTTCTCATTGTCGTTCAGGATGGAAAGAGAGACAGCAGCGTTTTCTCCAGCGTCAGAGTCTGTGACAGTTATCACCCCCACAGTGCTGTATTTAGGCAGATTCTCTGACACAAAGAACTGAAAGTGGTTGTGTGTGAACTTGGGATTGTTGTCATTCTCATCCAGCACGGTCACAATAACAGCCGCCTGCGTCTGCAGAGGAGGGGTCCCGTTATCTCTGGCTGTGACGGTGAAGAGGAACCGATCCTGGTCCTCCCTGTCAAACACCCTGGACGCAGTCAGGACCCCGGTTTTACGGTCCAGGTCGAAAAACGAAGCATTGGGCCCCAGCTGGTACACGATTTCCGCGTTCTTCCCGCTGTCCTCGTCCGTGGCGCTGAGCGTGGTGAGGAACAGGTCGCGTTTGTTGTTCTCCATGACGGCCAGCTCAATGACCGGCTGGGTGAAAATTGGAGAGTTGTCGTTCTCGTCCTCCAGCCTGACTCTCACCAGGGCCGTCTGATTCAGGCTGGGCTTCCCAGAATCCGAAGCGACGATCTTAAAGTTGTATTCCTTCGTCCCCTCATAGTCGAGCAGCGCAGACGTCTCCAGCAGGTACTGGTTGTCGTAGACGGCTTTCAGATGGAAGGGCACATCCTTCTCTATGAAACAAATGACCTTGCCATTAATGTCAGTGTCTTTGTCTGACACCGTGATGAGAGCAATCTTTGTATTGATGGGATCTTTCTCTGAGAGGAAAACAGTGCCATTAATGGGACTGATTATGTATCTCAGGTCTATATTGGGTGGATTGTCATTTACATCAGTTACATTTATGGTAACAGTAGCTCTGGCTGGACTCGAGCTGCCATCACTGGCTAAAACAGAGAGCTTGTGAATAGCAGTCTCCTCCCTGTCCAGAGGTCTCTGTACTGTAATTAGGCCAGATGTTGTGTTTAATGCAAAGAGTCTTTTTGTAGCAGGGGACACCTGAGCCCCGAATACATAATGAATGTCTGCATTTGCTCCTATGTCTGCATCTGTGGCTTGGAGYTGCATCACAGATGTGCCGATGGGGGAGTTTTCAGGAATGTGCACCTCTATCTGGCTCTCTTTAAACACCGGTTTGTTGTCGTTTACATCCGTCACGGTGACCTGGAGAATGGCAGTGCTGGATTTCTGCGGCACGCCCCCGTCCTCCACTTTGATCTTCATCACGTACGTGTCCTTCTGTTCCCTGTCCAGGTTCTGCTGCACGATGAGCTGGGGCCACTTCTCCCCCTCGGGCGTCTCCACGATGTCCAAGCCGAAGGCGCTCTGCCCGTTGATCAGCTCGTATTTGTGGACGCTGTTGGGGCCGGTGTCCGGGTCGGTGGCCGAGGGGATGGCGAAGCGGCTGTTGATGAGCGTGTTCTCYGGGATGGAGATGTTGATCACGGGAGACGGGAACATGGGGGCATTGTCGTTGGTGTCTTTGACGATTATTTTAATCTTGATCAGCCGGAAGTTATCGTTAGGCAGGATGACCACCTCGATTTCAAAGGAGCATTCGCTGTCCTCGAACGAGGGGCCGGGGCACAACTTCTCCCTGTCGATTCGGTTTGATGTGGTGAAAATCTCCCCGGTGCTGGCCAGAACACGGACTAGTGGGTTATCTCCTGCTTTGGAGACGAGCCGGTACACTAGATTAGCACTTGCACCAGTGGCAGCATTAACATGCGAGATGTTTAGGTCTCTTGGTATGTTTCCAATAAGAACATTTTCTTGAAACTCCTCCCTGATGGGGTAGATTAGCTCTTGGGCTATYGACGGATCGAGCCATATGCAGGCAAGCAGAGCACCCAACAGGTAATAGTCTTTTAGATCCATGGTAATGATATTTTTTGTTTCTCAGTTTCTYTCTATGCAACCTTTTATAGTCAGTGAATCCTTGGAGGAATCGTCCACACCTACAAATACAAAGTTTCTCTTTAGTGAWGTTGCTAAATCATGCACAGCAATTGCAATTTAAGCAACAGTAAAGTTGAAGCTAAGCAGAAGAAACGTTCAGAAACAGTCACAAAAATCAGCYGCAGCTGCTTAATCTTAACACATTTTATGCTCACCAAGAATTKTCAACCCCTGCAGCCACAGAACTTCACAACACATTTCACAGACTTGGTAATTTCTCATTTAGATTGGTGAAATTAAAGCACTAAAGCTGTGTGTGTGCGTGCGGTTGTGTGTGTGTGGTTGTGTGTGTCCTAAACGAATGAATGAAGCCACTCAGTCTGAGGCTGAATTCAGAGACCYGGTTTTATTCTACATACCCAGATCCGATGCAGCAGAGGAGAACCTGGAGTGTGTCAGCTCATCTCATCCAGGGTGATGCTCTGTAGTTTTTTTTTTTTATGGTTTAAAGCAAAAATAAAAAATTAAAAAATAAAAAAGGATCCTTTTACGCACGTCTGTGTTGGAATATAAATATAAAAAAACACCAAGTAGATCAGACAGGAGGGCAGGTTTTGGGTAGGAGAGGCTGAGCGGACAAACTGGGGTAAATTTCAGGCTGCATCGCTCGTGTCGCAGTTCCTTTCCTCCTCCTCCTCTTCCTCAGTTTAAGTTCAGAAATGGACAAACCGGGATCCGCGCCGCTCGTCCAGCAGGAAAAAGGCAGCTCAGAGGTTTCTGGTGTCTCCCGTTAGTCCCAGAATCAGGGCTCATCTCCTGCCCGCACGTCCCGAGGAGAGAAAAAAATCAGCCTCTCTCTCTTTTTTTCTTTCCCCCTCTCCCGGGTTACCTGTGAAGGTGAAGGCAGCGACGCAGGATGAGACACGCGCGTCCCGTCATCATGATTCAAGTTCCAATAATCACCACACAGACCAGGTTAGATTTTTTTTTTAAAAATGAAAAAGGGGGGTTTTATGGAGAGAAATCAGACTGAAATCCCCTGCCCGCTTGGACAAATCCTAAATAAATGAAAAGCAGCCTGTCCAGCTCCACGGACTGAGCGCCGCGCTCCTATCCTCGCGCTCTCACTCCCACAGCAGAGGATCTGGCACTAACTCTTTGTAAACCCACAGGAGGGGTGGTGAAGTATACCCACTCCAGCCCCCCCAGCCCCCCCCCCCCCCCTTTACCCCGCCGACCCTCGTCATTGGACACCGCCCCGTCTCTCTCAGACGCGTCTCCGGCTCGAGCCGCGACGCGATTGGCTGGCGGCCGCGTCACTCCATGCGCGCTCCTGAGGGTCGCGTCGGCGGGTTGAGATGCTCAGTGAAGATGCTGCAGGCTGCAGAGACACGCTGTAGAGCCCGAGGCTGCTGCTGGTGATGATGATGATGATCATATAATTAAAGAAGAATAAATGTCCCTTTGTTGTGTTGGACTGTGGCGGCAGATCAAACGCTCAGAGGCTTTAAAAAAAAAAGGGGGGGGGGGCATCAACCTGTTCGCACGTGCTGTCAGGTGGGCTACAACCGGAAAASCTGCATATTCATCATCCCATTTTAAATGACCTGCTTAGAATAAACAGATCAAACTCCTGTGTGTGTGTGTTTGTGTGTGTTTGTGTTGTGTTTTTGCGCCTCGCAGCCGCTCGTCAGCGTTTGTCCCTCAGAAATAACCTTGGCATTTCTTCCATGTCATCACATCTACTTTGTCACAGCTCACCAGAACCACGCTTCTTCTCTCAGGTGAGGCGATTCAGTTAAAAACACACCTTCGTTGTGTGACTGAGTTGACAAAAACAAACAAAAAAAATAAACTATTTGTGGATTATTTTATAAAGATTTACTAAATTACCACAAAAAATTGCAAGAGATTGATAATCCTTGTATTGTAGTCAGGTTTTCAGCTAAGTGTTTGACCCTTCAAGCTTTTAATCAGCAGTTCAGCTTATTTAAAGGCACGAACAATATTTTTGTTTACAGCACGACGATGCTGAGATCGGCCGTCTGAGGAGTTCAGAAACAAGACCCAAAGCTACACGAGCGTCTCCAAGCAGCTCCGTGCTCCTCTGATCACAGCTGCTGGTGTTCTTTAAAGATATAAGGTTCACGAGACAACCTAACAGGATGCGGACGCAAGAGGAAATGCGACCCCAGGTTTGTTCAACCTGAAATCCAAGGTCATTCGTCMCAATTTGAAATATTATTACCTCACACAAACTGTGCACAAGACCTCAAAATTTTTCCAGTGGAAAATAGAGCTAAACGTATTCACGTCTGCAGGGATGAGCTTCCTGCCCCGCGTGTTGTTCTGCKCTGAGGATGCTGAGGAGTAATAACTGAATCTTACTCTGCAGTTTCAAAGGCTGAACTCTGCCCCTGCAAAACGACATACTGGAAGCAACGCGAGATATCCAGGAAAGAAACGGCAGATTAAATGAAATGTAAATCAAGAGTACAGAGATACAGCCGTCATTTAATGCCTCCCGCCTCCTTATCTTTCCTTAATTTCAGTTCTGTGTAGATAACTGTGTGTCTGAGCTGCTGCTGCTGCTGCTGCTGAGGAAGAGGAGGAGGAGGGAGGAAGCTGTCACGGTGAACACTGCCATCTTGAGGCCCACCCTCGCCGGTGCCTTAATCCTGCTCTGAGCTCCAAATCTCCCAAAACCTCCCAGTTCTGAATGAAGATTTCAGTTTAAAGCTCGCCCCCCTGCACCCGTGAGGGGGTGACAGATTACGCCACAAGCGTTAAGGAGTGCAAAGAGGCGGCTAAACAAAAGTGAGAATAAGAGGCGGGGTTTTGGTGGAGGTGAAGGACGCAGGAGACACGGTGGCGAGGTGAGAACCGGGGCTGCGAACGTCTCTGGAGAGCGCGGCTCAGTGCCCGGTCAGCAGTCCATTAGCACAACCAACCCAGTGGCCTGACCTTTCTGCCTTCACATTCAGCCATCAGTGTCCTTAGCTGGGAGAGAACAGCTAAAGGAGGGAATGTGTCACTTCGGCTCAAAGTCTGACACCCTGATGTGGAGGGAAAAGTGACAACATAACTGTCTGCGGCGGTGAAACACTGTCTTGCTCCGGTGGCCAGCTGGAGTCATTAGTAACTCATCACCTGCTCTTACTCGCTCGCTGGGAGTACATCTGTCTCCGGCTTTTTTTTCCTCTTTTTTTCTGCATAACGAGAAATATATCCAACTAAGTAGAGATTTGCCAACCTTGCCAGGTCTCTGAGGTGTTCCGGTGTGTTAGCAGGAGGATAATTGTGCAGTAATTGGGACTGCTGAACAGAAAGCACACTCCTAAAAAAGCCAGAACTCATCTTCTGATCCGGCTGCGTCCGCTGATATGTGCTGTCCGTGTCACATGTCGTAAAAAAACCTCACCTTCTTCCCTGAGTGACCCCTGATTCAAAACGCCGGAGAGGAGACGAAAACGAGCAGCTTGTCTCGTGAATATTAGCTTAATTGGTGGCACCGGCTCAACTCTAGCTGTGAGTTGTTTGTCTCGTTTGGTTCGGTGGCCCTGTGATGGACTTGTAACCTGTCCAGGTGYCCCCCCGCCTCTCACTGCTGAAGACACCAGCTCCCTTTGACCCAGACAGGAGAAGAATGTGAAGAAAATAGTTCTGTTTTTGTCAGTTTCTCTGGTTTTTTTTTTCGTTAGTTTTTGTTGGATTTTTGGTTTAGTTTCTGCTTTCTTTCTTTTTTTTTTGCCATCTGCTCATATTTCCTGCTCCTTTGTTCTGCCACGCCCACTCACACCTGTTCGCTGTTTCCTCGAGCTCGGCTGTTTAGCCTCAGTTCATGCTAACACGTTAGCCTTTTTTGTTTTTGTTTTACAACTAAGTTTTACTTTAGCTCCTCGTGCTCAGTCTAGATCCTCTGGTTCAAAACCAACCAAAAGCTACGACAGTTTAACGCAGGACAGTCCAGTCCTGGTCCTGGATGCTTTACTTTGTTTCTCTGCTCCATCTCACCTAAACTGAATAAATGGGACTAACAAGCTCAAGCAGAACTTAAAGAAGTGATTCAGTGACTGAAACAAGTAAAAACCTGCAGGACCGAACACTCCTGGTGTAACCTGTGAGGACGAGATCACAGCTAAGCCGACTCAGCAAACAAAAACTGACAGTAACTCCGTCAGTTTTAGAGAAACTGAGAAAAAAACTAAATGTTGAAGCAGCTGAAAGTCATTTTAAACATACTCAGACAGATAAACCATCACGGTTGTGATGAACTTCAAAGTTTCACGTTTTACTTTGAATAAACATGAAACGTAACCCTCCTGAGCACAGCTAACAAACACTAACTGAGCTCTACCTGGTATTTCCTGCATAGAAACAGTGTTTTAACACGTCCTCTTATAAACACGGAAAGTACAAGTATGACTGACTAAATGTGACATAAACTAGATATATGACCCCCACACGTACACGAAGCAACTCAGAATTCACCAGAGCAGTGGGGGTC
>NW_013952418.1:931336-934412 GCF_001266775.1 Austrofundulus limnaeus | reverse complement strand
GTCCGGAGCCGGGAAATATAAACGACCCCGCAGCTTCAAACATGACAGAAAAAGAAGAAGCAACAGGAAACACATTTATATACAGTATATAAAAAATGAATTTAACCTCTCATAAACAGACATTTTATCCCACATAAGATCACATTTCTCTTGGTGACAGGCAAAAATTCATAAAAACACACCGGCTAAGATGATATTCTCCCTTTTTTTATAGAAACCCTTTCAGAAGTGTAATTTAAAAGCTAAAATCTTCTCATAATTTCCCATTTAAGCTCGTTGAGGTCGTTCTGAGTGGAAGCTGTGYGAGGAACAATAATTAGAGGCATGCTGGAGCCGCTTGACTCTTTCTCCACAAAGCAGGTAAGAAAAGGAAAATAAAAAAATTATTAAAAGCGAATTATCCTGAACTGTAATTATCCAGAAACCCTTGTGGTATTTGAAACGACTGCACAACAAAATAAAAGACACAATTTCTGTAATGAATACTTATTTTTATTCTCTACGTTGCCACCTCTGTTCCTGCAATCAGCTGAGTCAGAGCTAAACATCAGCCGGGTTATTATCACCGGAGCTGAATCGTGCTGCTTGTTACTGAAGCAGCTGCCAGCCGAGCCAACGTGCACGCACAACTGGACCCCGTGCAATTATCAAACCTCTTCAGCTGCTTTACTCAGAGCCTGAACCAAATGTTTCCTGGCTCTACTTTTCAAATGAAGTTCATAAATAAAGCAAAGACGCTCTCTTTTGTTAAATATAGAGTTTATCATGATTTCACAACTTCTGTACTTTTCAAAATATTTAACATAAATTAAAGTTAAATCCTTATACACTGAGATTTATTCAAATCCTTTAAACACATTTTTTGTTTCAGCTTTTGCTTAATTTTTGTCTTACTACTTTTAGCTTTTAGCTATTGTTTTGCTACAATTACCTCTTGGTGACTGTTTGGCTTTTGGAAATAGTTTTACTTTTTTTCATCTTTARCTATTGCTTTGCTCATTTTCTGTATGATTTTGCTGATTTCAGCTGATAAATTTGCTATATTTAGCATCTAGCCTCCAATTGTCATTTTTAGCTACTGTTTTGAAAATTATAGCATTTCTCTGTGGGTTTGCTCAACTTAGCTTTTGTCTGTGGTTTTGTTACATAAAGGTTTTAGCTGGTTTTAGGTTTGAGTTACTGTGTGTTTAGGTTGTGTTCAGATTATCTTAGCTTGGGTTTTTCTAGTTTTAGGTTGTGTTCTGCTCATTTCAGCTTGTGTTTTGCTCACCATAGCTTGAGTATTGCTTGTTTTAGCTCATGTTCTGCTCATTTCAGCTTGTGTTTTGCTCATGTTAGCTCATTTTTTGCTCATTTTAGCCCCATTCTGCTTATTTTAGCTTGTGTTCTGCTCACTTTAGCTTGAGTCTTGCTTGTTTTAGCTCATGTTTTGCTTGTTTTAGCACGTGTCCTTCTCATGGTGGCTCATGTTCTACTTGTTTTAGCATGTTTTGCTCATTTTAGCTTGTATTTTGATCATTTTAGCTCATGTTCTGCTTGTTTTAGCTTTGTGTATAGCTTGTTTTGACTAGTGTCCTCATTGTAGTTTGTGTTCAGCACAATTTATCCTGTTCTGCTTGTTTTAGCTTGTGTTTTGCCCAGTTTAGCTCATGTTCTGCTCTTTTTAGCTCGTGTCCTGCTTGCTTTGGCTTATGTCCTGCTTGTTTTAGCTCCTGTTCTACTTATTTTAGCACGTGTCGTGCTCATCGAAGCTTATTTTCTGCTGGTTTTAACTTCAGCAATTCATTTCCAGCTACTTTAACAAATCTCAGTGAAGCCATTCATTTATCCACATTTATGCAACATTTTTCAGCCTTTTTGAATGGCAGTTAGCTGAATCCCACATCAGACAYTGAAATCATTTGTTTCTTGCCTGTACAAAGAGTCTCTGAAACATCCAATCAGACTTCATCCATTTCCCCCTAAAATCCTTTAGCTGTTGGCGACAGAGCGGTAATGACCCGGGGGATAATTGGCCTCTCACACGCTGTGAAGCCCGAACACGAAACGAACCGTCCAATCAAGCATCCCTGGTTTTTAAAGTTCAGAAACATGTGAAGATCTGGATGAGAAACTGATTCCACTGGAATCAAACCTGAGTCTCCTCGAGGATCTTGTGTTTTATGGTTTTAACAAGGTGCTTTGATACGTTCCTGGTCAGAACCTGAGAATAAAAGTCAAATGTAAACGTTTGTTCGAGACTTTTTTTTTTCTCCATCATACGGCGGCCCCACAGCTGAGCTCATTTCTGAGTACACTCCTCATGCAGCCAGCACCTGAAAGTTGACGTTTTTCAAATAAAAATGACATTTTTTCCTCATAATTCTGACTTTGACTGACACTCAGTTTGATCAAAATAGATATTCCGGGAGGATAATCTKTTCAAGATGCCAAGAAATGCAACATCTCCCCTACAGGAGTACTTCCCTCTGTCGATACCGCCTCCCTCCGACTATAATTTGCCCTCTTCCTTCAGTTTCAACACATTTCTTCATCTTCCTGACACGTTTGGATCACATATCACTTTGCAGACTCGTGCGCTGAAAAAAGGTCAAACATTCCCCTCCCTCGCTCKTTTCCTTCGACGGATCTGAAAGTTCTGTATGAAGTGAGACGGATCCAGGGTCTGAGACGGATCCGGACCTGCAGGATGGATGAAGCCGAGCGGACGAGCTCCAAACGGATTTAAAGTTCAACAAAACGATGGCGCAACTGTTTTACGTTGTCTCCCTTTCTGTTTTGAATCAAAAAGTCTGGTTTTGTTTGTGTTTGTTAGCAAAATATCTCACAAACCACTGGACAGATTTTGATTAAACTTTCTGAAGACAATCGGGTTCACATCAATATTTGGAATCAGACAATTTTAGAGATTTCGAACTAAAACTTGACGCGGAAGTAGCTGAAACCATCAGATCTACTTGTTTATTTTACTCTAACTGATTTTATTGTTGATTTTATTCTTTATTTTACATTTTAAATGAGATCTTAAAAAAGCAAAAATCATTATTTTTTTCTTAATTTAATAAAAATATAGTTT
>NW_013952418.1:919826-921372 GCF_001266775.1 Austrofundulus limnaeus | reverse complement strand
ATCCAGAGCAGCATCCATCCATCCAACCAACCATCCATCCAACTATTCATCCATCCCTCCATCCATTCCTCCATCCATCCATCCACTCATCCATCCATCCAACCAACCATCCATCCAACTATTCATCCATCCCTCCATCCATTCCTCCATCCATCCATCCATCCATCCATCCATTCCTCCATCCATCCATCCATCCATCCATCCATCCATCCATCCATCCATCCATCCACCCATCCTGAGCAGCATCCATCCATTTATCATGACTAAATGAATTTCCAACATTAAAAAAAGATTTATTTATTAAAATCAGACATAATTAAAATAAATAATTTCACAGATGACAAGAATCATTTTRACACATCAGTGACACTTCTTTTTGTCTCTGCACACTTATAGTGAGAAAACTGTCATATTTATTTGTATCAGTTTGTCTTTGAGTATTTTCTTTAGACTCTGTGGMAGCTGTAGGGAGGATGTGAGGCAATTATTTTATATTTTCATGTCTAAGAACAATGTGAGCTGAACACACATTAGTAAACATTTAATACCATCATTACGGTGGTTCTATATCTTACTGAGCTCTTCCTACCAGTTTATCTTGCAATTAATATAAACCAATGTTTTCTGTGAAACTTCAGCAGCTCGTTTGGGGGTTAAACAGCCTCTGTAATCAGTCCATTGTTCCGCTGTTCAGTAACCCAGCAGAGTAGTTAAAACCMACCCTGTGGTCATTTTGGACACTTTTATGCTTGGGATGCAGAAACAAAAATGAGCTGGAAATTTTCATCTTTGGGCCATGAGGTGGTCYGGGTGGGTTTTATGAACATCAGCGTTGCAGGTTATTGCAGTTATATCAGGGGGGACGGTTGATGGCTGAACAGAACTCTTGCATATTTACAAGGATTCTGTTAGAACCGGGTTTKCTCGACTCGCTGTGGATGCAAACTGAAGCAGATCCTTGGGGGGGTTTGGTCTTTTGTTTACACTCAGCAGAAAATAGACTGTTGAATTAAAAATTACAAGAGCGTTCTGAGAATATTTCTTTCAGCTGAAGTTTTCTCTTCTGGTTTTATAAACTTGTTTTAGAGGCGTTTTTCATTCAGACAAGCAAATCCTGACGGTTAATAAAAGAAAGAGAATGAGTTCTGAATAAATGAGATGATTTTTAAAAAGACTAAAATCTAAAGGAGCCATGCTCTTTCTCCTCTGGACTCAACCTGGGGTTTGAACCAGTAGCCTTAGGATTGTGAGACCACACTGACCACTGATCCACTAATACTCCTTAAATTTTCTAAAGGTTTGTTTCAAAGTTTGACAACAAATTTATTAAAATAAAAGGTTAAATGCAAACTAAACATCGTTTTTGGATAAATTTGACAGTTAAAATGTCAACTTTTGATCAACACCTAAATGCAACATGCTTGACTGATTATTATGAGTTTCCTATTTCCTGTCCTAGTTCCTGTACCGCTCCTTGGGCTGCTACCTTATCGTGGTGGAGGGGTTTGAGTGTCCCAATGATCCTAGGAGCTATGCTGTCTGGGGC
>NW_013952418.1:914709-919585 GCF_001266775.1 Austrofundulus limnaeus | reverse complement strand
TATTAAATGTTACATCTAAACGTTAAAGCAAAATGGTAAATATAAATGCAAATATTTAATGTTAAATCTAAATGTTTGGCTGAAACTATATATTTAGCTAAAATGCAAAATTTTACACCCTGTAACCTGGAGTACCAAAATAAAAGTTCAACTGTGTTTATAGAGAAAAAAATAATATCTTACGAAGAAACTCACTGCGGAAATCAATGCATCATTACAAGCTTTTATTTTGGTACTTCCTGGAGCTGTAGATGAGTTCAGTTTCTGTTACCATGGTTAATTAATTAATTGATTTTCACTCAAAGAGCTCCTTTATCATAACCAAAACATTTAACTAAGCATAACTTCCATAACTGCTCCACTTCTTCTGTTTTTATTAAATATATAWAATTAAACCTCAGTGAATAAGAAGTATCATTCTGTGTGTTTTGTAGTTTTCAGATGTCATCTTTGCTCCTAGTTTTGTTGCTTTGATTCTGTTATTTCATTTTAAATCTCCAGTTCCTGGTTTTGTGTTGGATACTTTTCTTACTTCCTGTTTTATTTTGTAGATCTGGTTTCCTTGTTTGCGTCAGATCGTTTTGTGTTTCTGTCTGGTCACATATTGATCTCTGAAGAACCTGCTTTTCACTGAACTCTCGTCTCACTTCTCTCAAACAATACAGACAACTTCTCCATTCTGCCGTTTGTTCGTTCCGAACAGAAAATCTGTGTTTCCGTTTAAATTTGTGCGCTCAGACAGGATTTCTCCCGACTAATTTTGTGTGTTGACGCTACAGCAGCTCTGTAATGAAATCCTGTACGGCACAAAGRCTCTCTGACAATTAGGAGTGATGAAGTGAAGGAGAGAATAAGGAAAAAGAGTAGGTGGGTGAACACTTTTATTTCCCAGTTGTTGTAGCGGTTGTTGTTGTTGTGAATAAACAACTCTCTCAGAGGGTGTTTGTTCGCGTCCCACACCTTCAGAAATGCTTTACATAATTGCATTGCTAATTACTGTGTTCTGTAACTTTAAGCAGCAGGAGTCCCGGTTTGCTCGAGTCGAGGGAGTTCTCCGAGTTAAGATGTGAGCTGAATTCCTGCACGTCGCGTACAAAGAAACAAGACTTGAGAGGGAGTTCTGGGATTACAGAAGTCATTATTATTCCTACGTCTGAGACGGACGAGGCAGTGAAATAGTTTACTAATATTTCCATCTGGACCAAAGCAGTGGACCAACAGAACAGCAGCTTCAGTTTGCAGTCCAGCAGAATGAGCCAGAGTTTTTTAAAGTGCAGCCACCAGGGGGCGCTAGGGAGGCCAAGAAAGTTGGAGGGGAAATAAGAAAAAAACAAGAAAAAATTAAATTAAAAATAATCTTATAAATGTTTTAAATCATTATCGTGAACTCAAATCTGTTTTTCAATCATTGTTTTAAATTATAATGCTTAAATGTATTAAAATGTTATTTACAAGAGGGTATATTTTATTTTGTTCTGTTCTTATTGTCAACAACACACTTTTTATGAGAATTTCCTATTCTTTCCTTGAAAGTTTCTAAAATTAATCTAAATTAATTAATATTTTTTGTGCAAATCTGTGACTTTTCAAGTTCAGAGAATTGTATTTATTTACTTTTTATTTATTGAAAATTTCTAAAATTAATTTCAAAATTTATCATTTGTTTGGCAGAGTTTTTGTTTTTTATTTGCAAAACGGCCCTAATGTGCCATCATATAAAATGCTCATTCTATGCCATTTTATTAATTCTAATAACTTTGCCAAATGCATCCCAAATTTATTATTAACTGTTTTAATTGGACAACCTTTCTTAAAATGAAAGATAAAAGTACTTAACTTTGTGTGTGAATCTATTAGCAGTGAGATTTATAAAACTACACACGGGGTGATAAATGGTCACGTTTTAAAAGCCTAGTTTTAAAGAAAAAACTATTTTTGTTTGCTTTTTTAAAATTGTATTTGTGGCCGTGCACATTATTTTTGTTACCCACCTCTAACCAAACAGTGCTCACCAAAAACTATGGAAAATATCTTAATTTTTACCTTTTATTCATTTAAAGTAGCTAGTATTAAATCTAWTTATTTATTATAGTGCTCACTGCATTTTAAATTGTGGTGAACATCTATTATGTGATATTTTTATGAATGTAAAGTCTTTTTAATTGTTATTTGCATTTTAATCACAGTACATACCGAGTCCTGGGTAACAGTTTTTTGTTTGTTTGTATGTTTGTTTTTATCTGTAAAGGGTTTGAATGACAAACTGAAGACCTTAGATGTCTAAAGCTGGTAAATATTTAGTTTAAAAGTGAAAGTTTTAGTCTTATCACCCAAAAAATGCTGACAGATTGGATCCCAGCTGAAATCTAAGGTTATGTATTTATTAATATTTAACTAGACCTTTAAATTTATAAGCTAAAGTGTTGTTAAACTGTTTGTTTTGTCAACAATCTAACAGTAAATGTGAGTAAAATCCCTGTTCTGTTCCTAAATATTGTCTGAAACGGATTATTTGTGTATGTATCTGGAAGTGTCGATTCACCTGTRTGGTCACTTTTCAGATTGTTTCCTGCGTTAGACTATATGGTAATGAAGTTTCTTCTTGAGGTTGCAGAGGTAATCAGGACTTTAATGCCTCCTGGAAGTGTTTCCATCTGGATGTTATGTGTTTCTGCACCATCCAATTACAGTGTAATCACTTCAGGCCTGCTGATGACAGTTTCTAAACAACATAAAGAGGTCAGAGAGATAACCCCCATTTTCGACACCACTGACATACCAAACATCATCCCGGCTCCGCATCCCATTACCTTTTATGGTGCAACTGGTTCAAGACTGCACTTTTAGGGCTTTAAGAGAGCTATTCCTTTTTTAAATAAAATATTATTTTGCGTACTTTTAATGCTCTGAATTTGGTTAAATAGAAGCTACAAAATGAAAAGCACAAACTAAAAGTAGCATAAAAGCATAACGAGTAAATAATAAGAAATAAGTAACATAAGAAGACAAAAATAAAGCTGGCATGCTGAAGCCAACTGTCAGAAAGAACCATTCGTGGGCACAATTTACAAAAAGTTAGCTTTGCTAACTCATAATCTGTTAAATAAAAATAGCTAAACATGAAAACAGAAAATATTGCCTATTATTAATCGYTAAAATTTTCTCCTTCCATTTCAGTTGAAGATGGTGGGACTGACACACACCTGTTGACGTTAATTAGCTGTTAGCAGACCTAAAGTAATTTATTTTACAGGTTTACTTATTTTGTGTACATTCAGTTAAAATGATTGTTTACTGATATAAATTTATTTTCTATATGTTCAAAAAAATTGTCTATACATGCATGTATATGTGTAGGTATTTGTGTCTATATGGATATACAGATTCATACTAGTGTTAACCTTGACATGCATTATGCAATGAATTTTACATGTCTGGATTTAATCAATCAAATCAAATCAATCAGTTGGCAAAACCTAATTTAGCACAGGCTAACAGTAACAGCTTATCGCTAACTGCTAAGATGATTATCACTCAGTCTGCGCCACACGTCTTCATCTCCTCACAGCTGAAGATTCGTGGGACTGAAACAAACTGTTGATGTTAATTAGCTAGTTAGCTGTTAGCAAACTTAAATTTGGAAAAACCTATTTAGCAGAAGCTAACACTAACAGCTAATTGCTAACTGCTAAGACAATTGGTAGTCTGTGTCTTTGTATCTTTCGAGCTAAAGACTAGTGTGACTGACACAAACCTGTTGATGTTAGCTTGTTAGTTACCTGTTAGAAAATTTGAAACTGGCAAAATATAATTTAGCGGAAGCTAAGTTGTCCGCTAACGGTTTTCAAAGTTTGTCAAAAAGCTAATAAACTAAATTTAAAAATTGTTCCACTATTAGCTGATTAGCAGAACCATGCCCACCCCTAAAAAGAACAAATATTCTTAAAGCGATTTGGAGAATGTTGACATTTAAAGTTAAATATCTTGAACATACAAATCAACCCAGGACTTGAACCCAGGCACTTCTTGCTGTGAAGCAACAGTGCTAACCACTAATCCACCACGCTGCTCAGAGCTCACCATGAAATTTTAACAAATACAGGTTTAAGTCGTGCAGTTTTCAACTGTGACTCACTGTTAATTGAAAATAAATGACTTTACTGAGGTTTGTTGTAGCCTAATCTTTCTGTTGGTGTGTTTTTGTGCATATTACTGTAAATCCCTCCATAAATAAACTTCTGCAGAGCATCTGTGATTTTTTTTCCCCCCACACGTATCTGTGTGAMGCTGTGTCTGTTGCGTTTCAGATCTCTTTGCACCAAATTAAATTTGAATTGTTCCGTACCGAGGTCAAACATCTTGAGAGAATAAACACGACGCGGCATGAAATTAGAGTTTGGTTTTGGAAAGGGCCRGGGCACACTTAGATACAAATTCCTTATTACAGAAGTGTTTGCACACGGATCTGTGTTGTGGCTGACTGGGCAGACAAACGTGACCTCCTCTTGTCTTTCTGTACACAACGTGTTTGAGTCTGCAGAAATATCTAGGCAAGGATATAGAAAGAACTTCAATTGCTTCCTTCTGCATAAATATCACTTCCCTACATTTAAAGCGATCCATGATTAGTTGTAACATTAGACTTTAAATAAACATTTATTTTAACTGTAAAATAAAGACTGTAAAATACTGTAGGCTGTTTAGTTATCATAATTTTTAAACAAATTTTTTTAAACATATATTACACAGACTGGGCCATTTTATTTCCACACAAAGCATTCTGGGTAAATGATGACGTGGATAGGTCCTCGGTGCGAGGCTGCTAGCGAGCTATATCCACCGTAAAATAAAGACTGTAAAATACTGTAGGCTGTTT
>NW_013952418.1:908289-914315 GCF_001266775.1 Austrofundulus limnaeus | reverse complement strand
CATCCACACTATATTGCCTTATATGTATTAGCTCGGTGCTAGCATTTTTGTGTTCCCCTCTCTGTCACGTGGGTGGAGGACCTCAGTGACGAGAGGAGAATGGCTGTGTCCAAAACGGCAGCTCTGGTTTCATTTAAAAGAGTCGATCATCAGATATTGTCCAAGATTAACCTTCAGGGTGGATATAGCTCGCTAGCAGCCTCGCACCGAGGAACTATCCACGTCATCTTTTACCCAGAATGCTTTGCGTGTAAATAAAATGGCTCCATCAGTGTAAAAATATATTTTAAAAAATTACAAAACTAAACAGACTACAGTATTTTACAGTCTTTATTTTACAATTAAAATATGTTTATCAAATAAAGACTAATGTTACAACTAATCATGGATCCCTTTAAAGATGAGTTTGATTCTTTATTTCTGTAAAATCCTTAAGACATGCTGCAAGCAGCATCACGATTGTGCGTTCACCTGCCCACTCGGAGGATAATGGCTGTTTTTATGGGGCCACAATGAGCTGTTGTTTCACACGTACAACACTGCAGCTATAACTGTTGTGTTTGGCGAACGCTTTGGATGTGGCTCTTTGCAGCAGCAGGGAGAAGGTGTGAAGAGCAGGTTTGTGTAAGTGCCTTGGAAATTGACCAATCAACTTGTGTATGCCAGTTTRTTGCTTCCAATACGTCGGCTTTTTCTCTGAAAAACCTGCACAGACAAACTTTTATTTTAACTCAATGTTACATCCAAAATACCAATCTGGTGTTCTCCACAATACGTTCTACATCCTGCCTTTTTCCTCCACTGGACACAATAAATAAACTGACAGGAAGCTGTTACTGGTTGTCTGTTGAATAATGCGTCCACTGATTTATGAGATATTTTGCTAAAATCATGGTCTGATGTGATGATTTAAAATGTCTTGTTCGTTTTAAAAACATCAGCCATTACATTTCTTTTATGAATAAGAAATGATGTCATAATCAAAACATACGTCCACGGTGGTGTGAAGAAGGAGCTGCGTCTTAAAACGTGTCAAACTCAAGGCATGTGGGTCGAATGTGGCCCGCTAAAGCTTCACAGATGCATTAAAATCTCAAAATGAGCTGCTTTAAAGGCAGCAGTGACCATAAACTACATCTCCCATAATGCATTATTGAACCCACAAAATGATGGCACCCCACCGCTAAGTGGACGTGCACAGCGTTGGTTCAAAAGTAGCCGTAATCTCCATTTTGATGCATTTTCACCTGCTTCTTTTGCTGCAACCTCTTTGTACTGGGAAGTGGGAATTTCATACTTTTAAGTTGTAAATTTAAACTGTAAACATCTTCAGTGGGAATTCCCAGTGGGAAAGTGGGAAAGTTCAGAATTCAAGACTGCAGCTACTCAACGGTGAGTAAATCTCTCTTACTATTACTAGTATTTGTTTCATTTAACTCACATTTAGTCAGTCGTAAACGTATTTTCAGACATGTTAAAAAGCTGTTTCTATGCAGGAAATACCAGGTAGAGCTCAGTGTTTGTCAGCAGTGCAATTAATCAATCAATCAAATCAAAACTTTATTTATATAGTGCTTTAAACTCCCAAGTTAACCAAAGTGATGCACAAATACAGTAATATAAAAACTAGTTAACGTGTTATTATCGCGTTAACGCAGCCGACGCTTAACGCAAGGACAGGACATATTTATTTTAAAACTTTTCCCGATAGCGAGGGAAGAAGTAACGTTATCTGTTAGCTCTGCAACACTAAACTGTCTCACCACTGGAGCAGTTGGAGCCTGAAATATCACTTCAGATTCAAACCAGCTTAAACAAGGCTGACAAAGCTGGTTGGAGAAAAACAGAAAGAAGTAAGGCCGGCTTACTTTGCCCTGTTTGTTTGAAGCTCTTGAAAATACATTGCCCCCTTTTTTTTAATACAAAAGAGTACCTAAAAATACTCTAAACATTTTTGAGTCAGTTAAATTTTGCAGAATAATGAGGTTAAATCAAGAATTCAAGGATTTTTTTGTTTATTTTTTCATTTCAAAGTATCATGAGGAATGAAAGAGGTACTCCACACGCTCAGCTGTAGCAACGAGACGAGGGGCGTACAGTTTCACGTTTAGTCAAAGTTAAACACAAAACGTTAAGTTTGGGTGTAAATGAGTTTGACACCCTTGCTTTAAAACTATATTCAGGATTTGTTGGCAGAAAGTTTAAACTTGGTCTGAATCACAATTCCACACTTCTGTCAGGTGAAGATGGTCACATCGCATGGAGGTCCTGGTTTAACAAGATTTTATCTTGTGAACTGAATGAATAAATAACTAAAAGTAAACATTGAGTCGGACTTATTGACTGGTCAGATAATGCAACGTGTTTTTATCCTCTGTCAGGCCTGCAGCTTCAGCCCAAAACATCAACATTGTGTCAGATTACCTTTGAAAAAGAAGCTGCAAAAGTAAAACATGTCAAATCTCAGTTAGCGGTGGAAGAAAATAAGCTAAAGAACAGAGTGTGGTCCAGCAGGGCTATGGTCCAGTCGTTGCTCCGACAACAAAAAGCCCTTTGTGCTCAAAAACAACACAGACTTCAGAATTTCTCTTCAGGACTTTTTTTTCCTGTAGGAGGGCGATGCCAGAATAAAAAAACAGATCTAACACCTTTTGTTGTTTATGCTTTTTGTTCTCAAACATTTTCACAAGTTGCTCAAACTGAAATGACACATTTTGCMCGTTCTTCTWTTTATTGTTTATTTTTGTCTTCTGCTTGGTTTTCTGCCCGTTTCCAATATTACCCATGACCTGTCAGCTGTGGCCCCGCCCACACAACTGTGACCACTCCCCCACAGCTGTAGCCCCGCCCACCTCTCAGTGGCAGCAGCTGGATTAGACAAACTGTCACGCTTTACGGGAAAATTTAAATGTTGATATGTTTTATTTATAGTTGACAACTCTTAAGCCTCAGAGAAATTAAAACCTGCTTTATTAGTTTTTGAGTCTTTCAAAAGTAGCTGAAGGCATTAATTTTAGCTCCATTCCAACATATTTTTTAAACTCTACATGGAATGGGTTTTTGTTTTCATCAGACTGTAAAAATAAAACCTTAATAAATAACCAACATTCTCCTGCTTAACAATGTAAATGTTCCCAGAATGAAAAAAGATCCACATGGAATAAAAGTCAACAACGATCTATTAATAACATGATTTAAATGAGAACATGGAATTGTTTTTGTTTTTTAATGATTACAGGGTTGGTACAAAGCGTTTCTTTTAACTAAAAATACATTTCTTTAATAAAAAATGGATTTCAAGGGAGATAATTAACATTTGTTTCTTGTTTGGAACAAAGTTTTTTTTATTTAAACTTCTGTTTTATTAGACTTTTTCCAGTTTAATTTAACACATCGGTCATTAAAATAAACTGTTTTTTCCCTTCTGAATCAGTGAAGAGATGAACTTTAGAAAAACATCTAAAGAAGAAGGTCACCAGCTGCGTTGTAGCCTGACCTGAACATCCATGCACCTGTAAATCTGACTTCACTGGYGGAGGAGCAGCCTTTTCATTATTTTACCCTTTAGTTAGCATCATGCTAAAAACAGTTTTTCATTGCCTAGCATTTTGCTACTTTTAGATTCTACTTATTTGCCATTTGAAATTGTCTATTAACATTTTCTTACTTTACTCCCTTGAACCTCTGGTTTTGTTTCAAATCTAGTGTTTTGATACTTGTATCCAGTGTTTTTCTGTTTTTAGCAAGCCTTGTGAAACTTTATAAGCCTCATTCATAAGAGCTCAGTCCAACTTTGTATTTAGTTTTAAAAATATTGAACCACAGAATCACTAAAGTTCATTTAGTTGTTTTGTTTGATACGAGGCAGACGTCGTCACACAATAAATACGTCACAGTCCATTTTAGTCRAGCTGAGATCTGCTCCACACCTCTTTTGTTTCAGCGCTGCTGGGTTCATGTCTGAATGTGTGCAGGTGAGCGGCACCTGGYCGCCTTCWCCTGTGRTTTTATGAAAGACCCGCCGAGCCGGTCTGTGCKGCGWTTTTGCGGAACTGTCTTGTGAAAGAGGCTTATATTTTAGCTAGCTTTTKTTACTTTTAGCTTCTGGCTAGTGTATATTTGTAGTGGTTTTCTYCTTTTAGCTTTTAGCTGGRAATTTACACCTTTCAGTTAGCTTTATTTATTTAGTTTTTTGCTCCTGTTTAGCTGGTGATTTCTAGCTTTTAGCTAAAGATTTGCATTTTTCAGCCTTTGGCTCACTTTTAGCTAGTGATTTGCACATTTTAGCTAGCTTTTGCTATTTTTAACTTGATCTGCTCCTTGTAGCCAGTGTTTTGTGCCTTTTAGCTAGTAATTTGGTCCTTTTAGCTTTGAGCTAGAGATTTGCACCTTTTTAGTTAACTTTTTGCTTCTGTTCAGCCAGTGATTTCCTTCTTATATTTAGCATTTTATGCCTTTTAGCTAATTATTTGCTCATTTTACCTAGTGATTTGCACTGTTTTGTTAGCTTTTTGCTCTCTTTTAGCCAGTGATTTGCAAATTATACCTAGAATTAGCTATTTTTAGCTTGTGATTATGCTCCTTTCGTGTTTTGTGCTGTTTAGAGAGTATCCTTTTAGCTTTCAGCTAGTGATTTTCTCCTTTCATCTTCTGTTTTGTGATTTTTAGCTAGTCATTTACACCTTTTACTTTGCTTTTTGCTCCCTTTTAGCTAATTATTAGCTCTTYTTGGCTAATGATTTGCCACTTTTAGCTAGCATTTTGCTCCTTTTGGCTTTATTTTTTCACTTTTAGCTTTATCATTCATATGGCATTTCTTTTTACTGGAATTTCATTTTCCCAGCTCTGTTTTTGTTTTGTTATTTTCCTTTTAATATTTTCTCAATCGTTTATTTCTGCCTTTGTTTGACCTGACTGGTCTGGTGAAAGGACGGGTAAATTCTTGAACAGCAGCTAAAGCGGGGGGTAAAAATAGAAGCCCCCCCTCGCCTGTTTGCCGAGCCGAGRCACGGCCCGAACATCTGTAGGTCCGTTAAGCTCCGAGAGCCGAGCTCACCTGTCGCTGTGCTGTTTGCCAAGGCAGCGAGTAAATAAACACACCTGGCACAAAGTCTGATTCCTGATTAGAGCCCTGCTTCATCTCACAGCAACTGGTTCACCGTGTCGCCTGACTTTGTGCTAACAGGAAGAAGAAAACAGACCTTCTTCTAGCTCATTGTACTTTTTTCCCCCTTTTTATAAATATCCACTGTCTCCTGCGTCTCCTTGCTGTTGTTGCTTTTGTGTTGACCAATTTAAATGGGCTTCTTTCTCTTTTGACGCCGGCGCTCGTTCCCTTTTGTCTCCCTCAAATCTAGCAGAAGGATGCCATCGATCTTCATGAGGTCTTGATACACATCGTTTCACCTCCTGCAGTACCTGCTTTATCAGGAGATTGGAGAGGGATGGATGACTGATCAGGCTGATATAGCTCCTCTCGCATTTCACAGACTCCCCCCGCCCCCCACCACCGCCGCCCCCTTCTTCTCTCATTCTGTTTCATCRCTCCTTTCCTTMCCTCCTCTCACCTCCTACGAGATAATTGAAATTTGAACAGCTTCGGCTGCGATGTTTGGCTCCGTTTTGATACCATCATAACTTCAATTTAAGCTGCGCTCGGTCGGAATCCACTCGCAGCGCGTAATTCAAAATCAATTTCATTAAGTTGAGCCGTTAACGAACCCTTTTTCTCCAAATTAAATGCCTCTTCGAGGTGTCAAAAAAACAYCTCTGGTGGAATTAAATGACTCTCATCGTGCAAATTCTGAACAGACTAACAAATAAAACGAGCTAATTTGCTAAAACTCTGAACGAACTAAATAAATAAAAAGACGGAACAGTGGAGCTCTCCGAGGAGCGTCTCTTGTTGTGTTTCGTCTGAAAACAGGTCAAGTTGATGCAGGAATTTATATGAGGAAGATTGATTTCCTGAAATGACTAATTTCCGTTCGCAGGCAGGATCAGGGAGTTGATATCATCACGGCACT
>NW_013952418.1:902153-906602 GCF_001266775.1 Austrofundulus limnaeus | reverse complement strand
CATTAGCACCTCTAGTAATATATTTACTGAGAAAAATGGTGACGTGTTCAATACTTATTTTACAGGCTGTATATACTGTATATACATACGTATTAGGTAGCCTTTCTGACCTTAACTAGCCTTTTTGCTACATTTAGCTTTTATCTAACCTTTTAGATTTTAGTTATTGTTCAGCCTATTTTAGTCTAAACAGAACTTCAGCTTTTTTCTTCAAACTTCCGTAAAACAAAAAATGCTGGATTTTAAAAAGAATTTCTTTTCTTTTATTGTTTTATTTATTTGCATATTTCTGGACCATCTGTGTGTAATCTGACTTTATAGTGAAAAAAATTATCCAAGTGGTAAATCTTTAATGGTTTGATTTTAGACTGGTGCAAAGTTTCTGCAGCGCAGCCATCTGCCTCCATGCAGAYGCAGCTCACCGCCCACTGCTGCCCTTAAAACAAAACAACACAAAGCCTCATTTATTAGTTTTATTGTTTATTGTTTTTGTTTGTTTCCAACTGTTGCCAGATTTAGCAGCACTGTGTTTTCCACCTTCAGCTCACAGTTTGTTTCACAGCACAGGTTTAAATTTAAGCCTTTGTTTTTTTTTATTTTTTAATGTTTTTGCATTTTCTTTGCGCTGCTTGAGCTCCTTCAAGAGCTCTTTTCACATCCACACCAAACAGGCAGCACTGATTAACAGGAAACACGTCACAGGTGCAAAACATTTGATTTAACTTATATTTAGATTCTATTTTTAGGCCTTTTTATTCAGATTTATTTGTTAGAAATACATGCTAATTTAAAAAAATCTCATTTTGACGCTGACCTCAATCACACTTTATCTTCAAACTCACTAAGACACAGAAATATTGCCTTATTTCAGAAAATCTCCCTCCTCCTCTGAGCACCAGAAGAAGTTTTAATATTACATGTCATCCTTTTGATTTTAATAATTAAAGTCTGAATCACTGCTGTTGATTAGATGCTTTCAGCTGGGTTACGAGGAAGAACAGCTGCATGGAAAAAGCTATTTTTTCCCTCCACCCGACTCTAAATGGGGATTTTTATTTAAAAACACCGTCTCCATGCAGGAACCTATTCATGAACGTTTCAAAGAAAATAATTTGTCCTGGTGACGGCAGACCAGCAGCTCAGAACATCACGCCTTCAACAATAATGGTTTCAGCCCTGAATAATCTGCCAAGCAGGATTTTTATTTGATTCTAAACCCTGCTTTAATTATGTTTYCTCTGTCAAATAACAAAAACATGCAGAAATCAGGAAACAGATATTAATGTTAGCGAGGTTTTTATCAGATGTAAAGTGGGAATGAATTATGAATAAAACTGTAAAAYAGACAAAAATGTGCTTCTGTTTATTATATGTTAAACAGCTTTTAATTCAGCTTCTTTTTTATAAACTCTCATGTCATCATTAGTTTTATTTTGTTTATTATTTCCAGTAGAACTTTTATAAAACTGGTTCTTAAACTGAAAAAGATTTTTTGAGTTAAATGGATCAGCTTGGTTGAGTTTTGTTGGCAGGACGGAGCAGGAGATGGATCAACGGATCAGGAATTCATCTGCAGTAAGGAGGGTGTTGCTCTGGTCCAGTGTGGTGAAGAAGAAGCGTAACTAAAACGGAAAAGTTTTCAGTTTCCAGGTCTACATTTTCCAACCTGTACATGTGGTCTCAATGTTTGGATCCAAGTGTTTTTGAGTCCAAACAGCTGAACTGAGTTTCTTCTGTCCTCCAAACACCGGCTAAAGCTCGGGACCGGTCCATGGATAATTTAGGCCAAACAGAATAGAAACATTAAAACAACTATTAAAAATCGGTCTGCAGGAGCTTTTATTTTGAAAAATGACCACTTCCACCAGCATCTCTTTCCTGTGTTGGACATCTTTAAATCTTTAAATCTGATAGCTTTTTGCTAATTTTGTCTTTTAGCTAGCATCTTGCTATTTTTGTTACTTTTAGCATTTAGCTATTGCTACCTTTGGCTTCCAGCTAGTGTTTTGCTACTTTTAGATTTTATCTAGCATTTTGAAAACTTTTAGCTGGCCTTTTGCTACTTTTTGCTTTATTTGGTCTCCTGTTCATTTTAGCCTTTAGCTAGATTTAGCTCTTTTTGGCTTCTAGCTAGTGTTTCATTTTTAACTGTCAGCTACCATTTTGTTACTTTTAGCCAGACTCTTGCTACTTTTGGTTTTATTTAGCCATTTACCACTTTCAACTTTTAGCTAGCTTTAACAAATTTTGACTTCTAGCTAGCATTTCGCTATTTTTCTCTTTTAGTTAATATTTTGCTGCTTTTAGCTTTTATATTACTTTTTGCAACTTTTATCAGTATGAATTTTATATTGTTTGAATTTTACTGTAATGTTTTGACTATTTTATTATTACTATTATTATTTTTGTCTCGACCTCAGGAGGACTAATGGAGATATAATTTAAATAAACAAATTAATAAATATCCAGCATTTTGCTAGTTTTAGCGTTAATTTAGCATGTAGCTGTTTTTATTATTTTATTGGACCTGTTAACTTCTGGTACATAACCTCAGATAAGCTGAAGCAAATGTTTTTAAAGTTGGTTTGAATTTAAACACAACACAACGCAGTTTCATCTTGACATCAATAGTTATCAGCTTGAAYCTCTGATCAGAAATAAATTATGCGTCTCTAAACTTTAGGTAAGAAGGAATTCATCCAAACCTTTTAAAATATCTCATCTTCGGCTTTAATGCTAACTATTATCACCAGTTTAAATTAAAGCAATAAAGTAAAGAGTGACACTAACAAGTGAGGAAAATGTTGCGGCTAAGAGACTTCTCTGGTTAAATTACCTGGGATTAATTTTCGTCAGCTGGAGCAGCGAGGGCTGGTAAAACCTCCCGAACACGAGGAGAGGCAGTCTGTTAAATGAAGAGGCTGCTAAATGAGGGAGAAGGTCAGAAATAGGAAGTCATGGTGTCGKAGAGCGATGAAGAGCTGAGGGGTTGGGAAAGCCGAGGCCTTCGCAGGTGGCCCTGTCGCCACCCAAACCTGCAGGTAATGGCTGCCATTCATTACGGCGACGTGCGGCTGCCTGGCGCACGACCGAGCGGCCCCATCCATCCCCGTCAGCCGGCGCCATGTCAATGACAAAACCTTAATTACATCATTAATTAATAGAACGATTTTTTTCTTCTTCTCCAGCGTGTGCCTGATGTTYGTTAAGCCTCCTCGGGCGCGACTGCTCACGCAACAATACGGCCCAGAGAAGAAACAAGTCAATGAAACGGCGTCCTGAGGAAGGAAGGCTTTGAAAGGCTCTGCAGACTTCTATTGATTGACAAGATAAGAAGAGAAATCGGTTGATCTTGTGTGGGATAAATCATCAGTTGAAGTAATTCACATCCTTTCACAACCCTCCACTGTTTATTTGACTCGCAATCAGAGTGTCAAACAGCACGGGAGGGACGGAGGACAAAGTGTCTCTGGAAGAAAGACAGCCTCCCAAACAACAGAGAGGAGGAAAAMAACATGAGATATATACGTAATGGGAGGACAAAATACAGAACGATGAGCGATAGAAGAAAAAGAGGTTATTTGAAGGAGAGAATGAAAGCAGCAGAGCTTCAAGGCTCTTCAGCTGGTTCTGCTCATCTAACGAGGTTCAAAATCATTTCATAAGAGCCGCAAAGTGTCCAGCCTCTGCTTTCAGCTGAACTGTGTCAATCTGCAGTTTTTATCTCCAGCTGCTGATGGCTTATTTTACTACACGAGTACAAAAACATACACGAGTACAAAATAATTTATTTTTTATCTTGAGAAAATCATGGCATGTCCTGCTTGGATCAGACCAATCGTGTCACTCTGTWTATGARGTAGTCTGATTACTTTTGGGCCACTGTTAGCGTAATWTGCTTYCACCCACATTATGTGACGACTAAACCCTTTAAAGCCTTTAACTGCCATGATTTCAGATTATCAATCATACGCCACAGTGCCTTGGCCTACGAGATGCTGTGCTCACCAGAGTTCTGCTCCCTCTGGATCCAGAATCTGAAAGATCACCAAGATTAACAAACTTGTCAAGATGCTCAACATTCCTCATTTTAACACAGTGTTAAGACAGCTTTTAGTCAGGTAATATTACAATTTTATTCTGGTAATATTACAACTTTATTCTGGTAATATTACAATATTATTCTGGTAATATTACAATTTTATTCTGGTAATATTACAACTTTATTCTGGTAATATTACAATATTATTCTGGTAATATTACAACTTTATTCTGGTAATATTACAACTTTATTCTGGTAATATTACAATATTATTCTGGTAATATTACAACTTTATTCTGGTAACATTACAACTTTATTCTGGTGATATTACAACTTTATTCTGGTAACATTACAACTTTATTCTGGTGATATTACAACTTTATTCTGGTAATATTACAATATTATTC